>NC_056731.1:70531568-70743471 GCF_019279795.1 Protopterus annectens
GCTACCAGATCAGCCCATTTTGTTTCTCTTCTGTAAGAACTACTAAGCTACGGCTTCCTCTTCCCCCTCACCATTCAGGTGCCATTTCATTTGTTAAACTTCTTCATTATTTCTATTTTTGCTGCACTTACTGTTATTGATGTAGAGTAGTTAAAATTTTAGTAAGAAAGTTAGCAGTTTTGATTGTTTTTATTTGCTAAATATTTTGTTGCAGTTTCATCAACCTGTTTTTCAGAAATGGAAAAAAAATAGACTCCAAAGAGTCTATGGAATTTATAAAATATAAATTTGAGGTAACCCCCCCCCCCTGCAGGTTTGCTATTTAATATGTTTGACATATCTTGTGGAAGCTCATTTTTTTCTGAGCAATGCAGCATATACACTACCTTCAAGCCCTCAGCATTTAAAGATAGAAGGAACCACTAAGAATTGGAAAAGCAGAGGTCCACTGCTGTCCCTCAGTCAGCACAAGATTCTTCCTCTCCTGCCATACCACCTGCTTTGACTTCCACAGGGAAAGCACCAATTAACTCAGACCAGCTGGTTTTGCCAAGGCACCAAAGAGAGGGGTGTCCATCTCCTTCCAGGGCTTACTACATCCACAGAGGGTGTACCTGAAATATTTCAACCTTGCAGAATTGATTCATCAAAGCAGAGCTTAGAATTCCTTGCCTCACTCAATAACGTCCATCAGATCCAGGCATTCTATTTTTGTTGAGTTGAATTATTCCAGGATGTGGCAGCATTTCATCACAAAGCAGCACATATGGTCTCACCCCCCCCCCCCAATATCAGGATGACTTGAGCACAATAACCTTCATTTTTTTTCTGCTTCTACTCCTTCATTTTTCTCATCAGATCAGTTCCAGAGACTGGTCCCTATTCAGCTGATAGGCAGCCTCTTGCTGTTGGAGTCAGTGTGTAGGGATCTATTGCAGCTGATAATGGGACTAATGTTGGAACCACTACTTTCAAACCTTGACTGCTAGTAGTGCCAGGTATTCAGACCTCAAGATCCTTGATGCCAGAGCTCACTTTCATTTTGGTCTCTGGATTTGAGCATTAGGGCTTTAGGTTAGTCCTGACTCTCCTTGTCACTGGACAGGGCAGTCTGACACTGAGCTTGGCCTTCATATGGTCAGCATTGAAACCTTCACTGTCAGTGTCAATGCAGGTTAGAGCTCTGACTGTACAGACTGAGACTGGCTCAACTTTTGACCCTTTGATGCTGGGTCCATCAGCTCATCAGGACTTGCAGTCAGTACTGGCCAAAATGATGCAAGCTTCTCTGCATGGCCCCCTTCTGACATGGATCTTGAATGCTGTGTCCTCCTTGGGATCACATATCCCTGCATTGATAGCCACCCACCACCTCTGCACAGGTAGCAGAGACTGGGTCTGCTCCAGTTATCATTGTTTCATCTGGGCCTATGACTTCTTTCTCTGTTTCTGAGTCTTGCACTCCTGGAGCACCAAGGAAATCCAAGTACAACAAGAAGCACTTAGACTCACCATCTAAGTCTCCCACTATGGATTTGGATGGCAATGAGGAGACATCCGAGGTATGGCCACACCCCCCATGAACCTAAGTTTGGAGAAATACTAGAAATTAATTTTTCTAAAGCTGAAGGGTTCCTGGACCCCCCCCCAAATCTGAGTTCATACTTGAGAAGGGCCTCCAGTGGTCCAAGTGTTTGTCTTGGGTTGTCATCTACCCAACAAGATAATTCACTGGGTGGTAGAGTCAGTATGAAAGAACCTCATTGTAGTGGCTCTCTGGCACAGGATTCTAAACAGTATCTTCTAACTTCCTGGAATGTAGTAGCTTCTATCCCAGAGATTGATTCTACAGTGCCTGTCATTGCACCCAAGAAGGTTCTTGTACTATCAAGCTCAGCACTCTATCCACTTAGCAAGAAACTGAGGGCAATGAATCAACAAGCAAAGTGAGTATACTTGTCATTTATCTTCTTCAAGAGGGTAATAACCTTTATGGCACACATGCTTAGGTTCCAGGCAGACTTGTTGAAGGAAGTATCCAAAGCTATAGTGGATGGCTTAGCCAAAAGCAGCAGGGAGTGACATAGCCATGTAACACTGTGCATGTCTTTGTTTGAATTTGATGAGGATACAAATACCAGGTTTCTCAATGTCCAATATGATGAAGCTCTTCTTTTTGGACAGGTAGTAAAGAGCAAGAGCCTCACAGCTGCTGGGGTTAAGTTTCAACCTCTACGTTTCAGCTTTTCTAGGATGAAATAGAGTCCTTGTCAAATGTGATCTACATGCTGTCAACAGCAGCAAGGCTTTAAGGGCTCAAGAAGATGTCCTAGGGATCATGGTAACATTCTGAATGGCTGACAAACCAGAGGTAGGAAACTTTGGCTGATCAGTCAGAAACATCATAATATTTTGTGTGTGTGTGTGTGTGTGTGTGTGTGTGTGTGTGTGTGTGTGTGTGTGTGTGTGTGTGTGTGTAGGTGTGTGTAGCTTGCTCCCTCTTGCTATGCCTGGATGTTTTACTCTGGAAGCAGTCACTGGTCATTTGCCCATCTACTTGCTGGTGTAGATGGCCATCACATGGGATAAGTGAGTGAGGGCAATTTGTATCCAACGGTTATTTAATCCCCTTCCTGTCACCCTTCTTCTCATCTCCAAGACTGCATTCCTTCCCTCTTCCATATGTCCCACCCTATCAGAAGGCTGTGGCAAGAAAAGGTGTTGTAAGTCACTCACAGAAGAGAGCAATCAAAGGTGTCCACCTAATCAATCAAGGAATAGAGTTTTATTTCAGGTCTGTTTTGGTTCTCAAGAAAATGGAGGACCTCATACCCATTCCATTTTGAGTGCTCTAAATACTTTTTTCTAAAAGGCTCCTTTCACAGGATCACAGTGCAGTCCATCCTTCCACATATATACAAAAGAGATTTGATCTTTTCTTTTGACCATATAAACACATGTCACATCAAAATAGCCAAGGATTTAAGGAGGTTTCTTCATTTCTGTGTGGGAGCCAATCACTTTCAGTTTAATTCCCATATTTGGTCTCACCTCAGCCCCCCCATGCTCTTCATGAAGTACATGGTGGTGGCTGTAGTGCAAGAAAGAAGGCTCGGTCCAGGGTCTTTCCATACCTGGATGACTGGCTACCGGTGACCCCCACAATCCTAGTTCTATTCCATTCCTTAGGGATAATGTTGAATATCACAAAGCCCATTGAATATCCAAACAGTCCATTGCATTTCAAATTTGTAAGCTGGACAATATCTTATTTGACTTTTCTGCCTGAAGGCAGAATTCAAAGTATATACTGAGTAGTCTCACAAATTCTGCAGGACTACCTGATGACAGCAGCACTATGTCTAAAGATACTAGCTATCATGGCAGCCTCTATTTACATGGTACTCCAAGGTCCAGTTTCACATTAGGGTATTACAATGAACACTTGGGGTATAGTGGAATCAGCTTGATGGATGCTTTAGACTTCCCTGTCAAGATCTTCAATAAGGGCAAGGATCACCTCAGATGGTGCAGTCACAAATCTAGCCTGCCTCTGGGCAGACCTTTCTAGGCCCCTACCCTTAATGTAGTGGGTCACCATGGATGCTTCTGCTTTAAGGTAAGGGCATTACCAACAGCAGACTATCCAGGGAATATGGACACAGACAGAGGTCTTGAAAAGCTGGCAATCATTCTGAACTTGTAAATGCTAGAAGACTCAGTCCCTCATATTCTACTACCATCCGCTGTGGCAATATGGCAGTAGTTTGTTACTTGAACAAGTTGAACTGATTCATAACCCCTTTTCTGAGGGGCATAAGAGTTAGAGTGGGCCTTTGCATACAATTGCTCTCTCAAAGCTGGCCATATCCTGGGGCAGGCCAACTTAGTAGTGGATATAGTCAGCCATTGCCTGCTGATGTCTCATGTGTGGTCTCTCAGACAGTCTGCAGCTAGATTTCTGGCATTGGAGAAACACTTGCTATTATCTGTTTGCTTCCCTGACTAATCCCAAAGGCAGTAATTTCTTATTCCATATTTCCATATTTATCTCTTGGGAGAATGTCACAGGGATGCACTCATACCTAGGTGGCCCTAGGTCTCCTTAATATTTTTCTCCTGTTTCCTTTTATTTTAATATTTCTGGAAGAATGTAAGATGCACAAGGTAAAGGTCATTCTGATAGCTTCATTTTGACCCTTGCAAGTGTTTTTTCCCCCAACTAAGGCCTTATCTTTTGGACAGTTTCCCTACATTTGAGGTCAGCCAGAGGACGTCTTTCAGGTAGGTTCTATTTCCATCTGCACTTCTTATACTGAACCACATGGTTTTATCAATTCATATGAGGGCCAGGAGCCCATCATACTCAGAAAAGGGTGTCCAGCCTACTTCTAATCAGGAACACAATATGTGAAACACCTATCTGAGTAAATGGGCTCATTTTTTATTCACTTAGGCTGTGGCCTGGAGTTTCCTTTCTTTAACCATTTGATGCCATCTGTTTTGGAACACTTTAATTTTTTGACTGTGGCATGAGCTATTAATCATTTAAAGTTCATCTAGCAACCATTTTTAATTTTCATTAAAGAACTGGTTCCATATCTTCAGCTTCTGTGAAGGTCTACAAACCTTCATCAAGGACACCTTTCTTCTCAATCTACCAATTAGAGACCCTGTCCCTTCATGGTATGTATATTTTATGCCAGAAAATTTGACTCAACCACTTTTAAGCCACTTGCTACTGCCAATCTGAATTTATTTGGAAGACACTCTTTCTTGAGGCTATCACTTCCACCAAGAGAATTTCTGAACTTCAGACTATATCTGTACATTCTTGTGCTCCATACATTCAGATGTGATCTCTAGATCCAGCTATTCCTTTTGTGACACCATTATTTGGGGCCTTTGTTTTATGTGGGTCCACCCAAGAGGATAGCTTGGGACTTGGTTCTGAAGGTGATCACTATGGAACTACTGTCCTTGGTATGTAAGTTAAATACTTACCATAACAATGAATCTGGATTAGTAGGTCCATCATCATCAACATTCTGCCCTGCCATCCCAAAGCCTGGACCTGGTAGACCTTTACAGCTTTATTGGCTGTCTGTACATAGAGGTTTTTATTTGTTGCTTGTACAGCTCTTGGCTTGAGTGGGTTTACAAGATCAGGAGGTGGGATCTTTCTACTAAGAGGTCCATGGGTAAAGGGGAAGGGCTTCGGTAGTCTGGGAAAGTCTGCATAGCTGGGCTAAATTCTGCTTGTCTAAGCCCCAGAGGTGATAACAGTAGAATTATCAATGCAGACTTGTCATTATGGTAAGTACATAACTTTAATTTAAAAATGAATTGCTAAAGGTTTCAGACTAAGATTTTATTGTTTAGTTTTAGTGTCATTACAGAGTATAGCTAATCAAATGTGCTATATATCTATATATATCTATCTATCTATATATATATATATATATATATATATATGTGTGTGTGTGTGTGTGTGTGTGTGTGTAACAGAAAATAACAAAAACACCCATAGTCAACTGCAAAAACATTGACTATGCATTGTCGAAAAACATAGAAGTCAGCAGTGCACTATGCAAGCGCCAGTAAACAGCCTTGTGTCGTGTAATTGCATACTAAATAAAGAAAGTAAAGCATTGTTTTTTGCAGGAGAGTAAGCCCCTCAAGACCCTCACATCACCTGCTAATTATATATATATATATATATATATATATATATATATATATATATATCTTCAAGATTGCACAATCACTGTGGAAATGGAATATTGTACTACTCAGGGATTGTTGATATCACTCACCCATTGATCATCTACCTAGATAACCACATTTTATATATATATATATATATATATATATATATATATATATATATATGTGTGTGTGTGTGTGTGTGTGTGTGTGTGTGTGTGTGTGTGTGTGTGTGGGGGGTGTATGTATATCTAATATGCACAGCACAGAGCTGATAGTAAATAATATCACATACTCAAACTACTAATAGAAAATTTATTTTAAACATCACCATCCTTTCCACTCCTATATTCCCATATCATATATGAGCTTTATACACACTCATATCCCCCAAGAACAAATCCTCAAAGTAAAATCCAAGGTTAAAAACACTATTTTTACGAGGCTGATAACATACTGGGCTGCCTACTGGTCAGTCTGAAACATGACTTATCAGACTCACTAAAGAGACTATTCAATATCAGCCTCCAAATAGGCTTCATGCAGGATGATTGAAGGACAGCAACAGTCATCTCTTTGCACATAGGTGGAGTATCAATGGACCACGGCAGTAACAGACCCATAAGCCTGACCAGTCTTATCTGTAAAGGCATATAAAAGAACATTATGGAATTAATAAATATGGACATAAGTAATGTACAAACTCTCAATGCAAGCAAGTTCAGACTTGTTAAGGGCAGATCCTACTTACTTAACCTGGTCAGTTTCCTGAAGATTACTGAAGCAATGTCAATATACATCACACATTTTGACGTTTATTCCCGTCCCACACTCAGGTATCATAGATGAACTTTCCTAACTAAATGTAAAACCTAGTGTAACTCATTGGATAGCAAACTGACTCAAAAATAGAACCCAGAAAATTAGAATGGGTGACTACACATCCTCCAAAAGGCCTGTTACTAGTGGTATACCCCAGGGATCGGTCCTTGGGTCACCCCTCTTTGTCATTTATTTTTGGAAGTCAAAGCAAATGTTAGGTGTTTATAGCTGACCAAGTTTGCCAATCACTGTAAATTTGGTACAACCTTAAACTCCACAGGGGACACCAAGATACTTCTAGAGAGCATTTCCCAAACTAATAGCTGCTGTCAAAACTATGGAGTAAAACTAAGTCAAGAAATGTATAATCCTATCCAACAGAAAGCATGACTTCCCTTGTTACTATAACATTGACATCATACCCCGGAAAGTTGAAGTCATAGTTAGAGATCTAGGAACCTATGTATACATACAATGAACTGCCCGTTGATCACCATGTAGCTGCGATTGTAAGAAAGTCCCTTTTCATCAGACAGTTTATATGGAAAGTTTTGGCATCCTGGTCTAGAGATGAAATCATTTCACTGTACTTGGTTCTCATTAGGCCAATCATTGTATATAATGCCTCTTGTCCAAACACTTGCAAAAACTGGAAAGACTGCAAAACTTTTATCACTAAAAAAATCAAGTGCCTAAGTCATAAAAACTATCCAGGCCTTCTCCAAACCTTGTCCCCTCTTCTCAGTATCATACAGGCTGCTAAGAGGCGACCTCTGGCTCACATTTAGAGCCTCGGCAGACCCTATCCTGACAGGCGTATTACATATTTGCAAGTCCAGTAATAGAATGAACACCCACTCAGGGGATGTCACTCTCTTTTGCAACAAAAGTAGAATGCATTGTTGGGATAGGTATGTATCACAGAGAATACCACTTCTGTGCAATCATCTTCCAGTACATACAAAGTAACATTTTTCTTTTACTCTATTCAAATGTAATTTCGATGAACGAATGGGTCACCACATATTCAGTCCGGGGTTAGCACCCTTCTCTCGTGGATAGGGCAACAAGTAAATTTCCCAACATATTTTTGTTCTGCCCACCTGTTTTTTTTTTTTTTTTTGTACATAAAACATAAAGGCTAAAAAACTACCATGGAAATATAAGGCTAGATTTTTAAAAATCCTCACAGATCTATTATTATAGTAAGTACCTATGAACCAATAAATGTGAATAAACTGATACATTTTAATACGTGTCTTGTGACTATTGTTAAAACATTTAGGACCTCTGTGGAAAAACATTTATAAGGCTGTCCTGAATCAAAAGTCTAACAAAACCCTATTTTGATGAATAGGCATCATAAAAAAGTAGGAGCTACAGTATGACAAATATAGTAAACATTGTGATGACTCGTTTAAGTAAATAAAACCATCAGACATTTAAAATATTTTTTTTTTGTAACTGAAAGTCTTCTGAGGACTTCAATAAATTAACTTCAGAATTATAAACAGGAACTTTATGATGAATTGTGAGCTAACAGGATGAATACAGACCTGCAAGTGATAAATACTTGCTCTGAAACCACAGCAAAATTGACTGGCAACACATTTTCTGTTGACCATTAAATGTGAAAGTATTTTTGTAGACAGACCACCATTTCACCTTCTCTCAGTGCAGAGACATTCCTATGTTTATGTTCATAACCTAGCTGAATTGCTTGCTTTCTAAGAGTGATGTAAATAAATAATAACTGCTTTCCAACATTAAAACATCAGGTAAAGGGCTGCACTTTTGTGTTTTATGGAGATGTAGCTCCAGACTTTGTGAATTAGGTGGCTGTTTAGTGTTTCCCTTTGTCTAGTGAAATTACAATAAAGCAAACTATGCTTTATAGATTTTTGTCAGTACTGAATAACCTAATTCGAAAAACACAGTAAAATATTTCCATCTCCCTAACTTATATATCTTTTTCTACATCTATATCTACATCTATATCTATGTATATCTATATCTGTATCTATATTTTATATCTTTATCTGCATCTCTATCTCTATCTATGTGTATGCATATATAAATATATTACATATATGCCCAGTTTTGTTTGCCTAATTTTTGGTCTGTTCTTCATAAAATGTGTGGTTTTCTGGCAAATCACTGAGGACTGAAATTGCTGTATAGTGATATAAATTTGAGCTTCAGAGTTCATATCCTTTAGAAAATGCAATCTATTTGAAAACCTGTTATTCTAGACACTTTCTAAATATATACAAGAAATACTTAACATATGCCCCTTATTTTGGGCCTTTGTTTCCCTATCATTTTTGGCTTTGGCCAGATTTTATGTGCTTAGAAGTTGAGGGATTACACTAAAATGGAGAAGAGAAAAAACACCAAAAGTGCCCTGCTGACTCATGCAATAAACACAGTAAAACATACCACAATTTTCAAAACTCAATCAAAAGCTGTTTGGTAGAAAATCCATTAAAGAAGCGGGAGTCTATTTATTTATTTATTTATTTATTTTTTTTTTTTGGCAAAATAGTCATGTCTCTGTTTGTTAACGTTTTAAGTTATTTTTGCCTCCAAATTACCTTGCTTAGGGGTGAATTAACTAGGGACTTGGTTGTTTGGTAATTGTTTCAACTGCGCTATAGATTTACTTTTGCTATGCTCTTACATTAAGAATTTCCAGGATCATCTGTCTTGTGGCTGAAGGTGTTTACCTAGATTTTTTGAGGTGGGGAGCACTCCAGGGAGCTTCATGGGCACTGGAACTATAGAGCGAGGGGGGAGGGGATCCCCCCACGTTTACAGCTGCAAGACCTGTAATGACATGGAGGATGCACGCATGCATTGAATTTAAAGACAAAAGTGTGTGGTTCCTGGCTGAAGAGTAGCAGCAAGAAGCACGTGATTTGTGCCATTCTAACCTGCAAAAGTCTCTTAATGGGTGTACCTCATGGTGGGTAGTACATTCTTTCTATCTGTCAGTGTTTTTTCATCAAAATGCGTGTGATGAGAGGACAGAAAGGGTGATGAAAACTGTACAATTTGTGATTCTTACAACAAAGCGGTAAGGTTACATGCTTCATGGTATATGCCCATTATTGCAAATCTTATTTTGTCATCTTTTTACATGAGTAATGCTAGTGTGAAAATGCCCTGGTTTTGGATTCTTGTACCTCTCATGTTTATTTCATTATGAAGTAAGTTTCCGATGTGGACTTTTTAAAAACATTTCTTTGAAAAGTGCTGTCGTACATTAGTCATGCCTTTTAACTGCTATGATGTAGCTTCTGCAGATTTATCGTTGCTCAAATCCAGAGTTCTTCATAAGTTCAGACCTGGTTGTGGAAACGTACCTTATTAAATTTTTCTATTTAAAATTTGTATATGTTCGGTGGTGCAGCAGTAGCATTGTCACCTCACAGCAAGAGGTTCTCCCATTCAATTCTTGGCTGGAGCACCTTCTGTGTGGAGTCTGCATGTCCTCCCCGTGGTCGAGTGGTGTTTGAAAGACATGCGTGAATGGGCATGCCTTCGTTGAAGGTAGGGCATTGGGCTGGCACCTCGGCACCATAAAAATCGACTGCCAATCATTAGCAGACTGGAGTTCTGCTTTGGCAACCCCTAACCGGGAAAAGCCGAAAGAAAAACAGCATATGTTCATTTATCACTTGCCATATACATGGTCTGGTATAATTGTGAAGAATAAGAACGTGTGTCTCTTTCTGATTGTTAAGAGTTAGTGTTGATTTTTTTTAAAGCTCAGAGTTTAAGAGGTATGTTCAGTTCAGTGTTAAGATTTATTTTACTGATGTCTACAGTAAATATACTAAATCGTTATTTCATTGAAAGAAAATTATTTTTAAGTATAAATATAATTTAATCACTGTGTGAGCATTCTAGCTGAATTAGTTGGTAAGCAAATTTTTAGCATTTCACATAGAGTTCCAATAGACTTCATTCTCTCAGACCTGATCCACATTTACTAGTCCAGTATTATCCAAACACCTGCTCAAAGGATCTCAAGTGCTCCATTTATTTTTTAAATAAATAGAACATGTTGGTGGAATGGGTTTGAATCACACAGCATACAATTTTTATGGACAATCTTCCACTCGACATAAAGTGCTTGACTTACTTTCTTCAAATCTAATTTGTACGAATGGATAGGTAGCTGCAGATTCATCCCAGTTTGTTTATTACCCCTATCCCTCATGAATAGGGGAAACAAATAAATGTTCCAGCATATCCTTGTTCAGCCCATCTTTGGACTATTTGTTTGCAATGCAGCTTACTTTGTTGTTGATGTTTTGAAATTAATCTGATTTTCCTGCAGATCCTATTGTCTACGTGTGTGACTTTACAGCTGTATGCTACAGTAAGCAGTATAATGCAGTAAAAATGGCATTATAAAGAGAAAAGGAATATTATAGCCTTGTTTGTATCATTTAAAAAATACATATTTACCCTTGTAAAAGGTTACTAATAGAATATTTTAATATAAGCTGAATCGCTAAAATTGACACCTAAGACCAGTTGATGCCTTATGCTAGACTTTATTAAACTCATATTTAACTATGTCTCATCTTATACGTAATAAGATCTGCACACAGTTTCCACATTGTTTATACAAGGTCATATACAAAATCTCTTATAAGTAGACCCATTTCTTTTCACTGCTACCCTCCATATAAAAGGTTAAAATGTTATGCTAATATCATCATAGATGTTCTAACAACTGCAGGCTGTGATATCTCTGCAAAATGTTATAACTTGAAGCAGGAAGCAAAGGTACACACAAGGTATTTAAAAATGCAGCACATGCATGTAGCAACAGAATACGCAATACATAAAATTACTTAAGACATGTATGCATATAGAATATGCATTTTGTATGGCAAGGAAGCGTGTGTGAGAGACATATTTTTTTTCCAAGCATCTGCTAAGCTTGCCATTTAGAGAGGTAAACTGCTCATAGGTAAGTACTAGGCTAGCTGTCCTTGTGGGCTATTTTACATCTAACCAGTTTCCCTTTTGGTGCTTGAATTAATCTATCCTTTTTGGTGTTAAATTGACCCTACCCATCCCATGGTCGATAATACCCCGAGGCTCCGTGCTGGGCCTACTCCTGTTTGGCATCACTTTCTCAGAAATCAAGGCTAATGTTCAAGGTCTCTGGCTCACCACATTCACAAATTACTGTAAATTGGAAAATATTATAGGTTTCCCAAGATGGCAGCATCTTTCAAGAGGGTTTAAAACACACAGATGACTGGTGTCAAAGCTGTGGCCTTAACTCAATGCAAAAAAAAAAACATTATGATGGCCTTTGGGAAATTGTTTACTCCAGTTAATTACTCCACTGATAAAACATCCCTAAGAGTTGACCCACTATTAAGTGATCTGGGAACATATGTAGACAACAGTCTGACCTTTGACCAACATGCAACTATGATAGTAAGAATATCATTCTATGTTGCCCAACTTATAGGTAAGGGTATGGCATCCAGATCCAGTGAAGTTACAGTACCACTCTACTTGGCCCTTATCAGACCCATCACTGAGTACAATGCTCTGTTTGGCATGCACTTAACCAGACATGTACATCAGTTGGAATGTCCACAAACGTTTCTCACCAGGAGAATTCAGGGCATGAACACCCTGCCCTACATTGATCACCTAAAGGCTCTGTCTCTGTATTCAGTCTCCTACAGGCAACTGAGAGGGGATCTATGCCTGGCTTACAGAGCTTCTTCAGACCCAACACTGATAGATCTGTTGCACATGCACAAAACAAGCAGCACCAAAAATACTAGATCCAGGGATCTAAACTTGTGACATAAGCATAATGTGCAGGAGAGGCATATATGTTTCCTAAAGGATCCCCGTACTATGGAATAGGCTCCCCACCAATGTAAAACAGAGTTCATCCATGACCCTATTCAAACAAAAACTCGACAAATCCTACTCTGGTTACAAAGTTACTTAGGCAACCACCAACAGTCTGTAAAATGGCTCGACTCCTTACCCCCCCCCCCACTCCCCACACACTTGGATTCCCACAAGGTTCTATTTTAGGCCCCCCTGCTCTTCAACATATTTACAAATCAACTTCATTTAGCTTCAACAAAAGCAGACTTAGTCCAATACGCAGATGAAACAACCCTTATCTTCTCAGAGCCAAATATCCAGCTCCTCCGGCAAAAAGCACAAGAATCCTTTACAGAAATTGAAAATTGGCTAAGTAAGGCACAACTCATATTAAATCCCAAGAAAACTCAACTTATGTTGTTTCACCAACCAAAGCCCAGTGACCCCAACTTCTCTATTCTCTCAAACAAAAAGACACTAATCTCCCCAATATCAGACGCCAAACTTCTAGGACTTACAATTGACCCTCAACTAAAATTCAATAAATACATCTCTACAACTATCTCCAAAGTTCACAAAAAACTAGGCACCCTTTATTGCTGCAAGAAGCTCCTTACCTCCAAGGCACAAATTGACATTGCCAGAACTCACCTCCTGTCCACACTACTTTACACATCCCAGGACTTACAAACATAAGTAAAACCAACTTAAACAGACTTACTACATGCTATAACAATATAGCAGGGTTTACAAATAATGCCAAATCTCGCTCCCACCTCTGCCAATACAAATATTACACTGGCTTGAATTCCACAACATACTTCACTACCACCAACTTAACCTTGCACACCAAATATTATAGTATCCAGAGAAAATTCCTGCCCTATCTGGACTCTTAAACTTCTATACCTCCAACAGATCCTTACGATCCAGCAATAAAGCATTAATCACTATCGTCCCCTGCAAAAATAGCTCAGGGGATTTTCTCTTCCACAGCGTAGTCGCAAAAATATGGAACACCCTGCCTCCAGACCTCAGAATGCAAAACCAAACTTTGGCATTCAAAAACCTCCTTAAAGCTTACCTCTACAGTAACCGCCTTTGTAACTTTAGCCCTCCCCGGTGAAATCACACCAACTCCTAGAGTTTACCTTATAGCACAATGTATAGTTACTCCCTTATGCTCTGGCTTTTACCAACTTGTCTTACAACAAATTATATCTGTACATATTGTATATATAGCTACAACCTGTCTTACTGTACATATTGTATATATTGTTAACACCTGAAAATACTTTGTTACAATATGTTCTACTACAATGAGTAAGACTTCTGTATACATTTAATCTACTATGTTTCCTGTTATGCTACTGTAAAATTCTTTCTCTTCATCTCATTTTATACTTTTGTAACCAATCACTGTCATTATATTCACTTTCTGTAAGGTCTGGAGCTTTCTACCCAGGACTCCACTGAAAATGGACACCTGTTGTCCATCTGGACTATCCTGGTAAACAAATGGGAAATAAATAAAAATAAATACATCTGATGGGAAATAATGAATTTAGTCCTGGTTTGGCCCCTGTGCCCCTTATGTACAGAGGCTTTCAATAAGAAAAGTATTATCCTAACTAACACTTTGCCATACATATCCCTTAGTTACCTCCTTACTGCCATGCCCACCCCCCATTACACTTGGGATCCAAATGGGTTGGGGTGCACTACGCTTGTAAGGACCCTAGTGGTTGCTAGCCTAGGGACAATTTATAAATCTGTGTTCACTTTCACATCTTTAGAATAGCATAAATTGAATACTTAACAAATGTCCATAGACCCACCATAAGCACTCACCTTAAGCAGAGCTTTCAATTGATGGCACCAGTAGAAGACCCTCTGCTTTAATGACAATTGTTAAATGCCACTACTGACCCCTTAAGCAGTTTCCTGTCTAGTCACAAAACCCAGAATCTTGATTCTTAATGTGATCAGGGAGTCAGTGTACAGTTTCTGGTTGCTATTGCTGTTACACCTGAATACATTTTGTCCCAATATGAGATATAAGCTACACAGAATGTGGAGCTTCTCCTCATGTCTAGTGTATTAGGGGTTCTTTCTAACTTTATCCTATGAGACAAAAACAGTGCTTGCTTTTTATAAACTCCATGTATGGATTTTCTTGAAGATGAAACTCATGGAAGCCCATTATAAAGGGAACAGTTCTTTGTGTCATGCTTTTGCTATGTCTCTTCATAAAATGGGGTTATATAAGTGTTGCACATGTCTGTGTACATCAAAATAAACAGTATTATGGACTCAAATTGACAAGTATTAGCATTGTCTTATGACACTTGATATAGTGTTTAGATTAGTATGTCATTCAGGAAGAAGGTAATCTGTGACGTACAGATAAGGGATATTTTGTTCTTTCGGCTTTTCCTGGTTTGGGTTCACCACAGTGGAACTCCAGTCCGCTAATAATTGGCAGTAGATTTTTATGATGCCAAGGTGCCAGCTCAATACCCAACCTTCAACAAAGGCACGCCCATTCTATGCATGTCTTTTGAATGCCACTCAACCACGGGGAGGACATGCAGACTCCACACAGAAGGGGCTCCAGCCGAGAATCGAATGGAAGAACCTCTTGCTGAGAGGCAGCAACGCTACCGCTGCACCACCGTGGCTGTTACATACAGAGAAGGGGTATAAGATGTAAAAATACCTAAGCATCATGAGAAGGAACTGTATAAATTTTAAGCATTGTTTAATGCACATGGAGTTATCATAAAATCAATACAATGTATGCAGAACTGTGCAAAAAACAAAATGCCTTGTATGTAATGTGCTAAGACAGTTGTACATTCCTGGAAGTTTAGGTGGTGATAAAATGATAGCAAATATCACCAGATATGAAACAAAACCGTAGTAGTTGTTATATTCCAGTTGCATAAGTGGCATTTTAGTAAATGAATAGTAAAATTCATTTTTTTACTGCATCTTTGTCAAGACATACTTGCTATCATGAAGTAAAGGGGTTATTGCTAATGTAGTAATATAACCTTTCTACTCAAGAATAATCAGAATTACTGGCCAGATCAGAATAAAGCAGCAGATTGCAAATACAGGCTCACCTCGTTGTTGTTATGTTTTTTGGAGATTCTGTTATGATTCAGAAAGGAAGACTAGATGACTGTAATTCATTAAGATAGTAAACAACTTACTGTATACTGAAGTAAAAAAATAAAAAGACCACAGTATAGCAAAATGACTCCTAAATTTAAAGGGTAGTGCAATACTCTTGAATAGCAGTTAAAAATAATACTAACAGTTAAAGGCAACATAAATGTGAGTGAGCAGGGGTCTTACCTTAAAACACCAGTAGTATGAGGAGGAAATACGTTTTGACTCAGATAAACTTTAAAGCTTCATTCTTTGGAAATTAGATTGAATCAGTTATGGGTAATGCACTGGTGAAATATAGATAAAAAGAAAGAGTGTGAATGAACTTGTAGTTGTTAGTCATGTTGAATTTGTAACATTAGTTAAAACTCTTGTATTCAAATATATTATGCAAAGTTAATGCAGTGGTTAGAATAAGGGACAGCAATTCCACATAGATAAAATTAGAATTGCAATTTATACGGGCTAATAATTTGCAGTGGCACACCAATATAAATAAATTGTCTAACATTTAGTGTTATAGAATACTAAATACATAGTAAATGAAAATAACTGTAGTACATTTGTTATTAGCATCTGTTTCATAATAGTCAAATAAAGAATTAAGAGGCAATAACTGAATGATGCATCAGCTGGTGTAGATGGCCATTATCCATTGCGTCCATGGCAAACAAAATGAGATGGATTTGTCGGATACAGGACACTACAGACTGAAACTTCCTGTTGAGGAAACAGACTTAAATCAAGGATATAAAAATACATTAATAAAAGTTTTATGTATTTAAATACAGTGACTCAAGACATATAATATGTTTATATAATCAATTATATGAATTTTAGTTAAGTGGGAGTTACCGTCGATATAATTTTTTCACTTCAGAAGTAATGGAGTACACAAAACAAAGTATGGAGTGCAAAATATTGATTATGTCAGCACATGTGCAATACCCAGCCCTGACGGAAATGCCACACATTTGTAAATCAATCTGCACAAGGGTCACTCACTCCAGGGATTTTAACTTAGCCTCTGACATGAACAGGTCATGCTGGAGAGATAGATACATCTCCCAGAGACTGCCACTTCTCTGGAACAAGCTTCAAATTCACGTGAAACAGAGCACCTCCCTGACCCTCTTCAAATGCAACCTGGATCAATGGATGGGTGACCACAAATTCCCTCCTGGAGCAGCGCCCATGTCCCTCCTGGACAAAGGAAGTTGGTATTAACTATCGTAGACCCTTACCTCTGCGAACTTCACTTACCTAACCACCGATGATTATGGCAAATTGCGATAAATATGGCTAGGTTAGTAAGGGCTCCAGGGCCATTAGCCTAGTAACTTTCTATGAAGCTATGAGCACAGAAAACTAATTTTCCATCATTCTGTAACAAATTATTCTTTTGCCAGGTAATTTGTGATAATGTTCTTGATGCTGTTAGCGATGTTAAAGAGAAGCATCGTACCTGTAAAGGTTTGCTGAGTCACTTTTTTAGAATATATTGGATTTAGGGTAAGTTGTGTAGGAGTTACTGATTTTGGAAGACAAACCTCTTAGTCAATGAATTGCACATTATGAGTAGGGACACCAAAACTACCTGGGTTCAAGAAAATGCTGATGCATTATTGCATAATAATTGTATAATGACTGAGCCTCGTCAGTGATGTGGTATTATAACCTAGTAATTGTCTTACTTACGTACTCTACCAAGTGTCTTCTTACAGTTTCCCCAAAGTATAGCATTTGGTCATATTTTATTAATACAAAACTGCCACTACAGATATTCCAGTGGACATTGTTGCATAATCTGGCACACCAAAACGAATGAAAATAAACATCAAAGGAATGAAAATAAACATCACGGTCAGAATTTTAAGTTACAAAAAATACGTATAAAGTTGCTACATTCATGTCTGGTGCTGAAAGGGTTAGCATCTTCAGTAACACACTTGTCTGAACAGTAGTCATAGACACAGTATATGTTAGGAACTACTGTTAGTGAGTTATAACCAGCTGTGTTTTTTTCATTTCCTTATTATTTGATCCCATAATGCTTTGTTTGATTGCCTGTATTATCTGCTTCATAAAATACCAAATGCACACATCATTGCAACGTCTTCTTGATGTACTTGGTATATGGCAACTTCTTCCTCTAAGGTTTCTCTGAAAATGGACCTTGCCCAAATAGGGTTAACATTGTTAACAACATATAGAAATATAAATAAATAAAATAAGGAATGCAGGTAACATGCACTACGGATTTCTAGAAAAATGGACCAAATTCCCAGAGATGGCAGTATGAAGGGAAGGGATGGGTTAACTACAGAGAAAGATTCAGGATGTGACAGGGCCTAATAAACTGAGCAACGGATAAAGGGGCAGCATATATCTTACATGTGCAGAAGGAAAGGCAATGAGAGACAAGGGAAGGAAAGGCAGTGAGAGACAAGGGAAGGAAAGGCAGTGAGAGACAAGGGAAGGAAAGGCAGTGAGAGACAAGGGAAGGAAAGGCAGTGAGAGACAAGGGAAGGGAAGGCAGTGAGAGACAAGGGAAGGGAAGGCAGTGAGAGACAAGGGAAGGAAAGGCAGTGAGAGACAAGGGAAGGAAAGGCAATGAGAGACAAGGGAAGGACAGGCAATGAGAGACAAGGGAAGGAAAGGCAGTGAGAGACAAGGGAAGGAAAGGCAGTGAGAGACAAGGGAAGGACAGGCAATGAGAGACAAGGGAAGGAAAGGCAGTGAGAGACAAGGGAAGGAAAGGCAGTGAGAGACAAGGGAAGGAAAGGCAGTGAGAGACAAGGGAAGGAAAGGCAGTGAGAGACAATGACAGGCAAGGCAGGGCAACATTGATAATATTGTTAGAATATTACAATTAGTTCAAAGGAAATCTAAGAGATGTAAATGGGTGATTCGTAAGGTTAGTGGAAGGATGCAAAATAATATAGCAAGGTAGCCATTTGGGAGAAGGCCAGCAGAAGGAACTAATAGGATTATTCATGATTCCCTATTGTAACCACTAGTCACAAGAAAAAGTTCATTGTGGGTGTTGAGTATTACTGCATTTGTCTTCCAGAATCTTAAGGAAAGAGATTATTTTTGTTTGCAGTTTTGCAAGAGGTGTCATATGACTGTGTGTGTGTGTGTGTGTGTGTGTGTGTGTGTGTGTGTATGACTGTGTGTATGTTTATTTTATTTATTTATTTTACATTTGTTGACCAGGATGGTCTAATTGGATGCATGTCCATTTTCAGTAGAGTCCCGGGGAGATAAGCTCCAAGAAGTTACATTAGTACAACTATTAAGGTAATGGTTATTATACAGATACAAACTTAAGGTTTCAGCAGTTCAAAAATGTACACAGTTTAAACATAAATTTAGGTAAGATGTCATGGTACAGATACATACTTAAAGTTTCAGCAATTGCAAAAAAAAAAAAAAAAACAATGTGAAGAAAAACAATTTTTTTGACTTTATTTAACTCCACATACAATTAGTTTATGTACTGTTTTCAAATTCACTTTTAAGTAGTCTATTATCAACAGAAATATTTTAACTCTAATTTTATACTGACATTTCATATGCTGTCACTCCAGGGGGATTCAATATCTGTCAGCATCGGAAGACATAATTAACAGACCACATTGCATTTCCAAGAATGGGCTACTCCTGTCTCCAGTCTCCATTATGCTTTTGGATATTGCCTAAATCTTTATTCACCCCCTTAGAGCCATTTTAGACAATGCCATAAAGATAAAACTACCAACATGGTGAAGAAGTCTCCAAGCTACTATAGGGTATTACTGTTCAGTGCTATGAGCCCTAAACAAAAAACTCCACACCCTTCAATCCCTCCTTTCTCTGTAGAATGTAGGCATCTCTGCTGTGACCAAGACTTGGTTTAAAGCTATAGAAATTACTTCAGAAGTGCAAGGCTACGATATCTTCCGCACAGTTGGACCAAAAACAGCACACATTGGGGCCAAAGGTGGAGGTGTCTTGATCTATGTTATCAACAAGAATACCTCCAGGTTGGTCAGAGTGATACCATGGAACTCATCCATGTGCAATCACCATAGATACAGGCCCTACCATATCATGTCTCCCTACAGGTCACCATCTATACTGCTAGGGTCTTACAACTCTTACCTAAATCTACTAAAGGCACTCACCACCCAACCAAACCTCCTATTCATGGGTGAGTTGAACTACCCCTCTGTAGAAAGGGAAATGTACAGTGCGACAAACTCACAGATATAGTGTGCTTCCCAGACTTTATTATTACAAACACCCTGAAACAGTTATTGCACATTCCATCCAGGTGATCAAACAAAGTGGATCTGGTACTCAGCAACATGGGAGAGTGCTGCACCTGTGTCATGTTCACATTCTCACTAGAGAGGTCAAACCACAACGCTATCGCCTTTGAAGTAAAAATCAACCCAGAAAACCTAGCTAAATCAGCAACAGTTGGGAACTATTTTAAAGCAAACTACATCCTATTATGTGACAGCTTGTCAAATTTTCAAGGCTTCCACTAATCCCAAGACCACAGCTACCTATGCAGAATTACTCATAGAGTACCATTAGAAACATGTGAATGCCTGCATAGAAACCACCATACCTGCCAGAAGCAAACTCAAGATAAATACTAAAAACAAACCCCACTGATAGTATTGTCACCTAAGCAGAATATGTAATAAAAGAAAAAAAAACTTATGGCCAAAATCAGGAAGAGAAACTACCTTAAAGAAAAGTGACCTCTTATACAAATAAATATGAAACTAAGAGGTCTGATTAAGTCTAACAAGGCCAACTACAAGGTCAGGCTAGCCTTGCAGGTTAAACACAATCACAAGGCCTTCTTCAGTTGTATCTGGAACCTTAAATGTAACACACAGCAGTGTGCTGAAATGGTGGCAAATGGTATCACCTTCACTGATCAGGGCAACATAGCAAATATATTGGCTGATAAATTCAGCCCAGACTTCACCACCCCTCCCCCCAACTCCTCCAGGTAAAATGCCCCCCAACATACTTCCCTCAAGTATTAACAGGGACCAGGTACTGGCATCATTCGCTAAAACCAAGAACACCACCTCTGTGGGTCTCAACAACATCCACAGTTGAATTCTAAGCAGTCTAAAACATGACCTATTAGGAATACTTGAGGCACTCTTCAATTACAGCCTTGAAATAGGTATGTTCCAAGGAATGGATGACCACAACAATCATTCGCTTCCACAAGGGCAGACCAACAATCTACCCAGGGAACTAAAAACTCATCAGTCTAGCAAGCCTAATATGCAAAGCCATCGAACAAATTATCATTGAAATGACACTGAAACCTTCAGATACTGGACCCATCCCAATTTGGCTTTGTTAAGAAAATGTCATGTTTACATAACCTGGTAGATTTTTTTGAAAGAGTCACCAAGGTAATGGATGAGGGTAAATACTGCTTATCTTGACCTGGCCAATATCTCACTCAGGCATTGTTGACAGGTTCTCTGGGCAAGGCATAAACCCCTATATAATTCACTGGATTGCTGGTTGGCTCACAGACAGGACACAAGAAGTTAGGATCAGTGAGACCACCTCCACCAAGTGTTCGCTCACTAGTGGAATACCCCGGGACTCTGTGCTGGGACTACTCTTGTTTGGCATCTCTTTCTCAGAAATCAAGGCTAATGTTCAAGGCATCAGGTTCACCACATTCACAAATGACTGTAAATTGGGAAATATTATAGGTTCCCTGAAGATGGTAGCATCTTTCAAGAGGGTTTAAAACACACAAATGACTGGTGTCAAAGCTGTGGCCTTAACTCAATGCAAAAAAAAAATACATTATGATGGCCTTTGGGAAATTGTTTACCCCAGTTAATTACTCCACTGATAAAACATCCCTAAGAGTTGACCCAGTATTAAGTGATCTGGGAACATATGTAGACAGTAATCTGGCCTTTGACCAACATGCAACTATGATAGTAGGAATATCATTCTATGTTGCCCAACTTATAGGTAAAGGTATGGAATCCAGATCCAGTGAAGTTACAGTGCCACTCTACTTGGCCCTTATCTGACCCATCACTGAGTACAATGCTCCGTTTGGCATGCACTTAACCAGACATGTACATCAGTTGGAATGTCCACAAAACTTTCTCACCAGGAGAATTCAGGACATGAACACCCTGCCCTACATTGATCACCCAATGGCTCTGTCTCTGTATTCAGTCTCCTACAGGCAACTGAGAGGGGATCTATGCCTGGCTTCAGGGCTTCTTCAGACCCAACCCTGATGGATCTGTTGCACATGCACAAAACAAGCAGCACCATAAATACTAGATCCAGGGATCTAAACTTGTGACATAAGCATAATGTGCAGGAGAGGCATATATGTTTCCTAAAGGATTCCCGTACTATGGAATAGGCTCCCCACCAATGTAAAACAGAGTTCATCCATGACCCTATTCAAACAAAAACTTGACAAACCCTACTCTGGTTACAAAGTTACTTAGGCAACCGGCAACAGTCTGTAAAATGGCTCGACTCCTTATCCCCCCCCCACTGCCCATCACACTAGGGGTCCCACAAGGGTCTATTTTAGCCCCCCTGCTCTTCAACATATCTGCAAATCAACTTCACTTAGCTTCAACAAAAGCAGACATAGTTCAATACACAGATGGCACAACCCTTATCTGCTCAGAGCCAAATATCCAGCTCCTCCAGCAAAAAGCACAAGAATCCTTTACAGAAATTGAAAATTGGCTAAGTAAGGCACAATTAATATTAAATCCCAAGAAAACTCAGCTTATGTTGTTTCACCAACCAAAGCCCAGTGACCCCAACTTCTCTATTCTCTCAAACAAAAAGACACTAATCTCCCCAATATCAGACGCCAAACTTCTAGGACTTACAATTGACCCTCAACTAAAATTCAATAAATACATCTCTACAACTATCTCCAAAGTTCACAAAAAACTAGGCACCCTTTATTGCTGCAAGAAGTTCCTTACATCCAAGGCACAAATTGACATTGCCAGAACTCACCTCCTGTCCACACTACTTTACACATCCCAGGACTTACAAACATAAGTAAAACCAACTTAAACAGACTTACTACATGCTATAACAATATAGCAGGGTTTACAAATAATGCCAAATCTCGCTCCCACCACTGCCAATCCCTACAAATATTACACTGGCTCAAATTCCACAACTTACTTCACTACCACCAACTTAATCTTGCACACCAAATATAGTATTCAGAGAAAATTCCTGCCCTATCTGGACTCTTAAACTTCTATACCTCCAACAGATCCTTATGATCCAGCAATAAAGCATTAATCACTATCCCCACCTGCAAAAATAGCTCAGGGGATTTTCTCTTCCCCAGCGTAGTCGCAAAAATATGGAACACCCTGCCTCCAGACCTCAGAATGCAAAACCAAACTTTGGCATTCAAAAACCTCCTTAAAGCTTACCTCTACAGTAACCGCCTTTGTAACTGCAACCCACCCCACTGAAATCACACCAACTCCTAGAGTTTACCTTATAGCACACTGTATAGTTACTCCCTTATGCTCTGGGTTTTACCAACTTGTCTTACAACAAATTATATCTGTACATATTGTATATATAGCTACAACCTGTCTTACTGTACATATTGCATATATTGTTAACACCTGAAAATACTTTGTTACAATATGTTCTACTACAATGAGTAAGACTTCTGTATACAGTTAATCTACTATGCTTCCTGTTATGCTACTGTAAAATTCTTTCTCTTCATCTCATTTTATACTTTTGTAACCAATCACTGTCATTATATTCACTTTCTGTAAGGTCTGGAGCTTTCTCCCCAGGACTCCACTGAAAATAGACACCAGTTGTCCATCTGGACTATCCTGGTAAACAAATGAGAAATAAATAAAAATAAATACATTTGATGGGAAATGATTAATTTAGTCCTGGTTTGGCCCCTGTGCCCCTTATGTACAGAGGCTTTCAATAAGAAAAGTATTATCCTAACTAACACTTCGCCATACAAATCCCTTAGTTACCTCCTTACTGCCATGCCCACCCTCCATTACACTCGGGATCCAAATGAGTTTGGGGTGCACTAGGCTTGTAAGGACCCTAGTGGTTGCTAGCCTAGAGACAATTTATAAATCTGTGTTCACTTTCACATCTTTAGAATAGCATAAATTGAATACTTAACAAATGTCCATAGACCCACCATAAACACTTACCTTAAGCAGAGTTTTCAATTGATGGCACCAGTAGACGCCCCTCTGCTTTAATGAAAATTGTTAAATGCCACTACTAACCCCTTAAGCAATTTCCTGTCTGGTCACAAAACCCAGAATCTTGATTCTTAATGTGATCAGGTTCAACGTACAGTTTCTGGTTGCTATTACTGTTACACCTGAATACATTTTGTCCCAGTATGAGATATAAGCTACACAGAATGTGGAGCTTCTCCTCCTGTCTAGTGTATTAGGGTTTCTTTCTAACTTTATCCTATGAGACAAAAACAGTGCTTGCTTTTTATATCCTCCATGTATGGATTTTCTTGAAGATGAAACTCATGGAAGCCCATTATAAAGGGAACAGTTCTTTGTGTCATGCTTTTGCTATGTCTCTTCATAACATGGGGTTATATAAGTGTTGCACATGTCTGTGTACATCAAAATAAATAGTATTATGAACTCAAATTGACAAGTATTAGCATTGTCCTGTGACACTTGATATAGTGTTTAGATTAGTATGTCATTCAGGAAGAAGGTAATCTGTGACGTACAGATAAGGGGTATTTTGTTCTTCTTTCGGCTTTTCCTGGTTTGGGGTCACCACAGTGGAACTCCAGTCCGCTAATAATTGGCAGTAGATTTTTACGGTGCCAAGGTGCCAGCTCAATGCCCAACCTTCAACAAAGGCACGCCCATTCTACGCATGTCTTTTGAATGCCACTCAACCACGGGGAGGACATGCAGACGCCACACAGAAGGGGCTCCAGCCGAGAATCGAACGGAAGAACCTCTTGCTGTGAGGCAACAACGCTACCGCTGCACCACCGTGGCTGTTACATACAGAGAAGGGGTATAAGATGTAAAAATACCTAAGCATCATAAGAAGGAACTGTATAAATTTTAAGCATTGTTTAATGCACATGGAGTTATTATAAAATCAATACAATGTATGCAGAATTGTGCAAAAAACAAAATGCCTTGTATGTAATGTGCTATGACTGTTGTACATTCCTGGAAGTTTAGGTGGTGATAAAATGATAGCAAATATCACCAGATATGAAACAAAACCATAGCAGTTGTTATATTCCAGTTGCATAAGTGGCATTTTAGTAAAAGAATAGTAAAATTAATTTTTTTACTGCATCTTTGTCAAGACATACTTGCTATCATGAAGTAAAGGGGTTATTGCTAATGTAGTAATATAACCTTTCTACTCAAGAATAATCAGAATTACTGGCCAGATCAGAATAAAGCAGCAGATTGCAAATACAGGCTCACCTCGTTATTGTTATGTTTTTTGGAGATTCTGTTATGATTCAGAAAGGAAGACTAGATGACTGTAATTCATTAAGATAGTAAACAACTTACTGTATACTGAAGTAAAAAAATAAAAAGACCACAGTATAGCAAAATGACTCCTAAATTTAAAGGGTAGTGCAATGCTCTTGAATAGCAGTTAAAAATAATACTAACAGTTAAAGGCAACATAAATGTGAGTGAGCAGGGGTCTTACCTTAAAACACCAGTAGTATGAGGAGGAAATACGTTTTGACTCAGATAAACTTTAAAGCTTCATTCTTTGGAAATTAGATTGAATCAGTTATGGGTAATGCACTGGTGAAATATAGATAAAAAGAAAGAGTGTGAATGAACTTGTAGTTGTTAGTCATGTTGAATTTGTAACATTAGTTAAAACTCTTGTATTCAAATATATTATGCAAAGTTAATGCAGTGGTTAGAATAAGGGACAGCAATTCCACATAGATAAAATTAGAACTGTAATTTATATGGGCTAATAATTTGCAGTGGCACACCAATATAAATAAATTGTCTAACATTTAGTGTTATAGAATACTAAATACATAGTAAATGAAAATAACTGTAGTACATTTGTTATTAGCATCTGTTTCATAATAGTCAAATAAAGAATTAAGAGGCAATAACTGAATGATGCATCAGCTGGTGTAGATGGCCATTATCCATTGCGGCCATGGCAAAAAAAATGAGATGGATTTACTGGATACAGGACACTACAGACTGAAACTTCCTGTTGAGGACACAGACTTAAATCAAGGATATAAAAATACATTAATAAAAGTTTTATGTATTTAAATACAATTACTCAAGACATATAATATGTTTATATAATCAATGATTTGAATTTTAGTTAAGTGGGAGTTACCATAGATATAATTTTTTCACTTCAGAAGTAATGGAGTACACAAAACAAAGTATGGAGTACAAAATATTGATTATGTCTGCACATGTGCAATACCCAGCCCTGATGGAAATGCCACACATTTGTAAATCAATCTGCACAAGGGTCACTCACTCCAGGGATCCTAACTTAGCCTCTGACATGAACAGGTCATGCTGGAGAGATAGATACATCTCCCAGAGACTGCCACTTCTCTGGAACAAGCTTCAAATTCACGTGAAACAGAGCACCTCCCTGACCCTCTTCAAATGCAACCTAGATCAATGGATGGGTGACCACAAATTCACTCCTGGAGCAGCGCCCATGTCCCTCCTGGACAAAGGAAGTTGGTATTAACTATCGTAGACCCTTACCTCTGCGAACTTCACTTACCTAACCACCGATGATTATGGCAAATTGGGATAAATATGGCTAGGTTAGTAATGGCTCCAGGGCCGTTAGCCTAGTAACCTTCTATGAAGCTATGAGCACAGAAAACTAATTTTCCATCATTCTGTAACAAATTATTCTTTTGCCAGCTAATTTGTGATAATGTTCTTGATGCTGTTAGTGATGTTAAAGAGAAGCATCGAACCTGTAAAGGTTTGCTGAGTCACTTTTTTAGACTATATTGGATTTAGGGTAAGTTGTGTAGGAGTTACTGATTCTGGAGGACAAACCTCTTAGTCAGTGAATTGCACATTATGAGTAGGGACACCAAAACTACCTGGGTTCAAGAAAATGCTGATGCATTATTGCATAATAATTGTATAATAACTGAGCCTTGTCAGTGATGTGGTATTATAACCTAGTAATTGTCTTACTTACGTACTCTACCAAGTGTCTTCTTACAGTTTCCCCAAAGTATAGCATTTGGTGGTATTTTATTAATACAAAACTGCCACTACAGATATTCCAGTGGACATTGTTGCATAATCTGGCACACCAAAACGAATGAAAATAAACATCAAAGGAATGAAAATAAACATCACGGTCACAATTTTAAGTTACAAAAAATGAGTGTAAAGCTGCTACATTCATGTCTGGTGCTGAAAGGGTTAGCATCTTCAGTAACACACTTGTCTGAACAGTAGTCATAGACACAGTATATGTTAGGAACTACTGTTAGTGAGTTATAGCCAGCTGTGTTTTTTTCATTTCCTTATTATTTGATCCCATAATGCTTTGTTTGATTGCCTGTATTATCTGCTTCATAAAATACCAAATCCACACATCATTGCGACGTCTTCTTGATGTACTTGGTATATGGCAACTTCTTCCTCTAAGGTTTCTCTGAAAATGGACCTTGCCCAAATAGGGTTAACATTGTTAACAACATATAGAAATATAAATAAATAAAATAAGGAATGCAGGTAACATGCACTACGGATTTCTAGAAAAATGGACCAAATTCCCAGAGATGGCAGTATGAAGGGAAGGGATGGGTTAACTACAGAGAAAGATTCAGGATGTGACAGGGCCTAATAAACTGAGCAACGGATAAAGGGGCAGCATATATCTTACATGTGCAGAAGGAAAGGCAATGAGAGACAAGGGAAGGAAAGGCAGTGAGAGACAAGGGAAGGAAAGGCAGTGAGAGACAAGGGAAGGAAAGGCAGTGAGAGACAAGGGAAGGAAAGGCAGTGAGAGACAAGGGAAGGGAAGGCAGTGAGAGACAAGGGAAGGGAAGGCAGTGAGAGACAAGGGAAGGAAAGGCAGTGAGAGACAAGGGAAGGAAAGGCAGTGAGAGACAAGGGAAGGAAAGGCAATGAGAGACAAGGGAAGGAAAGGCAGTGAGAGACAAGGGAAGGAAAGGCAGTGAGAGACAAGGGAAGGAAAGGCAGTGAGAGACAAGGGAAGGAAAGGCAGTGAGAGACAAGGGAAGGAAAGGCAATGAGAGACAAGGGAAGGAAAGGCAGTGAGAGACAAGGGAAGGAAAGGCAGTGAGAGACAAGGGAAGGAAAGGCAGTGAGAGACAAGGGAAGGAAAGGCAGTGAGAGACAAGGGAAGGAAAGGCAGTGAGAGACAAGGGAAGGAAAGGCAGTGAGAGACAAGGGAAGGAAAGGCAGTGAGAGACAAGGGAAGGAAAGGCAGTGAGAGACAAGGGAAGGAAAGGCAGTGAGAGACAAGGGAAGGAAAGGCAGTGAGAGACAAGGGAAGGAAAGGCAGTGAGAGACAAGGGAAGGAAAGGCAGTGAGAGACAAGGGAAGGAAAGGCAGTGAGAGACAAGGAAGGGAAAGGCAGTGAGAGGCAATGAGAGGCAAGGCAAGGCAACATTGATAATATTGTTAGAATATTACAATTAGTTCAAAGGAAATCTAAGATATGTAAATGGGTGATTCGTAAGGTTAGTGGAAGGATGCAAAATAATATAGCAAGGTAGCCATTTGGGAGAAGGCCAGCAGAAGGAACTAATAGGATTATTCATTGTCCCCTATTGTAACCACTAGTCACAAGAAAAAGTTCATTGTGGGTTTTGAGTATTACTGCATTTGTCTTCCAGAATCTTAAGGAAAGAGATTATTTTTGTTTGCAGTTTTGCAAGAGGTGTCATATGATTGTGTGTGTGTGTGTGTGTGTGTGTGTGTGTGTGTGTGTGTGTGTGTGTGTGTGTGTGTGTGTGTGTGTTTGTATGACTGTATGTATGTTTACTTTATTTATTTATTTTACATTTGTTGACCAGTATGGTCTAACTGGATGCATGTCCATTTTCAGTAGAGTCCCGGGGAGATAAGCTCCAAGAAGTTACATTAGTACAACTATTCAGGTAAAGGTTATTATACAGATACAAACTTAAGGTTTCAATAGTTCAAAACAATGTGTAGAAAAACATTTTTTTTACTTATTTAACTCCACATACAATTATTTTATGTACTGTTTTCAAATTCCCTTTTAAGTAGTCTATTATCAACAGAAATATTTTAAAGCTAATTTTATACTGACATTTCATATGACAGAATAACAAATTTCTTGTTAAATTCTAGATAAACAATGTCCATGTACCTATATATATATATATATATATATATATATATATATATATATATATATATATATATATATATAGTATAGATATATAAATATATATAAAATATATTATTTCACCCATCATATGCACTAAGCATCCACTCCGCTTTTTGACCTGTACTCCACTGAAATCAATATGCAGTATAGATTTTTCTGTCACTGAGGTCAAACTGAGACGGGTTGATAATTTTGTAGTTTCCATTTGATTTTGTTCAGTTTTTATTGAAAAGTAATGTATCAGACTGATCCTTTCTTAGTTTTCAGACACCTGGCACCCATTCTGAGAAGTACTAAGTGCAGCAGTAGTTACTACATTGTTCATTCAGTTCAGTAAGAATTCTAGGATGAATCTCTGCAGACCCGATTGCCTTGTAAGTTGGATGACTTCTTTCAGGAGTATATCTTCTGCGAAAGGACAAAGAGCAACTCTTTTATGCAGGTGTTTTTGCTGGCTGCCATAACAGAGGAAGGAATACACATCCAAATTGCTCATTCATAGAAATTTCATATCTGAAGGAATATATTCTTGGAAGTGATTTTGAAAGTCACAAGGATTACCATTTTAAGAGGAAATTAAAGCTATATTTCCAACTTTATAATTTAGAAGTGCTGTTAGATTCTAGTCTATGGTTTCATAAGTAGAGCATTAAAAGTTGATGCCAACATTTTGTGAATCATGATGATTCTACTACAAGTTGTGGAAGACAATTATTTCAAGTTTTAGCTAGTATTTAAGGGAGTTGAATAATCTATGCACTGGATTCTGATGAAGTCGAGTTATAGTAGATGAAAGCGCGCTCAATCCCGATTCTGTGTTGTGGCTGTAACGTTTGTATTAAAATATTTTTACTTGGTTCCTGTCGAGTGGTACTGGAGTTTTTATCCATTGCTTTGGTGCTATTGGTTATGCTTCTGTTTTCCACAACTTGTGGTACATTCAATCGGAGGATTATCCCTTCTTGGTAAAGCCAGCGGACTTTTTTTGCTTTTTTTGAAGTGGTCTTTGTGGAGTATTGAAGGAGTGTAATCATGATGATTCTCTTCTTACTATTTATTGTATTTGCTTTAGACACCATACACATCTAATGGCACTTTTGATGCATACCTATTTTGTATACAAGAGTTTAACTGAGCATTGTTCCATGATTCAGACCTGGTGTCATCTCAAACATTTCTGAAGCATTTAACTTTGTAGCTAAGATGATAATAATCTGTCCCTAAGTTTCTGCTCATTTCCAGAACTGAAATCTCTTATTCCATATTACAATCAGGTCCAAGTCTGCTCCTTCATTGCTGGTTCCGTTATTAAATGTCTGAAACATACGCATTTTAATGGTACTGCTGATAGGCGATATATTGTTCTGTGGATTATATCCTCTGGTATGTTTGCATCCCAGGTTATTTTCTTTTACTGTCACAGTTTGAAAAAAAAACAGTGGGCTGCTGCTTTATTTTGCGGCCATATCCTAGTTTATGTAAGCTCTGTGCATTTGGCTTTTTGTTGTATTATGTTTGCTACTGTTCTCCTCCATTCTGGTTAATCAGGTATGTTATTTGATTCATGATTATTTTTTATACAGATGGACTGTGGCATGCTTGCTGTTTTTTAGTGCATTCCAGATTGGTTAGATTAAATGACTGTCGAAGGAATGTTTAAACCTATGATTTTGCATTTTAATGTTTTAAATGTACCAATGTACTCCACTGTACTATTACAGACATGCATTTCCAAAGATGTAAATGTCTGAACTCAGCAAACAGTGGTCATCATTTGTAGAACTCTGTGATGTAGAGCTCTCTGCTTTAAGCCATGACATGTGAACTCCTCCAATATTATCTTGTATGCCACTTGTCTAATGCCTTTTCACAACCTCCCAACTTTCTTTGCCTAATTAATTAATTAATTAATTAATTAATTAATTAATTAATTACTTACTTAATTAATTAATTAATATACTAAGTAGTTTTAACACTAGACAGACAAATACATTGCATTGTGTAACACACGCAACCTCCTTCATGATCTTTCATTTGTACATCATAATCCTGTCCAGTATAACAATAGGCAGACAAATCATCATCCTCATCACCATCATCATCATCAAATCTCTTGTTCCATTTTGTACATGCCCCTCTCCTACATTCTTTGACAGTCATGACTGACTGTAAGAGGTCTTCTATCACATACTGTATCCATCTCTTTCCTGGACTCCCTCTTGCCTTCCTCCTGACTATTCCAACTCTTCTTCACCAGACTGTCTTCTGCTTTCCTACACAACTGCCCATGCCACCATAATCTGTTCTCTTTGGCCTTCTTAGCAATTGGAGCCACTTTAGCTTCTGTTCTGATATCCTAATTTCTTCTTTTACTGTTTCACAGTGTGCATCCTACCACCCATCTTAGGCACTTCATCTTCACAGCCCCCTCAACACCTCTGCCTTCACTGTCCAAGTTTCTGTACCATACAGTAGTATTGGTTGCACCACTGCTTTGTATATCCTACTTTTTAGCTTCTTTGGCGTCCTTCTGTCACATGGTACCTATGACATTCTGTCCTAGATGGCTACAACCCCTCTGAGTCTAGCGTTGGCCTCCTCAGTCAGGCCTCCCTTGTTCTCAATCACCTCTGATACCTGAAGCTGTTACCACTATTTTTCCTTCTATCTCAAGTTTCAGCTTCTTCTGATTTCCCCCAGTCATTGCCATGACAACTGTCATATCTGTGCTCCTCAGTTCTCCATGTTAAATATGGAAAGTACAAACACACTTGCTTAACATGTGTTAGCAGGACTAGTATGTATAAACAGGTCTACTTTAGTTTCCCCATACCCCCTCTACTTAAATATACCAACTCTGAGGTCATACTACAGTATGGAAAAGGATATATTTCCTTATCTCCACTGTATCATGTTTCAGTGCATCGGATTTCGTGAAAGTGCACTTTCACTGAAGTGCACATTCGCGGAAGTGGGGACGTACTTTTCTTGTTCGAAATAATGTAATTTCAAATAAAAAAAGTAGACCCATATAAACAAGGTATATAAAGGATTAACATGTATAATTCAAGAATGCTTAGCTTTTGATGATAAAATATAATTATTGTTAAAAGTACAGATGATTAACAGATTGCAAGAACTAGTTGGTAAAACACATCGATCTTATGTCACTACAACTTATTCTCTGCCTTCATCAGTAGATAACGTACTACATCTCAAGTGCAATGACACTTCCTTTTTCTAAGTCTATACTCCAAAATGTATGCATATTATATACTATAGGCTGTGGTACATAATTACTCACTGTGAGGAAACAGAAAAGAACAGTCTTTCTGTTGTACAGCTAATCCTTATACAGCCCTGGCTACCTAAATAAATCCTGTGATAAAGAAATTACAATATTCACTTGTTTATATTGAAACTAAACCTTGTTCACATGCATACCTGCTTTGTAGAGTTTTCCACATTTTGAGGAATTGTGAGAGTGCATCCATGGATGTTTGGGAGTAAAGTGGCAAAATCTGAATTTTTTTTAGGAAGAACAATGCATCCTACCCAGCTTTTGCAGTGTATCATTTTAAATGCTGTATTTACACAAACACAGACACATATAAACACACACACACACACACACACACACACACACACACACACATATATGCACACACAGATATATCTATCTGGGGCTACTTTCATTCACTGAAAACTCATTTCACTGAATTTCAAACAACTCACACCAAATTGCTGAAAGCTCAAATCACTGAAAACTCATTATTTCACTGAATCGCAATTCACTGAATGCAAGTACGGTTGGGCAAATAAAATGTATATGCCCTTTTCCCCACTGTAGTGTGATCCTGGAGTTAGTATATATAGTTGAGGGGTGGGGGCACAGCCCCCCACATTGGGGGGTGTGGGCGGCATAGCCCCCACCTACTTTTGGTTTTATATTGTTAGCTTTTAGTGAAATGAGATTCATAAATATAAAAGCTAACTAAGTGGGGTTTATGCCCCCACACCCCCCCAATGTGGGGGGCTGTGCCCCCACACCACCCCAACTATATATACTAACTCCAGGATCACACTACAGTGGGGAAAAGGGCATATACGCTTTATTTGTCCAACAGTATTTACATTCAGTGAAATGTGATTCAGTGAAATGCGTTTTCAGTGATTTGAGCTTTCAGTGATTTTTTGAGGGTGAATTGAAATTCAGTGAAATGAGTTTTCCGTGCATGAAAGTAGACCCATCTATCTACGGGTGTATGTTCCTTTGTCAAAAAGACAAAATATCAAGCTCTACATGATTAAGTACAAATGCTCACTCAGCAACTAATTGACACCTAAACAAAACTAAATATGTATCTTTTTTTTGGGGGGGAGCAAGCCTCCCCTACATCCCTCACACCCCCTGCTAGTTATATTTACATACTCCAAGATCACACTACAGTGTAGAAAGGGCAAATTCCCTGACACCGCTATAGCGCAATTTTGTATATAACAAACAGCCCTCTAGTGCAATGAGTTAATGTTTGATAACACAAGTCGGCTGTTTTTCTTTTCCATAAATAGAGAATTCAACCTACAAATGACAACTATATATATATATATATATATATATATATATATATATATATATATATATATATATATATATATATGGGTCTATAGTAGAACATCGAAGTTTCAAAACTTCGAATGTTCTAATATCTACCCCTATTCAGCGAAAGCTGAAAACATTGAACATACAGAACAGTGAATTTTTTCCTAGGGAAAAGATTTGCTGTTCCAAAACACATACACACAACACAAGCACACCAAACAAACAGCAATCCACACACATACACCTAAAATCTTAAATTTAACCCTACACTAAACTATACACACAACACTAACTATCCACTTACCTTAACCCAAACCCTAGCCCTAAGGTCCGTCACTATCGCACACTCACCTCATCCGCACCCTAACCCTAACTCGCTTACCCCACCCTAACCCCCACGTCCACACAATCGCACACTTACCTGAACCCGACCCGTAACTTTCCACCACAGCACTGAAAACACCGAAGCAACAGAAACGGACAACCAAATTCTTTCCCTAGGAAAAAGGGGTTGATATTAGAACATTCGAAGTTTTAAAACGTCGATGTTCTAATATAGACTATATATATATATATATATATATATATATATATATATATATATATCTAGGTCTACTTTGACCAACCAAAATTACATTTGAGCGAATCTCACTTCTGACTTACCCGATTCCAGTTCTACAAAACTTCAGTAATCCGAAAGCAGGGACTGCCAAAATCCTTTCCCTGTGAAAGGAACCAGTTGGCCACCATGAGAAAAAACCTAAACCGACCAAAATAAAACCCACCAAAACTTTACCCCCCCCTACTTAAATATACCAACTCCGAGATAGCACTGCATCGAAGAAAAGGCAAAGTTTACCATGGTGGCCAAGTGGTTCCTTTCACAAGGAAAGGATTTCAGCAGGCTGTGTTTTTGGGTTACTGAAGTTTTGAAAAACTGGAATCGGGTAAGTGAGATTCGCTCAAATGTAATTCTGATGGGTCGAAGTAGACTCATACATATATATATATATATATATATATATATATATATATATATATGTGTGTGTGTATGGGATCTATTGTAAATCTCAAAATACTGAAAGACTGACTTTCAGTATCTAGACTAAAATATCGAAAGTGCAGTTAACAGAAACTGCACTTTACCGAGTGTTATATTACCAAATCTGCTGTTGGGGTGGTGTGTTGTGGTTTTTGTTTTTCTGGTGCATTGTGGTTTGGGAGTGAGATATGGCGGATGATGTGTATGGAGATTCTGGTAAGTTGTTAGTGTTTAAGGGTTTTGGTTAAGTTTTTTTTTTATTTTGTAGTGTTGTGGAAAGTTTTGGGAGTTGGTTGGGTTAGATGGGTGAGTGTGCGAGTGTTACTGTTGAAGGCGGTTTGTTTTTTGAATGTGTAGTGTGTGTGTGTGTGTGTATTTTGCATGCATGCGATGATGAACGAAGAAAGTGTAGGGTTCTTAGCGGTAGTTTTTTTGTGTCTTCTGTAGTAGTGTGTCCTCAGAGTTGGTATATATAAGTAGTGGGAATGGGACTGCGGGGTGCCGCCCCTCACATGGGGATGCAGGGGGGCTTGCCCCACAATTTATGCATAGGTTTTGTAGAGGTATGTGTTTGGTGTTTTAGTAAAAGGTTTAGGGGGGAGGTGGTGTTTGTGATGTTGTGATGGATGTTATATTACAGAACTGAATGTTACTTGCTGAAAATTCAGTATTTTGAATTTTTGGTATAGTGACATTTGGTTTTGTAATATTTTGGTATAGTGGGTGTTTGGTATTTAGATCTTGAGATACTGAAAGTTGGTCTTTCAGTATCTTGAGATTTAGAAGTAGACCCATCATATATATATATATATATATATATATATATATATATATATATATATATATATATATATATATATATATATATATATATATATATATATATATATATATATATATATATATATGTGTGTGTGTGTGTGTGTGAGGGCGTATATATAGAATTCATACCTTTCATCAAAATGTGCCTTACGAAAGCGCTAACGTTTGTATTTTTTACTGAGTCTTTTATTTATTTAGTAAAACGTTTGCTCCTTTATTTCAGTGTGTGGTTCATCAATTCAATTTTACTGGTTGGTGTTGTGCTTTGTGTTTTTCCTTTCATCAAAATGTTATTTTGGCAAAAGGGAAAATGCCAGTTTAGCTGATCAGACATCAGCTGATTATACATTACCATTTTTTTTTCTATATGAGATCATGGAACAACGGGGATTGATAAATTTACCCTTTCCCCACTGTAATGCAATCTTGGAGCTGGTATATATAATTAGGAGGGAGTATGAGGCTGCAGGGGGAAATTGGTATATATAATTAGCAGAGGATGTAGGTGTGCAGGGGGTTTGCCCCCTGCAAGAGATATGTTTTGTGTGTTTTTTTTTCAGTGAAGTTTGTTTCTCTCTTTTGTGATTGATGACTTGAGGCACCATGTGTGCTGCTTTCAGGTAAATGTTGTTAATCTATGTCTTTATTGAATCCAGTAATATCGACTAAGTGAACTGGTGTATGTTTTATATCAAAAGTATATGTTATCAAATGATGGAAATGTCACTATTGGGAATGTCAGCTTTCCATGTGGTGAAAGTAAGTATGCTTACTTCCTAATGATGAAACGTTTGAATGTACCAAATATTTCAGCAATTTGGGCATGAGCATGTTTGGGTATGTGCTTGTTGTTTAGAGTGTATGGGCTAGGAAAGGGGATTTATTTGGTGTTATGTGAGTGCTTTTATGTGATACGCCATACAAACTGATACTACCTATTATGACAGAGGTATGTCCCAAGAATATATACTCGGACCCTCACTATTTATAAATAACCTACCCTTAAACCTACGATATTTAAACCATATTCTGCACACTGGCAGTATAGTTTTCACTAAAGCAAGTAGAACCTCGCATGATCTGAGTATCACCTACAAAATAGTTTGGCTTTACTATGGCATTGGCTGCAAAAAGCATGCTTTGTTGGAAAACTCAAAATATACAGTATGATTTTGGTACTCCGTAAAGAATTGTACAGGCTCAGCATATAACTTTAAAGACCCATTAGGGCAAAATCTTACTGTAGTTAACCAGCAAATTACTTATGCATATCATTAGATAAGAAATTAAATTCACCCATGTTGAATCATGGCCACTAAAGGTACTGGTCCAATTAAGGTAGTTTACGAAGTCTCCAATTTATAGCCCAAGGATGTCAGGCCAGTTATAGATACCAATGTTCTTGTACTATGATAAGAATACTCCTTAGCACTCACTGCTCTATTTAGAGAAAACATCACAAAACTGAACTACTCCTTAAAAGATTGAAAGTAGAATCCTAATATTCCTTCACTCAAATCCCAACACATGACACCATTGCACAACTGTAGAAAATTCCAGGCTAACAGTTCTGCCAGAGGTAACTTGCTTTTGAATGCCTTGGCATTCATTTTTTATGTGTTTTTATTTTATGTGGTTTTATCCTTTGTTGACTGGCTTATTAACACTAGGCAATTGTCCTATTTTCGGGGGAGACCCAAGGTACTTTTCATACTGACTGTGGGAAATTTGGCCAGAGCACTAAGAAAATTGGCATACTCATTTTGAGAAGTGTCATGTAATCATTTACTTCCACCTGAGGTACCACCAAATGAGGCAGATAGGACCTCAGTTTAACATCCCATCCAAAGGATGACATGCTGTGGAGTGCAGCACCCCCTCTTTATGCTTCATTACAGTTTTATTAATGGAAAAATGAGTCCAAGCACCTGGGGTTGGGAAAAGAACCCACAGCTTTCTAATCTTCCAATATCAACGGGACTCAAATATATATATGTTACCATTAGAGCCACTGATACTCTCAGTGGTAAGTATTTCTGCAATTGAAGAACAAGCTTTGAATAATGGTTATCTTCTAGCCTCTTAGAAACCAGGGCAATATACTTCAATAAAAGCCTCAGTTTACACTTAAACTAGACAAGAGGATATACTTAAAAACTGCTCCTGCATCATGCAGTAATTTGTTTGTTAAAATTAGAGACACAAACCATCTAACTGAATGTAGAAATTGGATTATGGAGCACCTTGAGAATAGGGATGCTTTGACACACATGTCTAGCGAGTATTTATCATCTATATGATCAGAATAATCTACTATTATTGAAACTACTGTGTTGAAAGGAAATTTATATTATAAATATACAAGTATAAGTGCACATGAAGTGTTATGGCTAAAATGTAAGTAACATACATGAGATTGATCAATGTTCAGATTGATCACTTTGGCAGTAGCCTTAGCTATATGGGTTATAGCCTGTCAAGGATACAACAGCTGGCCAACCTCCAAAGCTTCAGGGCAACAAGCCCAACTATCAACTAGCTGAGCTGACTAAAAGACATGTTCGGGTACAAAACTCTTTAGAGCTTTACTGCTGCTGAAGAGTGTGCTCTTCAGTGGCTTTGAGGATCAATGGTCAGCTTATGCTTTCCTAAAAATGATATTTTCTTATGTTTTATTACTTTCCTCTTCATGAAAGTTATGTTAATGCTAGGGTATTGTATTTTAATGGCCTGTCTTCAGATTGTAATGTACTTTTAAGAAGAGTAGTGAAAACTAACTGAAAATATATTTTCTTTTGAGAAATTGGGTTTATTTTTCTGTTGTGGGGCTGCCAAAGAGTTTGAAATTGCTTTATACTTTTTTTTTTTAATCATAAAATAACTTTTGTAGACTGGTAGTTTTACTGGAACTTTCTGCTTGTCTTCTCCAGAAAAGAAGCACCATTTCCAACTTGTCCATGGAACAGATTGCTGGTCTCATGTCAGTACTTCTTCTAGTCACCAAAAGAAAAAGTTAAGCAAACAGTCTTTGCCACCACAGCAGGCTAGCAATTTGCCTCAGCCACAGGTGACTTTGCCTGGCCATTTGCTGTACCTCAGAACACTCATCTTTTACCCCAGATGCTTCTGGTGTAACCTCTATAGCCACTGTGGACAGGGAGTTAGACACATCCTCCATGGCTGTTGGAGTCTTCTCAGTATACAAAGGAGAGACATTGTTGTCAGTCCAGGGAGCGGGAACAGGGAAAGTTTGCCCTGTTGTGTCAGAATGTTGTACCCATACCTGTGGAAGTAGCAGTTAACATTAGTAACATGGTTGGCCCAATTTCTCCTGTTAAAAAGAAACAGAAAACCAAGCATGTATCTACTCCTCCTCAAATTTCTTTGGATAGGAATACTTTACTGGGACTGGCTTAGGATTTAATTCAGGCTATTGATCCTTCTTGTAAAGTAGTTTCTGGTAAAAGAAAGAGAGATGTTTCTTTTACTGAAAAGATTCAAGTTTCTGAATCTGAACTAGAAAATGGAGGGACAGATTCAAGGTTTGGTCCTTAGATTTCTGATTCAGTCTCAGAGGAGAGCTGAGTTTCTGATTCTCTCTGTACGGCTTTGTCTTTCTCTGAGAATATTACTAGAATGTATCAGTGTTTTTATTGGGAGAACACTGTGGCTTCTCAGTCCCTTGGAAAATACTCATTGTTTACAATATGTGTATGACTCAGTTGACACTTCTTCCAGGACTGTAACCACTGCTAGTGTTTAAGGAGGTTTGCTTGGCTGCATTCTCAGAACCTCCCAGGTGATGTAAAAACTGAGATTTTTAAATTCTCCCTTGGACAGAGATTTAATGTTTGGCCATTCTGCTGCAGCAGAGGTTATCAAAGCGTATGATGACAGGGGAAAGATAACCCAGGGAATTCTTTAAAATTTTTCAGCCCTCCTTTTCCAAAATGTTCAAAGGTATTTTCTTTCTTCTTATCCAGTTTTAGCAAAAAAAAAAAAAAAAAAAAAAAAACAGAATTCAGGAAAGCATATGCTTAAGAAGTGAGAAGGGGATTCCTAATAGAAGTCTCAAACCTACTAAAACCAAGGATGGTCCAATATGTCTGACTGACTGTTCCACAGACTTTCTAACCCACTCCCACACTGGCCTATTTTCTCTTCCAGAAAGTCTAAATCTCCATTTTTCTCTTTGCAACAGATTTTTTTCAAATGAATGGGTTCTGAACATAGTATCAGAAGGATCTGGGAGAAAATTACTCCTTTCCAGGGGGTCATTCCTCATCCTACAGATCAGACTATTTTGTTTCCACCCTTCTTCATCACATGCTGTCCCAAGGAGTGATAGAACCATTTCCACTGCCCCAGGTGTGGAAGAGGTTTTATTCTAGAATGTTTCTAGTGCCAAAGAAAGGAAATACTTAGAGACCATTTCTGGATCTTTCTTTTCTAAACCTGCTTGTGATAGTGTCCAAATTCAAAAGGATGTTACAACCTGTTACCTATCCTTCTTCTTTCAAGCTTCCTGGTAACACTTGACTTAAAAGATGCTTATCATCACATCCCTATTCATCCAGACTTCAGGCATTTCTTAAGTTTTGTGTGTCTGGATCACATTATCAATTCTCTGCCTTACGCTTTGGACTATCCACTGCACCAAGAGTGTTCACAAAGAGTCTAGCTCCAGTAATAACTCATTGCAATCTACAGGGTATCCACATTTTTACATATTAATATGACTTTGCAAAGTGTTTTTCAAAATGTCAGGAATCACTCACTTGGGTGAGATGCATCTTGCACAAGCTGAGATTCCAAGAGAGCATTCAAAGTTTTTCTTGACTCCCTCACATAGGGTTATGTTCCTGGGATGTCAACTAGACACCTCAGTTCAGATAGCTTTTCTTCCACAGGAAAAAAAAAGATCTGTTTTAGGTCTATTTCTAAAGTTTTCCACTCAGTCTTAGGTCACTGTGAAGGAATATCTCAGGAGTTTGGGTCTCATGGCATCTATGATTCACAAAATACCCCTAGAAAGACTCCATATGAGAAAGATAGAGTGGTATCTGAAATCTCTTTTGTCCCAGCATCAACACCCTTTATATTTTCAGATTCCAGTAGTGGGGTTTGTCAGAAGAGAAATCTTTTGGTGGAGATAGCAGATATCCTTAAATCCAGGTCTCCCCTTCTCCCTCCCTGCTCCAAAGCAGCCAGTCACCCCAAATGCACATTGTTTGACCTGTAGATGGCCACACCATCTGCATAAAGAATTAGAGGTATTTGAGGATGATCAGATGGGAGTGTGTTGATAAACATGGAAAAGAGCAGAAGGGATAAAGTGGAATCCTGGGGGTTCCTTTTATAAGAACAGCTGTTTCAGAGGTGGTGGTGTCTGTTTTCACCTTGAAGGATCTGTTGGTGAGGAAGTCTACAAACCAAGGTTTTGCATAGTCACCAATGCCTATTTCTGTTAATTTGTCAAATAACAAGTTATGCTCAATTAAATCAAAGGCTTTTGTTAGGTCAGTAAAGATGGCTCCTATCAGGTTGCCTTTGTCCATATTGGATAGGATGTCATCTGTGAGGGAGTAGAGAGCTGTTATGGTGCTGCATCCACACCAAAATTCACATTGCTTCCTGGATAAGAAGATAGTAATGATGTAAATAAACAGTAATTTGGTTAATGATAATTTTTTCTAGTATTTTACCTAAAGTGGGAAGTACTGAGAAAGGATGGAATTGTGAAACAGTAGTTGGCTTCGGTAGTTTTGGAATAGGATTGACTATTACTGTTTTCCATATCTGAGGCATAAGACAGCTGAATGGGTGGGGTCAATTGGGAATGGGTGTGGCCAACCAGAAAGAGGAGGAGCTATGCTCAAAACCACAAAAACTGTAACTTTAATTAAATACTCTGCCTTGGGTGCCAAACTATCATTATGAGAGTCCAATCAAGATAAAATGAAGTGTAGAAGAAAAAACATATTTCAATCCATTGGCTGCATGACAGCTTACTTAATATCTAGATGGAAACAAAAGATTGTGAGGCATGAAAAAATAAATTACTTTTTAAATACATTACTGGAATGCTAGTCAGAATCAAGTATAAGAAAAACAAGCAGCACTCAACTCAAACCACTTCTCCTTGCACTCCAGTTCTAATTATAATTTATATTCAGCTTTATTAAAGTACCAGGTAACATGCTGAAAGTAGCAATCTCTGTGATACCCCCACTTGTAAAAATGTTTCTTATCCAAAAAAGACCTGCTGCCTGACAACAACTATCTACTTGTCTCATGGGTAAAACACGATCAAAGTAAAAAATGAAAAGCAAACAGGAAACAAGCTCAACATACATTGCTTAATAGATTACTGCACAGGATATGGACCGCACATGATTGGCATTCTGTTTAGTTTGCAGGTAAAGCCTGTAATGAGTTCTTAAAATAATGTAATCCTGTACTTTATTACAAATACTGTCATATGCATTTCAATAACCAAGGCTTATATGTTATTGAGTTATGTAAGTATTCTCTGCATGGCAACAACAGAAAGGCTTTCAATGTTGGAAATTCTTTAACAGTATGCTTATTAAAACTTACTTGCATCTTACAATCTCAGACAAGCTTACCAGATGGTTATTAAAGCACTGCTACTTAAACACAGAGCAACAGCCACTTTCTGAATAATAATAAGCATAAATCAACAGTATAAAAATATGACAGAAACCAGAACATTCTGCAAAATCAAGGACAGATGAAAAGCCATTGTAGTACTTGTGTCTACCTTGGATGGGGGGATAGTCTGCACATTTACACTGCATAACTGCTCCTTGCCTTGCTTGGACACATCCAGAGTCACTACATGGGGAGTGAGGTGCAACAAGTATGGCACAATTTGAAATGTCACCGGCTGACTGCGATGGCCCTGACACATTTGTTATACCTCTTAACCTTAGAGCAAGAAATCTGGACAAAGCCATACATAGAAGTGGGACAAAGGCCCAAAAATAAGGACAATTTTTAAATATTGCTCTTATAAACTTAGAAAGATAATAAAATAGTAGGTCTTGCATTAGTATGAATTTTCTGAAGGGTATGAAATCTGAAACTAAAATGTCTGTCATTATTTTCTAACTTCAGTCTTTAATGATTTGCCACTAATTTGCCAAAAAAAACCCACAATTTTATGAAAAATGGACCAAAAATGTGATTCAAAAATATAAAATAGTCACACAATACAGCTGGGAACCTGTCAAAGAAGGGACACTTTTTTAATATTAGTACTGCTAACTTGAGCAGCTGACAAAATAAAAGAATCTACATGCATTTCTGAAATAAAAGTAATCTATAACTGATTATTAGTTATTTATTAATTGTAAACCCTCCATGTTTTCTTCCAAAATTGCCATTTTGTGGAAAGATTATTAGGGGAAGAGCAACATTTTGAACCAAAATCGGGGACAGTTGAGAGGTTTGGATATGCCTAATTCTATAAAGCAATTTATTTGCATGTACCTCTCAATCTGTTAATGCAGGAAATCTGGACAAGGCCAAATATGTGGGGGGAACATATAAACAGTACTAAAAATTGCTCTTGTATAAACTGAGACAGTTGATCGAATAACAGGTCTTGCTTTAGCATGCATTTTTCTGAAGGTTATGAAGTCTGAAACTCAGTGTCTGTCATTATTTAGTGACTTCATTCCTAAATGATTTGACAGAAAACCACAAATTTTATGAGGAACAAACGAAAAATAAGAAGCAAAAATCTATTTATTCCGCATAAATCTGGACAGTTGAGAGTTATAGTTCAGCCGGGGCTGTCTTTGAGTTTGCTGCCCTTCCCCCCTCACAAAATCATGGTCGAATGGAGCTTCCCCCCCCTACAGCCATTCCAATGAACCATTACTTGGCTATTTAACCCCATTTACCATAAACACTAATGTGCATACTGCTTTACTTCTGCAATGATTTGGACTTCATTTAAAAGTTTTATTTTGCATTTTACAGCGCAAACACTAATAGATATCATATCTGCTAAACAAAGCAATGCAGTCTCACAATGAGAACAGACTTAGCATTAAAACTACTCTGCCCTTGAAAACTCACAATCACTGAAACAGCATTGAAACCCACATTCAAAGAAAATACATTTTGCCAGTGGCAGATTAACTTTGGGTTTGGGCTGTTTTCAAATCACAGGCCCCTTGCACACAAAACATACACATGCTCTTTCATACACCTTCCTGATTGTATTAAATTATATTCCTTGTACAATACAATACAGTTTTAGAGGGTGTTTTAAATTTATTGTTTTGAAAATTTTCCAGTAAACAATGAAACAAAATGCATGCACCAGTAATGACAAAACTGCCCAATTCAGAACATTTCCATCATAAAAGTCTACTCAAACTTCTACAGTCCACCAGTATCAGTACATATGCACAATCTCTGAAGAAGTAAAAGTCATCTAAATAATTCCACATTAAAGAGATCTGTAACTACTGAAGAGGTTGCTGCTAGCAAACAACTTTGTATTTCATTGTTTTATCTACAAATAAAGTGCCCGTTACCCTTGAGGAATAAATTGCCTATCTTACACTAAAAAAATGATAAGCTAGCAATATTGCAATAGGGAATGGATGGCAAACAATAACAGGTTCATAGTTACTAGGTATCTTTGCACCCACCCCTTTTGCAACACAGTACAGTATCAGCAATGCCTCTATCTACTGTGGGAGTAGAACCCACAGCCTTCTGCATCAAAAGCAAGTATATTACCTGTTGTGCTATTAACAATACAAGCAAACTTAGCATAAGCAGCACTAAACGTTTGCTCCCCTGCAGCTCTCAGCTCCTTGTAAAATCTACTCACTCAGTTGCATCTCTGAACTTTGCAGCACAAAGAAATCTGGAAAAAAAACAAAGTTTATTGTGGGGGGGGGGGGCAAAAGCCCAAAAAACAGGGACACATTTTAAACATTGCTTGCATAATGTTGGAAAGTTGCTAGAATAAAATGCTGTGTTACTACTATACATTTCGCTGTCAAGCCTTAAACCCAGGACCCTGTGCAAAACAGTCAGAGCAACATACCACTATGCCAAATCAGCTGTTTTGTGAAAGAGGAAGACGGAAACTTAAATGGCTACCATTTAGTGAATTCAGTTCTCACCATAGCACAGCTGTCAACCTCTTAGCACAAAACACCTGAACAAAGCTAATAATGGGTGAATACAGCCCCCAAACATTCAATGTATTCAGTTTTCACCATAGCTCTCAACCTCTTAGCAAAAAACACCCGGACAAAGCCAGTAATGGGGGAATATAGCCCCCAAACATATTCAGTGAATTCAGTTCTTACCATAGCTCTCAACCTTAGCACAAAACCTGGATGAAGCCAATAATGGGGGAATACAGTCCCAAAAATAGGGACAAATTTCAAATATCCATCTTATACACTTAGAAAATTCTAGAATAAAAGCTTTTGTGTTACCATGCACTTTCTGAAGAATATGAAGGCTGATATTCAGATGCGTATATTTTTTAACATTTGTTAACCAGGAAAGTCTGACTTGGAACAAAAGATAATTTTTAGAAGAGGCCCAGGGAGAAACACTCCAGACAGACACATGTTTTTGTAAGATGGGAGGACACAAAAAATGGGAGAGCATACAGAAGGTAAGGTACCCCAGCCAAGAATCAAACCAGAGAACATGGAGCTGTTAGGCAACAATGCAACCACTACACCAGTGCACTACTGGCTTGGCAAGGACACAAAAATACAGAAACCACAGATTTTATGAGGAACAGAACAAGTATGAGGGAAAAATCTGCAACATTTTTACAAATGGTGTTGAGTAGAGAATTCAGGCTCATGTCACCTGGGCCCAAGGTACAGGGTTTAAGCCTTATTCTCTACCCACCACCATGTAGCACCTGGGGCATTTTACTTATACACACACTACTTGGGACAGGTCCATTCATTGCAGCACTAAATCCTTCCATAGCTTCGTTTGTTGGAGCACTAGAAAGCCCTGCAAGATGTCCTTCCCCGACGAGACTCCCAGCCTGCCGACGTTGCAATCCGATCCCTTTCCAGTGACAGTCTATGCAGTTACAACTGCATAGACTTCTAGGATCTCTGCACTTGAATGCTTCTTAATCCGGACTTCTGCTGAGACAGTCTGCGCATGCTCCAGACTGGTTCAGCAGCAGTCTGGATATCGGAAATGCTGCTAGTGCGCATGCGTGAAGGTCCGCTACTTGCGATCATTTTTTTAATTTTCTTTCTTTGTATTTTATTTTATTTTACTTTCTTTCTTTTTTTACAGATGGGGGGGCTGCAGTCCGGCAGTCCAATAGCACAGGCCGCCCCTGGGAGGTAGGCATGCTCTGGCTATAACAAGGGGATTTTGGTTGTTTGTTGGAAGTTTTAAAAGGATCCAATTCTGAATTGCTGTCAGCTTGTGCAATAACAATGGGGTTAAGGTTGTCTCTGATGAGAATCAATGCTCTTCCCCCAATTTTTTTGCCTGGTCTGTAATCTTGTAGGTATGAATAGTTTGGTATGACATGGTGAAAACTAGGAGTGTCAGGCTTCATCCACATTTCTGTAATAGTTAAACTGTCAAGATTATGTTGTATGGTAAAGGTATTAATTTGCTCAGTTTTGTTCGATACTGTGAGTGTTAAACAGGGAGCAGGTAAGAAGATGCTGTTTATTGGTTTGAGCCGAGGCATTGTTGTTTAGTTGTCTTGGACTGGCACAATGTTGCCTCTGAACAGAAGTATAAAGATAGAGGGACTGAACTTGAAGAGTGCTTTTGGAATGTGTAGTTTTGGGTATAACTGGATTTTCTACCAAAATTAGAGATACAGAGGTGTTGAGACCCTGATATGTTTGATGTTTGTGAGCTGGGTGCTGGCATGGGTATGATGTGATGTGAAAACTTAGTAGAATATGGGGAGGTAGTATGTGTGTAGGTATGGGGTGTGGGTAGGTAGTATGCATGTAGGTATGAGTATGTGTAGGTAGTATGTGTGTAGGTATGGGGTATGGGTAGGTAGTATATGTGTAATTGTGGGGTATGGATAGGTAGTATGCACGTAAGTATGGGGTATTGATAGGTAGTATGTGTGTAGGTATGGGGTATGGGTAGGTAGTATGTGTGTAGCTATGGGGTGTGGGTAGGTAGTATGTGTGTAGGTATGGGGTATGGTTAGGTAGTATGTGTGTTGGTATAGGGTATGGGTAGGTAGTATGTGTAAGTGTGGGGTATGGGTAGATACTATGTGTGTAGGTATGGGGTATGGGTAGATACTATGTGTGTAGGTATGGGGTATGGGCAGGTACAATGTGTGTAGGTATGGGGGATGGATAGATAGCATGTGTGTGTGTAGGTATGGGGTGTGGGTAGGTAGTATGTGTGTAGGTATGAGTATGGGTAGGTAGTATGTGTGTTAGTATGGGTAGGTAGTATGTGTGTAAGTATGGGGTATGGGTAGATAGTATGTGCGTAACCGTGGTGTATGGGTATGTAGTATATGTGCGTAAGTGTGGGGTATAGGTAGGTGGTATGTTTGTAGGTATAGGGTATAGGTAGGTACTATGTGTGTAGATATGGGGTATGGATAAGTAGTATGTGTGTAGGTATGGGATGTGGGTAGGTAGTATGTGTGTCGGTATGGGGTATGAGTATGTAGCATGTGTGTTGGCATCGGGTATGGGCAGTTTGTATGTGTGTAGGTATGGAGTGTAGGTAGGTAGTATGTGTGTAGGTTTGGGGTATGGATAGGTAGTACGTGTGTAGGTATGGGGCATGGGTAGGTAGTATGTGTGTAGGTATGGGGTGCAAGTAGGTAGTATGTGTGTAGGTATGGGTAGGTAGTATGTGTGTAGGTATGGGGTGCAGGTAGGTAGTATGTGTGCAGGTATGAGGTATGGGTATGTAGTATGTGTGTAGGTATGGAGTGTGGGTAGGTAGTACATGTGTAGGTATGGGGCATGGGTAGGTAGCGTGTGTGTGGGTATGGGATATGTGCGTAGGCATGAGGTATGGGTAGGTAGTGTGTGTGTGTAACTATGGGGTATGGGTAGGTAGTATGTGTGTGTGTTCGTATAAGGTACAGGGAGGTAGTATGTGTGCAGGTATGGTGTGTGGGTAGTTAGTATGTGTGTAGGCATGGGGTATGGATAGTTAGTATCTGTGTAGGTATGAGGTATGGGTAGTTAGTATCTGTGTAGGTATGAGATATGGGTAGTTAGAATGTGTGTAGTTATGGGGTATGGGTAGGCAGTATGTGTGTAGGTATGGGGTATGGGTAGTTAGTATCTGTGTAGGTATGAGTTATGGATAGTTAGTATCTGTGTAGGTATGGGATATGGGTAGTTAGTGTGTGTGTGTAGTTATGAGGTATGGGTAGGCAGTATCTGTGTAAGTATGGGATATGGGTAGTTAGTATGTGTGTAGGTATGGGTAGGTAGTATGTGTGTAGGTATTAATGTATTCTGATATATGGAGGCAATGGCAGTCAGGTAATTGCTGTGGGTTTTTGTGTGACGGTTGAAGGAAAATAATTGATATCAACAGGAGAATGTAAATGCAAGTCATAGTTATAGGAATTCCCAGTGTAAAGTAACTGTAGTACAGGCTTTAAGGACTAGAGAATGAGAGGAAAGCAATAGTCCTTTAAGGGGTGTTTAGTGGGTGGATAAAAATGGCTGGGGATCTTCCATCGTAAGACTGCATGTCGAGAAATTGGGGTGAAAGGGGAGCAAAGACAAATAGGATGACTGGAGAAAAATGGAGCTAACTTCTGATTGGGTGTGAAGAGAGTGGATAAGTCAAGTATGGAGGGAATGTTGCAGAGAAGAGCAAAGGGTAAGAAGCGAGGGGATAGTTAAACAATGGGAAAACACAGGAAAGTAAGACTGTATGGTGGCAATATATATAAAAAACTAAAAGACATGGAAACAGATTAAATGAAAAGTGAAATCAGATGGAGTGGTTTGCTACGATGATGCAATTATGGTTAATTTCTATGAAGAAAGGTGGTGTTGAGGATACTAGCACTGACTGGCACATTGAAAGAAAGGGTGGAGATAGCTAACTTTAAATGTAGTGTATGAGGGGGTGAGATGGATTGGGGGCAGGGTAGGGGATCGAAGTACCTCTCAACTGTCTAGATTTTCACAGAATGTTCAGATTTTTTACACTTATTTTTGGTCTGTTCTTCATAAAATTTGTGATTTTCTATCAAATCACTGAGGATTGAAGTTACTAAATAATAATGTACATTTGAGTTTCAGACTTCATGCCCTCAAGAAAATGCATGCTAACATAAAACCTGTCATTCTAGCAGCTTTATAAGTTTAGAAGAGCAATATTCAAAATTTGTAGCTATTTTTGGACCTTTGCCCCTCCCCCACATAATTTTGGCTCTGTCCACATTTCTTGCTTTAAGAGATTGAGAACTGTAGATGCGCAATGAGGGGGAACATACTGGTATGTACCCCCCCCCCCACCCCAGGAATGTAACCTTACCTTATTCCAACAAGAAACAATGTGTGGCACTGAAGGTAAGCTTATGTTCTGCCAAGTATAGTGAGTGAGAGAAGAACTGAGAGATGCTCTAGTGCAATATAACAAGGGATAATTCAGAATTCTCATGAGTTGTCTGAAGGGATGGAGAAATGTGACATTGGGGCTGGATATGAAAAGTAGAGTACAGAGAGCAATGCAGTAAGAAGATAGACCATCTGTGCTTCACAGCTCTCTAAGGTTCCCTAACTTTTACTCAAATAAGGGGGGGAGTTCTTACACCCTTTGTCCCTTTCTCAGTTGTGCAGCAGCAGCAGCAGTTGATCTTGGTCTGCAGCCCACAAATTAGGAGTATCAAGGAGGAGAGGGGAGCTGAACACAGACTCATAACGGAATCTAGAGGCAGCACTATTCAAGAATGTCCTTATGCAATAACTGGCAGCCTCACAGGTAAAATGAGATCTTTCTTTACTTTAAACAAAGCTGCAGAGCTTAGTTGTATCTTCACAGAGAACTTGGAATATAAACGTACTTCAGTGTTTCAAAGATCTGATGGACTTTTTTCTTAGTATTGATTGTTTGGAGTAGGGAGGTTATGCCTTTAAACAAAGCTGCAAGGATACCTGATTATAAAGCTTTTTAGTACATGGACCTTCAGCTGCTCTGATGTTCTACTAGTTCCAATAAAGAAGTATAGGAGGGAAAATTAGTTTAGAGCTTTGAAAGTTTATTTATTTATTTTATTTTACATTTGTTAACTGGGTAGAGTCTTGCTGGGCAAGTAGTCTATTTTCAGTGGAGATCCAGGGAGATACAACAGTACAAAAAGATTACAAACATCAAACCTTTTTAAAAGATTTACAAACAATATACAAAAAGGTTTGACAGTTCCCAAAAATCACAATTTACAAAAAAAGGTGAATGTAAAACTGAAAACATTACATTTCTTAAGCCTTATTACAGACAGTAATAAGAAACTCATTAGATATACAACTAAAAATCAGTGTGGTATTTTCATTTGGTAGATGTAAGACAAGAAGATAGCAGAACAGAAAACATTTGATCGAAGGCATGAGAAACTAGCCAGGAGTATTACAGCAGCATAGCCACTGTTAGTAAGGTATTCCTTTAGGAGTTTTTTGAAGCTATGACAATCTGTGTTTTTAAGATATTCTGGAGTAATAAGGTGCCACTGTTTGCGTACTTTGAAGGAGAAGAGAGAGTCACTGAAGTAATTATGGGACTTTGTAACCTTGAATATAAGTTTGTCAGATGGTCTAAGGGTCCTGGGTTGGTATTTAGTTGCAGTTGCAGTTTTCAGATTTGTGGATAATGGAGTGGGCAGTGGTGAGCTGATTGACCAATAACAGATTGGGAAAATCAAGCCAGTGTAATTTTTGAAGAGAAAGGCAATGATGAGTCCTGTTGGGTATATTAGCAGAACATTTTGCTATTTTGTTACAGCAGGAATCAAGTAGATGTAAATCAGACTTGTGCAGGTTAGTGTCTGGTGGACTGAAAAACCTTAAAACACTTCAATCTGCTTTTCAGTGTGGCATTTTATAGTTTTCCAAGTTATTTTTAACTTCTGCATGCTATTCAATAATGGCCACTGTTTATGCTGTAGAGTGAGATGAGATCATAACAACTGAAAGCTGTGCATAATAAAATATGATATGCATCTGTTTAGTGTCAGAGAGGTGCATAACAAGCTTGTCTTTTTTTCAGATTTTTGGAGTATTATCAGCAGATTTTGTGTGTGTGTGCATGTCTATGCATGTGTGTGTGTGTGTGTGTGTGTGTGTGTGTGTGTGTGTGTGTGTGTGTGTGTGAGCGTGCGCGCAGTTCTTTCAGGGTTATTGTCATCAGTGTTCACACAAAGACCAACATGTGATCATCTCCAGTCTTAGTTTCATTTAAAAGGTTTATGTAGCAATACATACCTGTGGGGTATAGTAAGACAGAAAAGACAGCAGTGCCAGCTTAATGTGCTAAGACAGGAAAAGGTAGGGGAAAATGAAGAAAAGAGTTCTGGATAAGGTGATTCATATGTAGGGTGCCTGCATTGTTCAGGGTGTTGTCTGAAATAGGCAATAGTATGTGATGTATGATACAACTTGAAAAACTAATCATATGTTATATTGTTATGACAGGAAAGACATAGCTTCTGATTGTTGTTGTTGTTGAGTCTTTCGGCTTTTCCCGGTTAGGGGTCGCCACAGCGGAACTCCAGCCCGCTAATGATTGGCAGTTGATTTTTACGTGCCAAGTTGCCAGCCCTGATGCACAGCCTTCAATGAAGGTACACCCATTCACGCATGTCTCCACGCAGAAGACGCTCTAGCTGAGAGTCGAACCTGACAGTGTCTTACTGTGAGGCATAGCTTCTGATAAAAATACCAAATAAACCATGGAAGGCCAGCATCTGATGGATGTTAGACAGTCAGTGTGAGGAGATGATAGGCAGTGGTGTGGTCATATAGTTACTGTGGATCAGTATAGGTGTGGCAGCAGTTGAAAAAAATTGGTTATAGGTGAAGGTAGGAAACACGGAAAAGAAGAAATGAGGAATTTGGGTTGTGACTCTAGGATATCAGAGAAATACTGAAGAGAAATGTTCAGATTTGGTGGTAAAAGAGCTGCTGATGGAAGCACAATGAAATAGAATGTGATGCCTTAACGAAGGGAAGTAACTTTAAAATTTAGGAATGGAAGGATCTAGGTATGGTGATGGAAAAGAAATTCATGCAGAAATTATGTAAAGGAGTCAGAGACGAAGGGATACAATTAGAAGAAGAATGTGGATGGACATTATAGCTTAATTGTGGTAGTGCTGAAGAATTTCATGTCAATCAGCATTAGATGGTGTGAAAGGCACTTCAAAAGTATTCCATTTTCAATATCTTAATAAGTCCAAATAAAATAACCTAAACGTGTGTTAACTCTCCCATTGACTATAATTCTGTTTTATAATAAAACAGAAATTGTATGTCCAAATTTTACAAAAAATGTACTGTACCTTAGTTGTGGAACCTGGCATCCCTTGTCCTACAGCACCTCTCACAGCATGTACAGAGCCTGTTTTAATACCACAGTGATGCAGTCTTCTGATAACACATGCTCAATTCCTTGTAATAATCATTTTGTCCAGAAATGACTGATTGGTTGTTATACAGAACTCCTTATCGGTAGCTGTAGAGGTTACTGTTGTACTGTAGAAATATACCTTCTTAGTACAGGTACCATTCTGACAGCATCCCCTTTGCAGTTTAGAGTTTATCTTACTTACGGCACTCTAATGTCTGTGCAAGGTATACCATTTGCAGCAATGAGTTCAAAAGGCACTTAACACTGCTATTGCAGCAAGCGTAGGCTTGCACTATTGTAGACTTTCAGTTTCCTGGCAGGGATTCTGTTCTACTCTTGGCATATTACACATTTCAGCATTTCTCTGTACTTTTTAATGTCACTGATTGCTTAATTGGAAAATCCAATCCATATTATAAGAAAAGCACAGTCCGAGTCTGAACTGTCTGCAAACACAAGCAGCTAAAGTTAACTTTGAACCTAACGCCACTCTAAGTATTCAGCCACTGCACCACCTTTATCTTGTATCCAACCGGATACATTGTTATAAGAAAAGTGTAGTCCGAGTCTGAACTGTCTGCAAACACAAGCTAAAGTTAACTTTGAGTATGTGTCTACCTGTTTGAGCTAATATTCATTGTCCCCTGGAGAGCACTCTGCTTTGGCTTGTAAGCAGCACCCCCCCCCCCCACACACACACACACTCATCTTCCATTTTCTCTTTTATTTCCTTCTGTTTGCAAATAGTATCCATAACTGATCAAATACTGTGTGTTTGTTAATTTAAAGTGAGACCACAGTAGCCTACTAATACAGGTTATCCTATTTTTCCACCTAAGAAATGACTTACAGCTTCAGAGCAGTCCTTGGTCAATTCTGATTGTTTCTTAAACACAAACTTGTCTTTGCTTGGATCTTGGTTCATTAGCAGCAGTACAAAAGAACTGCTTGCTCACACCCTTGTTCTCCCCCTCCCTCTTTCCTGTTTATTACCTTAAGCCAATCCCAAAGTTAATAAATATTACCTGTGGCAGGCACCATTTTTAAAACTACATCCACCCTTTGAGTACATTATGCTCAGCCCTGCCATAAAACTTACTAAAACTGCTTGAACTGGGGCACAGCTAACTGATAGTTCGTGGAAATACAGGGTACCTACCTGAGTCTCCACATTCACTATCATATGTTCTTATATCAGTTTACTCTGTTACCTGCTTGTTTCCATCCCCCTCGTGAGAGCAACTAACAAGGTCTCTGCCTGCTCTGCTCCCCACCCTACCCCCATTTTTCACCTGCCCCCAGTGGTCCTACTTTAATTACACATGCAAACCCCTCCCATATTTCCAACAGCCAATCACAGCACTAAACCCAACAGTACCGCCTCCATCTTCCCACTACTATCCATCCTCCCCAGCTAACCTGTATAAGCATACCATACCTATGCTCAGTGCATGCACTCTCCTTGCATATCTTACATATTACCAAAACTCCATCATTCCCCTACTCAACCACTACCACTGTACTACTACTCACATCACCACTCATGTCTCACCCTCACTTAGCTCCCCTCCCACCAACTCAAGAACCATCCCTATGCACCCCCACATATTCTATCAACTATATTATTCAAACAAAAAGCATCCCTACAACTTAACATAGTAACCCTCCCACCATACCTATTACCCACAGAACCTAATCATAAAGTTTCCCTAATAAACAAACACATTCAAAATCTGAGAAAACTAATAACCTTATGCATATCAAAACTAGCCCTAAGTGGAGACATCCACCCCAACCCTGGCCCCACCATCTCCAACGCCACTCCTCATAATCAGACTAGAAACCACAACTTCTCCCAAATCACAGCCAGTAGAAAGCCAAGTGACCTCCTTCTACTAAGCCTAAATATTAGACGTATATCCAACAAGGTCCATGATCTCCATGCCACCATAGACTTGTACTCCCCAGATATAGATATCCTGACAGAAACCTGGCTAAAACCTCACATTACCAGTGAGCAAATCCTCCCTACTGGTTACAGCATACTAAGAGTAGACTGGCTAAACAAGAAATGAGGCGGTATAGCTATAATATTTAAACAGCATCTAAACATCCAGATCTTAAAATCACCATCTCCACAAATAGGCAATGAAGAAATAATATATACCAACCTCAAAATAAACCAAAGTAAAACCATCAACATAATTGGATGCTACTTCCCACCTGGCCAAAATATCCCTCCACTAGAAAACCTCCTCAGCTGGACCACCCACCATCTCCCCCAAGAAACTATAATTTTAGGTGATTTCAATATTGACTGGCAATCCTTTTCTGGCAACCATCCAACCCATCATCTAAACCTTCATGGCTTCACCCAACTAGTCCAGTCACCAACCAGGATAAATAAAAACTCTAACAAGCACACTTCCCTGGATTGGATACTAGTCAGTAAGAGCCGCCAGTCATATATAGCAGGCTGCTTATCAGATAGCCTCAGTGATCACTCCCCAACATTCCTAATCAAAAAACACCTATACCAAGTTAAACCTGTCATCTACCATCAAATAAGTAAAAAACGAAACTTTAACCCACTCACATTCATCTCATCCCTCAAAGAATGTAACTGGCATCCTCTAAAGTACCTCAGTCTTGATGACGCAGTTACATTTTTTAATACTACCTTCCTGAACATCCTTAATTACCACGCCCCCATAAGACTTTCCAGAACCAAAGCACAGCCCTCCCCATGGCTACAGAAAACCACTAAGTCAGAAATGAAAAACAGGGATAAAGCCTGAGAGCACTGGTGCAAAACCAATACCTCCTCAACTAGACAGAAATTCCTAGAACTACATAATAGAGTCAAAAAGCTAATAAAACAGGACAAATTCCAATACTACCAGTCTGCCCTAGACTCCTCCCAACACAACCCCAAACAATTTTGGTCCTCCATAAACTCCATCCTCCACCCAGGTAAAGTCAGTACCCCTCCTCCTAACATACCTCACTCTTCCAAAAATATTGCTACCTCATTCAACACACACTTCACACAAACCATACTATCACTAGCTTGGCAACACAACCCCCCTCCACTCCAACCTACACCTTCAACTAATAATCTCCCCACTGTCTTCTCTTTTTTTCCTGTTCATACCTCCAACATAAAAAAACTCTTAACTAAACTTAAGCCCACCAAATTAGCAGCAGACAACCTGCCAAGTGAATACCTACAATTCGCAGCTGATGCTCTAGCCTACTTAGTATCCATCTTGATTAACCAATCTCTGTCAGAAAGTTACGTTCCCACACTATGGAAAGTATCACATATAATTTCCCTCCATAAAGGCGACCCCTCCACAGAACTAACCAATTACTGCCTCATAGCTATTCTCTCTCCAATCTCCAAAATACTAGAGAGATGCATTCACTCTCAGGTCTCAGACTACCTCCTTACTAACAACCTCCTTTCCAGTACTTAACATGGTTTCTGACCAAACCATAGCATCACCACTGCCTTACTCTCCTTTATTAACACTATCATTCAACATAAAAACAATGGCTATCTCTCCTCTGCTACTTTCTTAGACCTATCTAAAGCATTCAACATGGTCCCACACAAACAACTCATCTCTGTCCTTAATGACCTATCCTTCTCTCAATCAGTCGCCAACTGGTTTCAGAGTTATCTATCTGACCGCCAACAATCCGTTGTATGGCAGAATGACATATCTCCCCAACTACCTCTCTCTATAGGGGTTCCCCAAGGATCCATCCTTGGAACCCTACTCTTCTCTGTTTCCACCAATAATTTAACCTCTGCTACCAGACATGGCACACTCATACAATACGCAGATGACTCAACCATCATCTGTTCAGCCCAGTCTCTACCCAAACTGCAAAAAGTCACACAGGAAGCCTTTTTCTCTGTTGAAACTTGGTTATCCAATGCCCAATTAATACTCAACCCAAACAAAACTAAATTACTCATCTTCCAACCCACCAAACATACTCAAAACAACTCTCACTTTAACATCATAACAAAAGACAACAACACTATACACCCAACAGAACACACCAAATTGCTAGGAGTTGAAATAGACAATAAACTAAAATTTGACATTCACATATCCATGACCATAAAAAAAGTTCACAAAAAACTAGGAGCGTTATACAGAAATAAGCAAGTTCTCACCAAAGCAGTAAAGATTTCAGTAGCAAATTCCCACCTTATCTCCACCTTATTTTATGCCTCTCCAAAATATACCAACCTAAGACAATGCGATCTAAACAAGCTCGAGACCTGCTACAACAAAATCGCCAAATTTGCCACAGGGGCATCCTACCGTAGGCACCACTGTCTCTCCCTTGCTGAACTGGGCTGGCTTGAACTCCCTCACCTCCTTCAGTGGTATCAACTCTCACTCGCCCACAAACTAGTAAACCATCCATTAAATGTCCCATCCCTCCAGAATCTACTGCAACCCTATCGCACCATCAGACCACTAAGATCCAGCAACAAAAATCACTTGCAGGTCACTAAAACCAATAACTCTGCTGGAGAAGCACTATTCTCTTGTGCCATTGACAAATTATGGAACTCACTTCCACCCACAATTACCTCCGTACCATCATGCACCCACTTCAAAACTTTACTAAAAGCGCACCTAAAAACATGCTGGCTATGCCCTTGCAACTCCCCCTCTAATATCACCCACCCCATCCACCCACTACCTTTCTTTCCACCCCACTAACTACCTTGATTATAGCAAGCTCGGATGCTCATAAGCCTAACTACTTATTATACAGCAGGAACTTCTTATTGTAACAATTGTTAATGTCTGTTATGTACTTCGCAGATGATAAAGAGTCTAGCTGTCTACTGATGTACTAAGTTCTTCAGCTGAAACTATGTTTGTAATTTTTAATTGCTATGTTGATCAAATTGTTAATTGCTATGTAAATCCAATGTAACTACTGTCTGTATATTTTAACTGTGGAGCTTTTCTCCCTGGGCCTCCGCTGAAAATGGACCTACCTCCAGTCGGACACTCCCAGTCAACAAATGTAAATAAATAAATAATAAATACAATTCTGCTGTAATTATCATGTTACCAGTGTTGGTGTGGCCCACCTTCTGCACTTTCCTACATTTTTAAAAATAAATCATGGAAATACACATAGTCTGTTCAACACCCTACTGATTTTCATGTAACTGTGATGTCTCCCATACAATAGCTTCCTGAAATTTTAAATATTACTCCATTTACTTTATTACCCACATCATAATAAGATCAAGAATTGCACCCCTGAAATTGAAAAGGTCTGCCACAGGGCAGAGGAAACTAAGTATTTAATGACCAACTGCCGTATCAAGTAGTGGATACAGGTTTCTTCCTGGCCTTCCTGGCAGTTCCCCCTACCACTGTCTTTTGGGAGGAGGCAGGTGGTATCAGCAACAAAACGGTAAGTGGGGAAGTGTGGACAGATGTCCATAGCTCACAACACGTGTGAAATCACACTTGTGCTTTACCACTGATTTCATTGCATGTAGAGATCTGCTAAGGAGAGGTAAATAGTAAGTAAGGCATAAAATGAAAGTCCTAGGTCTTCAGTGTGATAGCTTTGGAATCCACCACCAGCTGTCAGTCCAAGAATTAATGGAAGAGGTGGGGGGATTACTTTGCAGGTGGGCATGACATTGGCACATGGGGGAACCAAAGAAAAAAATGTGGATTGCTTTTTGCCCTGCTCTCAATCTGCAGGACTTGCATTTGTCCAATTGTAAATTCATAACAGTATTTACTACTAGCAAATGATGTTGCTTCAAATCAGTCCTGTTCACTGATTACCTAATCCCTGATAAGGACTAGAATTTAAAATCCTGAGAAACTTTTAGCAGTAATAGCAGCTAATAATGCAGTCAGAAAATTGTAGCTACTACTGCAAATTGAATGAAGTCATTTATCACAGCACTTGATCCACTAAATGAATGAGAGGTTTATACTCTTAGCTCTTGAGTGACTTTTTAAGTGACAGAGCTCCTCGCACATTAAAATAAATAATGTAAATGTGCAAAGATCCTGTCAAATGGCACAGAGGGATAAAGTTTATTATGGCACCAAGTTTACAGTTGTCTGCAAACCTGATCAGCCATAATTCATATTGCTGTGAGAAAATCAACTGTGAAGCTTAGATCAATACATAATACTACTCTGGAGTTTATGGGAGGCATTCCCAAAAGCAACATACCATTGCTTGCTATATATTCTCATTTGCGAATTAAATTTTCAGACAGAATCAAGTACTTTCTTGGTTTGTTTTCCAACAGTCAATATCACTGACAGTTGTATATACCTAAGTTAGTCAGTTTGCAGCATGAGATTGCTAGGGGTGCTCACAAACTCTTTTATTCTGAAATGGAAATTGCCATAATTCTCAAACACACATGCAACTACTTATAGTCATTATAAATGCATTTCACTCATTAATGATCTTTTAAAGAATGTTTCTTCTATATTACAGTTCTTTGCTTTTGAAAGGATCTTAAAATGTTACTGATGCAAAATTAAATTGCCATTCCTTTACATAACTGCATTTTGATTGTTGTTTTATGTTACACAATGTCTGCTTGTTTAAAAACAGACCTATCCTAATGCACACACACACACATACACACACACACATATATACATGTATATGGGTCTATGTCATAAAATTGAAAATGTAAACTCTCGAACGCTCACATGAGTGAATAATCACAAACTCAAAATTGGTACCCCCCCTGTATATATATATATTCCTACTCCGAGATTGCACTACAGTGAGGAAATAGCAAATATTCCAATCTTTACTGTACAGCAATCCCAAAATACCACTTTTGAGTTTATGATTATTTGCTCATGTGAGTGTTGAAGACTTTCCGTTTTCGTCATTCTAAAATAGAACCTATATATATATATATATATATATCTATATATATATATATATATATATACACACACACATACACAGACAAACAAACACACACACACACACACATATATATATATATATATATATATATATATATATACATATACATACATGCAAACTGCTATAAATGGGGGAGCTACCACTGTCTAAAAAGAGATGTCAGCAGTTATCTGGTACTAGACAGTCTCACATCTCGGTACATTCATTCGTCATTTTCTTCTCATGTTCTCTATATTTACAAATACATATATATATATATATATATATATATATATATATATCTAGGACATTTGATCAAAAGATCAAACGTCCGAATCCATAACCACCGAACACACTTTAACGAGAGTGCTTTCATTGAAAAAGTGCTTTCGTTAAAGTGTGTTAATAAAAAAAAAAAAAAAAAAAAAAAAAGCCCTACTTCAATATTTTCCCTCCAAGACCGCACTACAGTGGGGAAAAGGGAATTTTCCTTTATCCGCACCATAGTACGCCCTCGGCAACAGGCATACTTACGTGAAAGTGCTTCTTCGGTGAAAAGCACGTTCACATAAGTATGCTCACCCTAAATGGATTCGGACATTTCATCTTTCGATCAAATGTCCTAGATCCATATATATGTGTATATATATATATATATATATATATATATATATATATATATATATATATATATATATATATGAAGCTATGAACACTGAATTCAAGAGAGTGAATAAATTTCATACAGATATTAAAGGCATAAGCAGAATTTATAACACTAAGTATTCAATTTAGATAAAAATAATTTCTTATTTCGCTTACCCCTAACTCCCCCCCCCGCCCACTCCATCTGGATGACATAATCCTGTATTTCCATATCTTATCTTAGTCTTCAGCTTTTTCTTCAGTTCTTTCAACACACTAACTGGCCAATACTTCAGTGAAATAAATTGATTAAGCCAGGGGTCTGGGTAGCTGGTAGGCCCCAGAAGCTATGGGGTTCTAGATTCTCTAAGGTGTATTTAGAGATGTTTTTTAATCTTTTGATCCAATGAAGGCCTGAATAAAAATCTTGACTATGGAAAGAAATAAGTTGTGTAGAATGTTTAAGGTTAAAATAATATTTCCCAATAAAACAAAAAGGTAAATGTTTATGATACACAAGTCATATCTAGAAATAATGTTTGCTTTCCTATCCTCCCCAACATAGTCACCTTCTATGAACTACTTTGGTGTTAGATCAAGATGAAAGTGAAAGAAAAAGTGGCTATACTCATACATTTTACACTCTTGCTGTTATTCATATAAACCAGCATGCTTACTGTGACAATGTGACATGTTGCCATCTGTGCCAGGGAGATTAGAGCAGTGTATGTGTAGCATATGCCAGCATACTTAGCTGGGGTTTTATAAATAATTTGTGTCATTTGACTATCACACCGACTTGGACAGGTGCTTAATGTGAAAAATATGTCAAGAGTGTTACTATAACTGATTAAATGTTTATATTTAAACAAAGAATTCTGCAAGGGAAGTGTAGAAGATTTTGAAATTGTTCTATAATTTTCAAATACTGCAACAGATCTTAGCAAAGCTCTGAGTGTGTATGTACCAGAGTCAGGTGATCAAATGTGATGTCATTCTATAACCAGCACTGAGAAGATGGAACTCAAACAGCAGCTTGTTTTGTTTTCTTTAGAACCTGATATAAACGTCTTTGACAATTATCACAGTTAGATCGGTTATGTTCAGTAGTTGGAAGCTCATTACCTTGCCTAGTGGAAGTAAGCATTTCAGCATCTCATCTTGCCTTGCTGAATTAATTAAGTTAGCTAGGGAACAGTTATTCTTTAGACCGTCGAACTACAGTGAGATTAGTATAGTGTTTTTCTGCATCTGTTTGAATCTGTCCAACTGTGTTATTTTTATAACTCATGTGATTGAAAGTGTGATATTTATTTTACTTGGATATTTAATATTCTCATGTTTTCTATTTTATTATTTTTATTAAATATTTTATAACTTTTATGATGCCCCTGCACTGTCCCAGTAATCAAGGAGCCTCAATCCTCACCACTAGCACCAGTGAGGGATGTGCACATTGGGAAGATAAGAAGCACAGACACAGTAATGTGCGATTTGCCTTAAGAGCACAGAGATCACAGTCAGTCTGGGGCTGGTTTCTCTCTCTTTATCCAGATCCCCAATAATACTCCCCACTGGCACAGCTATAGGGTTAAGATCTCAGTCGAGTGGTCAAGCCAAAACCTTCAGCATCCTCTCTGTTCAACCAGTGCTTTGTGTCACTGCCCAAGTAGCTGACACACACACACACACACACACACACACACACACACACACACACACACACACACACCCACACACACACACACACACACACACACACACCCACACACACACACACACACACACACTTTGAGATTTTTTTTCTATACAAACACACAAACACTCCTGGAGAAGGCTGGCACAGGTTCACTAGCTATGCCCTCTTTTGCCCAGACTATAAGGTAGTAATCACTGCCACCAACCAGCTCTTATCAGCTACTATAAGACCCTTCCCAAAGGGCGACCAATTCTACTGTGCAATGTTACTATTATCTAAATGGTAAGTGTGGCCAAACTTTTAAGGCTATTCAAGAGTGGCCTGTACAGTGTCACCAAATACATATGCAAGTACTCTAAGAGCTTAAATATCTCTAAACAAACCAGCCACAATTAAAAGGTTTAACTATATTTAATAATAAATAATAAAAGCACAAGACAATACTCAATAACTCATTACAGTGACAGTAGAGTTCAGAATCACATGAAATATTTTAAAACAACATTGCAGGACAGTCTCACATAAATACAGAAAACATCTAGACTGATCTTACTATATTCCTATCTATCTCTAAGAGAAATCACTGTAATCTAGTACTTACTATTAGCAAGGCAAATACAAGTGCTGAATGGAAGTTTCTAGGTCCAGAGACAAATACAAAATGCACTGACTCACTCTCTGAGATCGTTCTTAAGTTGCTATCAAACATTTCTGCTGGGCTATCTCAGGTTACATCATTCTTGTCACCTCTGTCTTTAGTTTCCTTGCCAACAAAAACCTAAAAATTACCACCTCAGTGTCAAGAGTACTTATTTCTTAGAAGATGACACTTGTCTCTTAGAATCTTGCCTGAAACAGGAAGTCGTAAAACAGTTACATGCCTTTACCTTTGAAACCTGCAATTATTTCTGTTTCCAGACAATAGAAAGAATTTCTAGTTGCAGACATTCTGTCTTCTAGCTGTGGTAAACACAATCATAAAACTCTTTACTTGTCAACTTATTTTCTTAGAGTTTTGCAAGTTAACTCTGTTCTTTTCCAGTAGGGCACACTGTGGTTACATTCTTGAAGCTCAGCACATGACATACAGTTTTCTTACATTTGTAGGATTACCATACAAATCATATTACAGTTCACAAATGACTTAGAATTATTTACAACATTCTATCTAGCTGGGCTGGCAGTGTCACATTTTTATATAAATCATATTAATACTTTCAAGTGGCATATAATTATGTACAAAATTCCAGTTAGCTGGGCTGGCAGCATCTTGGTTTATCACACCTTTCATTGTGCCTGGTCTTTTAGAGAATACTTTTAATATCTTCAGAGTGCTTGTGCTTATTTTGGAGCTGACTTGGCCACTCCGAAAAAGCCTTACTGCTTGTGTTACACTCTACTATTTATATTAGCATTGATTTTACTCAGTATAATTGCATACCCTTGTAAGAACCTGATAGTGACTGACTGGTGGCAGCGTAGTTGCCTTAGTCTGGACAGATAGGGGCACAGCTAGTAAATCTGTGCCAGCCTTTCTCAGGAGTGTGTGTGTATGAAAATCAAATATCCATGAGTTGGTGTGTGTCAGCTACTTGGAACTGGGACATAGTGCTCCAAAGTGAATCTTGTTTGGAATCTGGAGAGACAGAGGGTCCAGTCCCAGGTCTGGAGAGTGTTCACGGTGTGCTCTTGGGGGAAATTGTGTTTGATGCAGAGAGCTGTATTTGAAAATACTGTGTGAGTCCATTCCTGTTTTTAGTGGCAGTCTCTCACTAATGTCAGTGGTGAGGGTTGAGGCTGCTTGATTACTGGCCTGGGGTAGAGAAGCCATCACAGCTACTAACCCCTACCACCAATGGATTGCCATCTGTATACATCTATGTTTCTCCTGCATGGTATACTGCCACTAGATAAACTATAATAACTTTCTGTGTAAGCCTCTGAGTTCTGACAGTGAGAGAAATTAAGTAAAAAATTGCCACACTGTCTCCAGCCCCCATATAACTTGTAACACACCCTTCTGAGTACAAACCTGGGCATGGCTAGCTTTAGACTATGACATGGTGAAGAGGTTGTCTCCCCTTCTAAGTCTGTCTCAAAATCCACTTACACTTCTGGGGATGTAGGTGTTGCCAAGCCCCAAGAAACTCAGATGCTCTGTGATGTATTTTTGTTTTATTTTTGAAAGATAATTCACTCACTCTCTTATGAGTCCAACCTGACTCCTAGAGTGACCCTATGGACAACCACTGCTATCTACAGAGTTTACAAGGAAAATAGGGAAACAAAAGTAGGTCTTTCTTTTATATTACACATCCATACACTCACATCTATGGGTAATTTATAGTCCCCAATCCATGTTACTGCATGTTTTTGCAGTGTTGTAGAAAGCAGAGTATCCAGAGAAAATTCACACAAGAACATTGAGAACATGCAGACTGTACACAGAAAACATCCTTGGTGAGAACCAAACCGGAGAACCTCTTGCTGTAAAGTGGCAACATTATCCATTGTACCAGTGTGCCATCCTGAAAAATAATTAATGTTAATCATTTGTACTGTCATCTGGAAGAGTTGTGTGTATGCCCACAAAACGCACACACACACACACACACACACACACACACACACACACACACACACACACACACACACACACTTTGAGATTTTTTTTCTATACAAACACACAAACACTCCTGGAGAAGGCTGGCACAGGTTCACTAGCTATGCCCTCTTTTGCCCAGACTATAAGGTAGTAATCACTGCCACCAACCAGCTCTTATCAGCTACTATAAGACCCTTCCCAAAGGGCGACCAATTCTACTGTGCAATGTTACTATTATCTAAATGGTAAGTGTGGCCAAACTTTTAAGGCTATTCAAGAGTGGCCTGTACAGTGTCACCAAATACATATGCAAGTACCCTAACAGCTTAAATATCTCTAAACAAACCAGCCACAATTAAAAGGTTTAACTATATTTAATAATAAATAATAAAAGCACAAGACAATACTCAATAACTCATTACAGTGACAGTAGAGTTCAGAATCACATGAAATATTTTAAAACAACATTGCAGGACAGTCTCACATAAATACAGAAAACATCTAGACTGATCTTACTATATTCCTATCTATCTCTAAGAGAAATCACTGTAATCTAGTACTTGCTATTAGCAAGGCAAATACAAGTGCTGAATGGATGTTTCTAGGTTCAGAGACAAATACAAAATGCACTGACTCACTCTCTGAGATCGTTCTTAAGTTGCTATCAAACATTTCTGCTGGGCTATCTCAGGTTACATCATTCTTGTCACCTCTGTCTTTAGTTTCCAGGCCAACAGAAACCTAAAAATTACCACCTCGGTGTCAAGAGTACTTATTTCTTAGAAGCCGACACTTATCTCTTAGAATCTTGCCTGAAACAGGAAGTCGTAAAACAGTTACACACCTTTACCTTTGAAACCTGCAATTATTTCTGTTTCCAGACAATAGAAAGAATTTCTAGTTGCAGACATTCTGTCTTCTAGCTGTGGTAAACACAATCATAAAACTCTTTACTTGTCAACTTATTTTCTTAGAGTTTTGCAAGTTAACTCTGTTCTTTTCCAGTAGGGCACACTGTGGTTACATTCTTGAAGCTCAGCACATGACATACAGTTTTCTTACATTTGTAGGATTACCATACAAATCATATTACTGTTCACAAATGACTTAGAATTATTTACAACATTCTATCTAGCTGGGCTGGCAGTGTCACATTTTTATATAAATCATATTAATACTTTCAAGTGGCATATAATTATGTACAAAATTCCAGTTAGTTGGGCTGGCAGCATCTTGGTTTATCACACCTTTCATTGTGCCTGGTCTTTTAGAGAATACTTTTAATATCTTCAGAGTGCTTGTGCTTATTTTGGAGCTGACTTGGCCACTCCGAAAAAGCCTTACTGCTTGTGTTACACTCTACTATTTATATTAGCATTGATTTTACTCAGTATAATTGCATACCCTTGTAAGAACCTGATAGTGACTGACTGGTGGCAGCGTAGTTACCTTATTGTCTGGACAGATAGGGGCACAGCTAGTAAATCTGTGCCAGCCTTTCTCAGAAGTGTGTGTGTATGAAAATCAAATACCCATGAGTTGGTGTGTGTCAGCTACTTGGAACTGGGACATAGTGCTCCAAAGTGAATCTTGTTTGGAATCTGGAGAGACAGAGGATCCAGTCCCAGGTCTGGAGAGTGTTCATGGTGTGCTCTTGGGGGAAATTGTGCTTGATGCAGAGAGCTGCATTTGAAAATACGGTGTGAGTCCATTCCTGTTTTTAGTGGCAGTCTCTCACTAATGTCAATGGTGAGGGTTGAGGCTGCTTGATTACTGGCCTGGGGTAGAGAAGCCATCACAGCTACTAATCCCTACCACCAATGGATTGCCATCTGTATACATCTATGTTTCTCCTGCATGGTATACTGCCTCTAGATAAACTATAATAACTTTCTGTGTAAGCCTCTGAGTTCTGACAGTGAGAGAAATTAAGTAAAAAATTGCCACACTGTCTCCAGCCCCCATATAACTTGTAACACACCCTTCTGAGTACAAACCTGGGCATGGCTAGTTTTAGACTAAGACATGGTGAAGAGGTTGTCTCCCCTTCTAAGTCTGTCTCAAAATCCACTTACACTTCTGGGGATGTAGGTGTTGCCAAGCCCCAAGAAACTCAGATGCTCTGTGATGTATTTTTGTTTTATTTTTGAAAGATAATTCACTCACTCTCTTATGAGTCCAACCTGACTCCTAGAGTGACCCTATGGACAACCACTGCTATCTGCAGAGTTTGCAAGGAAAATAGGGAAACAAAAGTAGGTCTTTCTTTTATATTACACATCCATACACTCACTTCTGTGGGTAATTTATAGTCCCCAATCCATGTTACTGCATGTTTTTGCAGTGTTGTAGAAAGCAGAGTATCCAGAGAAAATTCACACAAGAACATTGAGAACATGCAGATTCTACACCGAAAACATCCTTGGTGAGAACCAAACCGGAGAACCTCTTGCTGTAAAGTGGCAACATTATCCATTGTAGCAGTGTGCCATCCTGAAAAATAATTAATGTTAATCATTTGTATTGTCATCTGGAAGAGTTGTGTGTATGCCCACAAAACACACACACACACACACACACACACACACACACACACACACACACACACACACACGCGCGCACGCACACACACCTAGTTACTCACACTACATGCTTATTTATAAGCAAATTGCAGAAACACCAATTCATTTTTGGCATGTATTCAGGGAGCTGGTAGAAACCAGAGCACCTTAGTAAAACCCCCAAAATGCCAGGAAGGACATGTAGACTGCACACAGAAGGAGCCACAGACAAAACTTAAGGAATCTAGAGATGTGACATGGCAACATTAATCACTTCACTACTGTGACAATACTGTTATTTTCACATAAATCCTGCCAAAAAATAATGGTTACATTAATATATTTTTGCTTCACAGAAGCAGTAGTCACAGCTTGCATTCCAGCATGGGTAACCCAAAATGTATGAGTCAATCATTTCATCCTCAGACAGCCCCAGTACCCATTGCCTACCCATAGTATTTGATTTGACCTTACTAGGATAAATAAATAGTGGTTACATTAATATATTTTTGTTTCACATGAATGGTAGTCCCAGCATGATTAACCAAAATACACATTAGTCCTGAAAAGCCAAATTTGCAACAACAAAATCAAGGCCAATAATTTATTCAGCACACAGCCCCCATATATCAGAGGAGAAATTGTAGACAGCAATAAAAAAATGAAGGATTTATCCATGGGAGTGGGGGCAACTGTCAAGTGGGAGAAGTTGACCTTTCAGTAGAACCAAGTGGTTGAGGATTGCCTGATTTGAAGGAATATTTCAGAGCTATACATTTAAGGCTCATATATATATATATATATATATATATATATATATATATATATATATAACACATGTAGAAAACTATAATTCAACATGGAAAGGGATAGTGATAAAGCTGGGAGAACCTCAAGAAATAAGGAGAGGGTGGGAATTTGGATGCAGCTCCTGAAGGAGAATAATAACAGACAGACAAAATAGTATATTCATAAATAACACAAAGTATTCTAAGAACTAAGCCAACATGAGAAAGGAGAAAGAAGATTTTGCTGATAGGGATGACTGCAGTTAGGGGTACAGATAATAGCCAAGAGGAGGCTGGAATTTACTGAAAAAATGGCAAATTAACAAGGTACTGGAAGCAAATAACTAGAGAGGGTAAGGTAATACAATGGGAAGATGCCAAGAAGATATTTGGACTGCAGGCTAGATACTGCCTTCAGTTTCAGGGAGTGATATCAGAGTACAGGCAAAGAGAAAGGGATGGGGAATCCTAGGTGAAAAACCTGCTCTGGTAGAGTGTTTAGCTGAATCTGGAACAGAAACTGTTGTTAAAAAAGGGACATATGACATATTTTCACTATACCCACAGAAATTAATGAGAGAAGGTTAGAAAAGATTGGGAAGAGAGACTGAATATTCACAAGGAAATCATTTGAGGACATATGTAAGGCTCCCAAATATGTAACAAAGTCTAGAAGATTTAAGATTTTTGGTTGGAAGTGTTTGTGTAGGCATTTTTATACCCCAAACAGACTCTAAAGAGTTTTTTTCTCAGGTTCTTGGCAAATATCGAAGGTATGATAGGGAAGAAAGAGGTTATTGGGAACATATGTTTTGCGAGTGTAATGAGTTAGCAGACTTTAAAAATTCCATACAGAATACTCTGTCAGAAATATTGGATAAGCAAATGGGCATAACTACGGATTTTTTTTCAGGGTCTGAATTGTCTAGGTATAGTAAGGCTTTATTAATTTTAATTCTGATTGCTGTCAGAAAAGCAATGACTATAAAATGGAAATCAAAATCTAAACCAAATGTGCTAGAAGTATTGTCTATTATAACAGAGACAAAAGAACTGGAAGTGGGATCCTTAGAAAAGGGCAGGGCAAATTACATAGAAAAAAATTTAAAATAGTGGGAACATTACAAACACAATAATGTTATGGTGGAGGGGTGAGGTTTAGGGGAAGAGAGGAATTTACCAATTTATATAATGTTGGATTGATGATAATCATACAAAAGAATACATGTGACGTATGTTTGCAGCTGGGAATATGTTAATATGGTTTGTTTTCTTTTATATAAATGTATGCTTACTTATGTCTAAAGTGATATTTCAATAAAGTTGCTAAAAAAAAAAAATCAGTCTCCATAATCATTTACTACCCAACTCTATTTGGTTTAACAACTGCTAGGATAAAAAAATATGGTTATGTACTGTATTTTTACTTCATAGTAATACTAGTCTCAGCTTGTATTCCGGTTTATTTCACCCAAATACACATTAGTCTTATGAATACAACAGCAAACAAATGATTCATTCATGGACAGCCCCCATACCCATTGCCTGACCAGCAGTATCTAATTTGCCATGCCCAGGATAAAATTAAATATATAAATGTTATCACATTATGTAGTTTTGTTTCACAAAAGCAAGAGTCACAGCTTGTATACCGTCTGTCTTCACCCAAATGGACGTTTGTTTTGAGAAGTTAGAATTACAAAAGTAAACAGCTAAACCACTCATTTTATCCATATATAGCCCCTATATATCCAGAACCTACCCATACTATCTGGTTTGACCCTGCCAAGATAAAAAAAAATAGATAATGGTTGCTTAAATGTATTTTGCTTCACAGAAACAGCAACAGCTACAATTCCACCTTGCTTCACCAAAATGCACATTAGGCCTGCAAAGCCAGAACTGCATATTTTATCAACAGATAGTCCCCATACTCATAGTCCACTCACAGTATCTGGAATGATTCTGTCAGAATAAAATGTTTGTGATTATTTTAATGTATTTTTTGTTTCACAGAAAGAGTACAACTTGTATTTCCAGCCTGTCTCATCCCAGTACACATTAGTCCTTCAAAGCCAGAATTACAATAGCAAATGTAAGGGCCAGTCATTTCATCCATAGACATCCCCCATAATCAGTACCCTCCCACATAGCTGACAGCTGCCCCTGATTTTCTGATCATCCCTGAGTTTGTCTAATATTTTGACCCATTTCTTATTACATTTTCAGTATTCCCTAGAAACATGGAGACTTACCAGCCAGTCAGTAATGGAAGACATCAGAGTTTTATGCTTTTTACTTTTTTGTTGTTGTCAAAAAAATCTGTGTTGATGCAAAACCTGCTGTTCTATAAACTAAGTAAACTAAAGTAAATTTTAAAAATGTCCACAGTTTTGGAACCTGGTTCTCACGGTTTATAGTTGTACAGTAGGCTAACGACCCCAAGGGCCTTTCTAACCCTAGCCACATTGCTCAAATATATGCCAAGTTATTGGTACCCTAAGGTTATTTAAATGAGTATACTAAGGCTTTGGGGGTGGGGGGGTGGGGGGGCAGGCATTTATAAGGTGCCTCTGTCTGTTTGAGGGATGGATGCCAAATAAGTGGAAAGCTACACGGCCTAAACAAATAGAAACATTATAACCTAAAATAAGAATAGACACATCTAGAGTTGGTGGGGTAACTAAGAAAGATGGATTTTAACTTTTTCATATTTTAAGCAGGTTAAACCTAGTAGGCATCAATGTTTTGTCAATGCAACCAAGGAACATGATAGAGTTACACCATTTGCAAATAGAATGATGCTATGAAACAAAGAGCTTAAACTTGTTACTACAGCACAGCCTTAAACTCTGTGGTATACTGACACATAATATTAGGACAAGTGATCAATGTTTGAGGAACACAGCACAGTACACAAGTAACTTATTAAATTAGAAGACCCAGTGTTGCTGTCAGTTACTTAAATACTAGTTGCCTCAACAGACCTCTAGTGTTCCCAGAATGCACTTAGAAAAAAAACACACGTCACAGGAAATTTTTTTCTGACAGCTCAAATTTCCATTCCAACTAATTAATAGAACCAGAAAATGTCAAATTGGGGCCCCTAGGCACTTCCAGTCTAAGTATCACCCTGCCACTGCCACCCCTTCTAAGCAACCTTTTTGTTCATGCTGCAAAGTTTTAGGTGTAGTATGCACAGACTAGTCTGTAACTACAATCCGCTTACATTGGAACAGACCTGGCCCAGCTCACAAAGGGATATTCACAGTTACTGATATTTAATTGCAACAATGATACATTACAACAACTCTATGTACAAGTCTTAACTTAGGTGAAATGGTGTCCTAGGCACGGCCCTCACACACACACACACACACACACGCACACACACACACACACACACACACACACACACACACACACACACACACACACACACACACACACACACACAAACATACACACCCTCCAGTTCTCCCCTCTGTTTTTTCCCCATCTTTGTCTCCTCATACCACACACATTACTTTTTTCTTCCTTTTCTCACATTTTGCCTTACTCATCAGCTTTTTCAAGAAGCCATAATTTTCTATATGTTCTGAAGTGCATTTTAAAGTTTTTTTTTTCTTTTTACACAACCTTTTCATCCAATGATGGTTTGAACAGAAATTATGATTAAGGAAAGAAATACACATATGTTGCTGTTCAGCTTTAGCTTTCCTTACATCCTTTAAACATACCTTTCCTGACCAAAACAACACAGTAATAACCATTTAGGAAATAACTAGATTAAGCCACGGCCCCCAGAAGCCATAGGGATTGTAGTTGCTCTAGGATATATTTTAGGGCATTTTCCCAACATTTTAATCCAAAAATCATGAGTAAGAAAATAATTTCAGTCTTATTTTTTTTACTCAAGGAAGACAGAAGTTGTGCCCAAGGCTTAATGCTCAAAGTTAACAAAATAGTAGTTTTACAATATAGTAACAAGCCTATTGCTGTAAGGATACACAGGTCCTATATGGGAATATTGCTTGCAACCTTAACCCTCCAAAAACACAGTCTCTGCCTGTGCACCCCTCTGGTGTTAAACTGGGATGAAAGCAAAGATTCAATTTACCATAGTCATGCATTTTAAGTGACTGCTGACATACATATACATGACACTCCACCTCACTCCTACCCTTAACCCACAAAGACAACCACCTGCATATATGCCTGATGTGTGACTGTGAAGAAAATGAAAACAAATGATGACAGTAGTGTACTGTACTTTGTGGCTCCTGGACAGCACACTGCCCTTACAAAAGCTATAGCAACCTTCTTTGTACACCTCTTAGGTATGTGAGAAAAGTAAAAGAAGCAATGACCACACTGTCCCCAAACCAAGCACAAGCTATAACGGCCACCCTGTGGAAATTGCAAACCTGCTAGCAGACAGGTTTGGCAAAAATTTCAACCCCCCCATCCCCCCAAGCATACCACGTCTTCTTCATCTCCTCTTCCCTGCATTTCCAAACAGCAAGTCATCATTGCTCTCTCCAAGACTAAGAACACAGCCACCATGGGACAAGATGCCATTCTGGGCTGTGTTCTTAATTTTCTAAAACAAGAGCTGGCTACTCCAATAGGCATTCTATTCAAACACAGCCTGAGTACTGGCTTTGTCCCCACTGAATGGAAAACAGCAACTGTTATCCCCCCCACAAGGGTGGCTCGGCAACAGACCCAGGTAACTATAGACCCATAAGTTTAACCAGCCTCCTCTGTACGGCAATGGAACAAATCATCATGGACCTCATAAATATGGATATACGCGACTCCAAATCCTGGATCCATCCAAGTTCGGTTTTGTTAAGGGCAGGTCATGCCTGATAAACCTGGTGGACTTCTTTGAGAACATGACCAGAGCCATAGATGAGGGCAAAGCCCTGCACACAGCCTATCTTGACTTGGCCAGGGCCTTTGACACTATCCCACATTCGGCCATCATTGATAAACTAACCCAGTTGAATATTTATTTATTTATTTAACATTTGTTGACCGGGAAAGTCCGACTAAGTTCCACAGATCCTGTTTTTAGTGGAGGCCCGGGAAGAAACGCTCCAGAAGCATGTCTTTAGAATGTGGGAGGAAACCGGAGTACCTGGAGGAAACCACGCAAACGCAGGGAGAACATGCAAACTCCACACAGAAGGCACCCCAGCCGAGAATCGAACCGGAGAACCTCTTGCTGTGAGGCAACAGCATTAACCGCTGCACCACTGCGCCGCCCGAATATCACCCCCTATGCTGTCAGGTGGGTTGCAAGCTGTCTCACAGATCGACAACACCCAGTCAAAGTGGAAGACTTTACCTCTATGAGCAGACCTGTTACCAGTGGGGTCCCACAATGGTCAGTGCTGGGCCCCCTCTTGTTTGGCATGTAGTTCTCAGAAGTCCAGGCCAAAATGAAGGTTCTGTGGCTAACCAAGTTTGCAGATGACTGCAAATTAGGTTCTATCACTGAACCCCCTAGTGATGTCAGTGTATTTTAAAAGGGGCTTACACAATCCAGTGACTGGTGCCAAAGCCATGGTCTTAAACTAAATGCAAAAAAAATGTATCCTCATTCCTTTTGGCAAAAACAGGGTCTACATCACCAAATTAAAAAGACCGGTGATCAAATGGCATTTACACTGGAAATGCTGTTCATCAAGGCATTTATTGGAGATCATAATACAGTAAAGATCGGAAAATTTGCCCTTTCCTTACTGTAGTGTGATCTCGAAGTTGGTATATATAATTTGCGGGGGTTGTGGGTGGGTGCAGCCCCCCCCACAAGAGTGACTTAGATAAACAGCAATTTTCTATGTAAATGCCGTTCGACCTCCAGTCTTTTTGATGTAATGATATAGACCCCAAAAACAATGTCCCTGCTGATTATAAAATAAACAATAATACCCTAAGTACTAATTCAGTAGTGAGAGACCTGGGAACACAAGTGGACTGTGACCTCAAATTTGACACCATGTGTCTACTGTGCTGAGGAAGGTATTCTATGTCATTCACCTGATTAGCAAAGGCATCACCTCAAGAGCAAAAGAGGTTATAACTCCCCTGTACCCGTTCCTCATCAGGCCTATTATTGAATATAATGGTCCCTTTGGTATGTACCGTACCAGACACCTGCAGCAACTTGAGAGATCTCACAGATTTCTAACTAAGAAAATGTAGGGTCTCCGGCACATGTCTTATATGGACAGACTGAAGTCACTGTCACTGTACTCAGTAGTGTATAGACTACTCAGAGGTGACTTATGTCTGATTTACAGGGCTATCTCTGACCCAAATCTAATGGAAATGCTGCACAACCATAAGTCAAATGGGACTAGAGTCAGCTGTTCCAGGGACCTCAGTCTAACCTATGACATAAACAGGACCTGCTGGAGAGACAGATACATGTCTCAGAGATTGCCACTCCTCTGAAACAGGCTTCCAATCCACACCAAGCAGAGCGCCTCCATGTCCCTGTTTAAGTTCAACCTGGATGACTAGATGGGAACTGTAACTTTCTGCTGGGGATTACCCTGGCTTCTCTCCTGGACATAGGTAGTCCTTGCTAGAAAAATCTTGGGCATAGATGATATCTCCCATCTTGTATTATATTGGGATTTAACGACTAGGCTTGTAAAGACCCTTGGGTCAATAGCCGAGTAACATCCTATGAACCTATGAACCTCTGCATACCTCTATGGTTTGACTGTGATGAAAACTAAAGAAGCAATCATAGTACAATCCTCAGCCCAATCCCCATCACCTACAGCAGCTAACTGCACAGATTTTTGAAGAATGTCTAGATTTTTGCCTCATATTTTGGGTCCATTTCTCATATAATTGTGGTTTTCTGGCAAATGATTGGCAAATCATTGAGGGTTGAAATCAGAAAATAATGACAGACATTTGAGATTCAGACTTCATACCCCTCAGAAAATCCATGCTAATAAAAAGCTTTTTTTCTATCAATTTTCTAAGTTTCTAAGAACAGTATTTAAAAAATGTCCCCATTTCATTATTGATGGCTTTGTCCAGATTTCTTGCTCTACGAGGTTGAGAGATATGAATTCAAGATGGTCTTGATCCTTGGGTCTAACTGAGTTCCCTGGCTGCTGCAGTCTAGCAGGTGTCTTGCTTCACTGAAGTGGACTTGATTGAGTGCAGCTTACAGCCCAGTAAAAAAAAAAAAGAAAGAAAAAAGTTTGAGATCATGCAAAGTGGTGACATCACATCATGTTTCTGTGCAGACATCCACAAGGTGCTGAAACAAACTGAGGAGCTGGAGAAACCTGTGGCTAATGCATGGGGGCCCTCATTCGCAGGGAGATAATCCAGGGCTCCCTACAGCCACGGGTTCAGTGGGTGCCTAATGCCGGCTATGAATAGAAGGCAACTTGAACAAGTTGAAGATCAAACAAAAAACCCAAAATACTGATATACTTAACTGTGCTAAAATGTGTGATATACATTAAACAAAATTTGAAGTCAATTACTGTAAAATATCTTAACATATTTTGATTTTGGATGTGTATTAACTGATGAATGCATCAACAGTGAACTTTGTGCAAAAACAAAATACTTTAAAATGCTGTCTTATAAAACTAATTCATTAAGACAACTAAATAAAATAGTTTTAATGAATGGTTGAAGACATCTTAACTGCTTATACAAGAAAGCAAATAAGCAGTACATTCTCATTTCAAAATAAATGGAACTTCAGTTAATGTAATGCCTTTTTTTTTTTTGCATTCATAAAAAATATGTGTTAGGATTGTAAAAAATAGGATCTTCTTAAGCTCTTTAGTATAAATGTTCATCTGTTTTCTCAGGTTAGCTGGTGTTCTTTACAGTCTTGGTAAAGGTTTTCCTCACAATTAAGAGAATACAAACATTTAATCCTACTCTAATCTCCCAAATCAACCATCTTTGAAATTAAAGTTATTTTTTGGTTTTGACTGAGTATTGAGGAAAGATAGCAAGAGGTATGTGCTTCTACCAATACCTGCTTTGATTCTGCTAGGATTAAGGAAAATAATAAAAACTTACCTCTTGCAATCCACAATGCAGAAAATCAAAAAATGACTCACCCCAGCTTTTTCTGACCTTATACTTCTCACGCATATATTACATGCATTGCAGCTTTATTTAGGATTATAGTTTGGCCCACAACCAGAGCTGGATCATGGTCAAATAGGGCCCTAGGCAGGATAATAAATTGGGGCCCCCCAGAGCAGCCCATCTGCAGCAACTCCCCCCCCCCCACAGTAGATCCCTCCTCAGCCATTCCAGTGGCCCATTACTTGGCTATTTCTCCCCAGTTACCAAAAACACTGTTCAAACCTGTCAGTGCGCACACTGCCTTATTTACTTCCACAATGATTACAGATATTGAAATAAAATAGCACAAACACTGATAGACACTTGCTAAACAAACAATACAGTCTAACAGTGAAAACAAACTTTACATGAGGAGTAAACCTCTCTGCCCTTGAAACTCACATTCATTGAAATGGCATTAAAACAGTTTTAATCTGTTTCATTTAGTATATTCACTGTCTCTTCAAAACTGTTACTAGCATGATCAAAAAGAAGCTGTAAGAATATAGGGTTAACTTAGAAGTAGTATAAATGCTGGAAATTAGAAGTAGTATAAATGCTGGAAATTAGAAGTAGTATAAATGCGGAAAAATAGTTTAATTAGATACTGGCATCCATGCATAAAGGAGTATGTTATTGAGCAACAGAGTTTGTAAAAATAGCCGTGCAGATGGTGGTTGGAAAGATGCTGACAAGATAAAGATATGTAAAATAAAGGACTGAAACATCAAGCAAGATAAAGCAGGAACACCGAGTTTCAGATAGTGCAAGAAAACTGAGTTTCCCAGGACCACAAGCTTCAAGGAACCAAGGACAATCATAAATTAGACGAAACAAAGGAAGACTGTTATACATCAGACTTTGGAAAAAATATCAGTCTCTGTATAAATATGAGTGTGTATAAACAAGCTTTGGGAATTTGCCATAGAGAGCTGACAGTATTCGTGTTACATGCTTGTAGACCTAAAAAGCAGAACTGTAACAGTAAACTTTGCTAACTGAAGCAATTAGTCTCAGTGTATTTATTGTACTTAGTACAATACAGTAGTAAAGTTGTTGGTTTCAGTAAATAGCTAAGTCCTGTGGTATGCATGTATACAAATGCAAGTAACAACAAGAAACCAACAGAAGGAATGCATATAATTTTACAATGGTGAGCCACAGTTGACAGACTGAATGTTTTCTTCTTGTGACAACTACACCTTCTTTTTTTATTTTATTCAGTTAGCATGTCAAGTCACAGTGCAAACATTTGCCTTCTTGTTTATCCTTTGGAAAAGGATCCAGTCGCAGAACAGCTGATCTCTGCAAGTTTCACAGGTCCTGTACAGTCATGTTGCTGAATCTGCCAGCTGCATCTGACCACCTTTTGGGAGAATTGACGAGGGACTTTCCATGTTTTCTCGATGGAAGATTTGGCCACCTTCCACACAGAAACTGGTAATTCTCTTTTTGTTTCTCATTCTACAGCATGGATGCCATAAAGGAGAGGAGTGTAAAGTGTAAAACTGCTTTTCAGGTAGACAGCAATGATAGTCCAGCACATGTATGCTTAGTTTTTAAAGATTGGTATAAACAAAACTGTAGCACATGTAGTACTTTACTAGGTAAAGTTGATGCCAATGCCTTATGTAAATGGATTTTTACTTATGATTGGTATGTCTCATGTCAAAACTTATAAGTATCAACCAGGATGTGTGTTTTGTGACAGTGATGATAAATCTATTTGTCTGTGTGCCACAGAAAGGTTGTTACACAGGTTACCTCCAGGGATACATCCCCTGAAAAACAGCCCTTATCTTTTCCTCTGTATCCTGATCCAAAGACCCTCCTTAACTCTCCTGTATGTACTGCTGAGACCCTTTTAAAAGACATTTCTAGTTTTAAAGATAAGCTCCTACAAGACCCAGATATTGATTTGCTAACTCCTTTTGTTACTTACTGTTCAAAGTGGAGCTCAGCTTTATCACCAGAATCTAGACAAAAATTAAATGAAGAAAACACTTGAAACTTAGTAATAATGAAAAGAACACCAAATCCAGAGACTGCAACTTCCAACAGGCAAAAAAACGACTCCAAACCTTAGATATTTTTTAGCGCTTTCATTCACTTTATTACCGTGAACGTCTTGGGAAAATATAGAATAGGGGTGTGCTCCCCCACCCAAGAAGTTTCTTTTTTTACATCTTTTATGAAGGGGAAGGATGGAAGGCCCTAACTGATATTTGAGTAGAGGGGTCCCTATGGAAAAATGTGTTATTGGATACGGGAGCAGCTGTTTCGGTTACTAGCTGATCACTCCCATCAGATCCTAAAAAAAGAACATGTATTTCAGGTTTTAACAGTGCTGGCTGCATTGCAGTGGGTAGTAAAAATGTGTCCACATGGTTTAGACCAAATGATGAAGGCATACAGGGATCTTTTTTAATGCACCCTTCATGTGCATCAACCATTATAGGTATGGATATTATGAACAAAATTGGATTGGTCATATATGTGCCAAATGGCATAATATAGAAGGACGCAGAAGGATTTTCATGCTGCGCCATACAAATAGATGAGTCACTGAAGAAACCACAAGGGGCAGTACACACAGATGCACAGAATGCATGGCAGTCCTTGCAAGCACAGGTTCCACTTCTGTGGTCACAAGGACCAACAGATTGTGGAAAACTAGAAATTCCGGTAGGAATAGGAAATGAACAGGATTGTATACCACCTTTCCAAAAGCAATACCCAATACCAAAAGAAGCAGAGGAAGATATGCAAAGGTGCATAGCAGATTGGGAAACAGCAGGTATAATAGTAAAAACTGAAAGTCCAACAAACTCACCCATCTGGTTAGTTAAGAAAAAAAAATGGCAGTTACAGGTTAGTCATAGATCTGCGAAAAGTAAATCAATACACTACTCCTAGGGTGCATTTAATTCCGGGAGTTCCTGAATTAGCAGCTAATATAAAACCACAACGCCAGTGGTTCACAGTCATTGATTTGGCAAATGGATTTTTTGCTATACCACTGAGAAAAAGGGATTGGCCAAAATTTGCTTTTACCTTTAACAATCAGCAATATCTTATGACACGGTTATCACAAGGGTTTCAAAACAGTCCGGTAATTTTCCATCACACAGTTGGCAAAATCTTGGAAGGGCTAGAAATGGACAGATTGGTGCTTCATTACATAGATGACATTCTGGTACAGTCTGAAACTGTAGAACAGCACTTAAAAAAACTAAAAGAGGTTTTTACAACACTGCAGGAGGCAGGATTTAAGGTAAAGAGTGCAATTCACAAGAAGTTAAATTCTTAGGAACCATTATCAAGCCCACGGGGAGATCTCTGTGTGTACAGAGAGTACAAGGTATTTTACAAATGCAAAAGCCATTGACTATTTCGGATTTGCATACATTCATGGGTATCATGAACTACAACAGAGATTTCATTGAGGACTATGCAGAAACAGCACGACCTCTGTATAAAATGCCATCCATTCAAAAAAATAATAGCACTCTAGAATGGGGTGGGTTAGAGGAACAATCCTTTGCAGCCATGAAATAGAAATTGGTAAGGGCTACAGAATTGATAGCGCCAACTTCAAAGTTACCATTTGTTTTACAAGCGGCAGCAGGGAAAAATACACTGTCAGTGGTGTTATTACAAGAATGGCCACACGGGGGAGATAAAAGATCACAAAAGACTTTGAGACCAGTTACCTTTTGTAGTCGCAAAATGACTGCGGTCAAGAAGGCATATGACCCCTGCATTCAGTAATTGTTGGCTATATATTGGGGAATCAAACAGACAGAATACCTAACTGTCTTTTCATCCATAATAGTGCAGACACCACATCATACAGTGCAGATACTAGTAGACATTTTCAAAATGAACAAGATTACCGATGGCATCAGTCAGGCAGTATTCAGTACAAAAAAGATAATCTTTCAAGTAGGAGAAAAATATTATTTGTCTAAATAACTGTGGTGGTGGTGCTGCGGTAGCATTGTCACCTCACAGTAAGACATTGTCCTGTTCGATTCTCAGCTAGAGCGTCTTCTGTGTGGAGACATGCATGAATGGGTCTACCTTCATTGAAGGTTGTGCGTCAGAGCTGGCAACTCGGCATGTAAAAATCTACTGCCAATCATTAGCGGACCGGAGTTCCACTGTGGCGACCCCTAACCGGGAAAAGCCGAAAGACACAACAACAACAACAACAACTGGGATATGAAGAAAAACAGCATAACTGCATCGATAATATGACCAAGCCAAAAAGTCTCCCATATCACCGGACTACAATCATTTTTTGCCCTCTGTCTTTGTGGATGGAGCCAGCTACTGGGAAAATGGATGGTTCTAGAGCTGGTACAGCTCCCGGGTCACATGTCAGCTCAAAGGCCTGAATTGGAGGCAGTACTATACATACTACAGCACTATAATCCTGTCAGTATTTCCTCTGACAGTGCATATGTAGAAACCTCATTATGTTTACACATGACCACATGGGCTCATAGAGGCATTGTAGACAGTGAAACATGCAGAAGTTTTGCAAAATGTATGGAAGACCATATGGCAAAAAATATGTATACGGGCAATTCAGTATTTTAAAGGTAAAAGCCCATCAAAAACTGACCTCAGAAGTGTTCAAACTAAATGCAAAAGCAGATGCCTTAGCTAAACAGGCAGCAAAGACAGGATTGCAGTTATATCCTATTTTGAAATCAGTCGAAGCAGTACAACAAGTTAGCGTAGTAAACCAGGCCAGGGACATCACTGAAGATTTGGTTAGAGTACAAAAGCAGCAAGGATTGGAAGAAGAAATTAGTCACTGCATGATAGAAGGGATCCCATCTAGAGAATTCTGGGTTTATCTCACTACAAAAGGATTAAAATGACCTTATGTGCCATATCAACTAGCAAAACAGTTTGCAAAATACAATCATCAAGTGCTAGGACATGTAGGTAGTGAAAAATTTGTTAGTAGTGGTAGATGTGTTTTCAAAGTGGGTAGATGCAATTCCTACCAAAAAGACAACTGCTAAGGCAACAGCAGAAGCTTTATGGAAAAACATTTTTGCCATTGGGGATGGCCACGGGTCATCAAGTCTGATAATGGGCCACAATTTGTCAGTCAGTTAATCAAACAAATGTGTAATTTGCTAGGAATGCAACAAAGATTTCATGTACCCTACCATCCACAGTCCAACGGAATAGTTGAGAAAATGAACAGAACCATTAAGGAAAGACTAAAAAAAGGCATGTTTGGAGAAGGTATGGGACTGGGTACAACATGTGCCAGGAATTTTGCTAGGGGTAAGAGCTACCCCAAATACAAGACAGGGATGTCACCATTTTAAATCATGACAGGCAGGAAAATGCCCACAAACTACCTTTTGATCCAGAGGTTGGGCATAATAGACCTTTATTAGAGGTAGCACAACATCAGAAATGGTTAAAATATATCACAGAATGACGTGATTACTTGACAAGGGAGCAAGTGTTTCACTTACGGGAAAAGGTTCTAATATTGCCACAGGAACAACACCTTCCCTCTGGAACAAAGGTATTAGTCAAAATATTCCAGACGGATGGTCCATGGATAGTAATTGGCGAGGACCTTTCGAAGTAATGGAACAAATAGGACCTTTAGTCTACAAGGTCAAACAGAGTAAGAAAAACAAAACATTGCTAGTTCACAGGGATCAAATGAGTGTCATTGTTTTTAGTGATCAGCAGCAAAATGGATTGCCTTAAAGAAGGGACGGCAGGTGCTCAGTAAAGTTAATGTTTCTGTTTTTCAGAAACAGCTTACAAGACTGAAAGCCAAACATTGTGCAAAGTTTGTTGAAAGTACTCCCAAAGACGTTATTAGGACAAACCAGTTTTAATAAAAATGAAAATGTGATTGTTATTGTAAGCATTGTGCTCAGTGGGCTCCTTTTGGTAGAATGCCAGACAAAGGGAATCAAGTTTGTTTTATTACAGCATTTCACGAATAAAGACTGGTTGGGAAAATGCTACACAAAATAAAACACAAGACAGTTTCAGTTGTAGAATGCAAACAAAATGTATTTTTGGGAGCATAACATTCAACACAAATATATCGGTATGGTTAGCTAAACAAGATCAGGCATATATAAAAGTAGAAGAAGAGTTAAAGACTGATGTAAATATTTCAGTAAACAGTTCAGTCTCTATTAGATGCTGCACATTCCCCCCTGAAGATGTAACAAAGTGGACAAGACAAGACATCAGACATAAAATATCGCAGTATGCAGACAATAACACAAAGATAAAAATAAACTCAACAGGGGAAGGAAAGGATATGATTTTTACCAATACTCTGTTTATTTGTACAAATAGCACAAAAATACAAGGAAAATGACCATGGGTCAGAATACTTATCATTCTGGGTAACAAGCCAGTACTTCATACGGATCAAGTGGTAAAAATACCATCCACTTGTACTATGATAGGACAGCAATACCAAAAAATAATATTGCACTTCGATAGTACGTTTACAAGTTTTAAACAAACGGGATGCAGATTTAAAAGAGCTTGGTATGACACACTTTTATGGGGAGTAGGAGCAGGACTGGGAACCCTAAATGCTGTGGATGTTGAAATTTTACTAACTAAACTAAAACTAGCAGGACAAGACATATCATGAATTGTACATTTACAAGCATAATGGAATTGTACTATTTTGTATGTACATAAATAAAATGTACGTTATCAAGAAGGTTTTTTTAAGTGATTACAATGTATCCTTAATAGACAGATTGTAATTTGATACTAATGTATCTATATTTGTAGATTGGACAAAATGTACTTTACAGTCATTGTATGTTAAAATGCAAAAAAATGAGTTACAAAGTTAATGTTAAAAAATGAGTACATGTGACGATAACTATTCAGCAGATGGATAATGTCCATTAGCTGGATAAGACTGTTCACAGAACAGACTCAGTGTAATCACAATTATTGCACTGGAAAAGTTATGTATTATAATGTAACAAAGCAAACAGTAATGTGTCAATTTATGGTATTACCCATAATATTCTGGTCTACATATAACTATACTGAACTTTGGTTACCTCAACTTGAAGGAAATTACATAGATATGGATAACAAAACACACATGTTAAAACATTGTACAGAAACTATGAATGGTTTCATATGTGGGCAGCATTCTCTCATTTATGAACCATGTTTTTTACAACATTCTGTAAATTTGTGCAAATGGATAATATTACCTTCAAATTTTAAAATGTTTGTCAAAATGGCACCACAATTTGTATGTGCGGTTTCAAATAAACCAGTGTTAAAATACAAACACCCTTTGTGGGATGTATCAGTAATATCACACATTTAACCTGGGAAAATTAAACCTATGTGTTTTCTACCAGTACTAAAGAAATGAAAAAATTCCAATGGAAATATGAAATGATTCAGTTTCCTAACATTACCTTGTCATTAGACAAGTTAAGAGAAATAATACAGGACACAGACTATTTTAAAGATTACTTGGATCATTGTAACAGCAGCATATTATGACATGAAGTAAACAGTATAATAGTGAAAGACAAATTAATAAAATTGGATGAAATACTGAAGCTGACACGGCCCATAATTGGTGGAACATATTCATAGGGTGGTCATCATCTGGAACCAAATTGTTAAAATGGTTAATACATCTGGTATTGGTAGTTTTAGGGGTCATAATAATAATGACAGCTTGGAATTGTATATGCTGCAGGGTGTGAAAAGTTGCAATAACAGCAAGTCATGATTGTAAACATGAATAAAGTGGTAAATGCTGTAAATAGCAATGCTGATGAAACAAATGCAGTGTTTTCTTTAACAGAAGTTTAGTCCATTACCTAAAATATAATAAGGGGGAACTGTAAGAGTAGTTTTAATCTGTTTCATTCAGTATATTCACTGTCTCTTCAAAACTGTTGCTAGCATGATCAAAAAGAAGCTGTAAGAATAATACAGAGCAAAATGAAATATAAAGGGTTAACTTAGAAGTAGTACAAATGTTGGAAATCAGAAGTAGTATAAATGCTGAAAAATTGCTTAATTAGATATTGGCATCCATGCATAAAGGAGTATGTTATTGAGAAACAGAGTTTGTAAAAATAGTCGTGCAGATAGTGGTTGGAAAGACGTCGACAAGATAAAGATATGTAAAATAAAGGACTGAAACATCAAGCAAGATAAAGCAGGAACACCAAGTTTCAGATAGTGAAAGAAAACTGAGCTTCCCACGACCACCGAGCTTCCAAAAACCAAGGGCAATCATAAATTAGAAGAAACAAAGGAAGACTGTTATACATCAGACTTTGGAAAAAAACTCATCAGACTATGTATAAATATGAGTGTGAATAAACAAGCTTCGGGAATTTGCCATAGAGAGCTGACAATATTCGTGTTACATGCTTGTAGACCCAAAAAGCAGAATTGTAACAGTAAACTTTGCTAACTGAAGCAGTTGGTGTCAGTGTATTTATTGTACTTAGTACAATACAGTAGTAAAGTAGTTGGCCACAGTAAATAGCTAAGTACTGTGGTATGCATGTATACAAATGCAAGTAACAACAAGAAACCAACAGAAGGAATGCATGTAATTTTACACCCAAATTCAAAGAAAATATATCTAGCCAATAGAGAATTAAGTTTACCTTTGGCTGTTTTCAAACCATAGGCTCCTTGCACACATTTTTATGGCCATACATATACGTATGTGTTCTTCGGTTCACCTTCCTGATTGTATTAAATTATTTTCCTTGTACAATACAGCACCACTTGTTAGAATGTTTTAAATGTGTAGTTTTGAACATTATTCCAGTACGCAATGAAACAAAATGTATAAACTAATAATAACAAAACTATCCATTTCAGAAAATCTCAACCATAAAAGGCCACTCAAGCTTCTGTCATTACAATCCACCAGCATCAGCCAATAATCACAATCTGTGCAGAAGTCATCTGGATAATTCCATGTTAAAGAGATCTGTGACTAATGAAGAGGTTGGTACTGGCAAACAACTTTACATTTCAGTTTTTCATATACAATTACAGTGTCTGCTACCCTTGAAGAATTAATTGACTATATTACATTAAAAAATGGTACACTGGTAATATTGCAATAGGGATTAACTGACATTCATAGTTACTAGGCATCTCATACAAAGCAGAACACACTCAGGAGTCCAATGGCCCTATCCCCCCTTAAAATACATCAAATAATCAGCAATCAAAAGGGCACTGCAGTATTAGCACTCCATCTACATGGTGTGGGAGTAGAATCCACAGCTTCCTACACCAAAGGCAGTAAAGCTACTAACACTATTTTCAAATTCTACAGCACAAACAGTGACTGCCATTTGCTAAACAAAACTATGCATGAACAACAGTAAACCTCTCTTCCCTTGAAACTCATAATTCCCTGACAATGTACTGACACTCAGACTCACAATTCCTTCAGTGGTCTGGTAGTTGGTGTAGAGGATTCAGGCTCTTGTCTCCTGTGACCAAGTTACAGTGTCATGCCTGATCAAGTTAACCCCCCCCCCCCAAGGCATTACATACCATATCTCTATATCTCTCAACCTCTTATCTGGGCAAAGCCTAAAATAATGGGGGGGACTAGGGCCCCAAAATAGGGACAGATTTTAAATATTGCTCTTACAGACTTAGAATGTTGCTAGAATAACAGCATTTGTCTTAGCACACCTTTTCTGAAGGAAATTAAGTCTGAAACTCAAACGTATGACATTTATTTCAGTCCTCAGTTATTTGCCAGAAAACCACAAATTTTATGATGATAGGCCAAAAATATGAGGCAAAAATCTGGACGTTCTGCAAAAATCTGGACAGTTGAAAGGGTACAGCCTCTTAGTACAAGAAATCTGGACAAAAACTAAAATAATGGGGATACAATGACCCAAAAATAGGGATAATTTTTAACTATTGCTCTTTTAACTTAGAGAGCTGCTAGAATGATATGATTTGTGTTAGCATGCATTTTATTAAAGAAATGAAATATGAAACTCAAATGTATGACATTATTTAGTTATTTCAATCCTCAGTAATTTTCCAGAAAACCACAAATTGTATGAGGAATAGTGCAAAAACATGAGGCAAAAATCTGAACATTGAGAGGTATGCATAAATCTCAATCTCTTAGGGCAAGAAATCTGGACAAAGCCTAAAATAATGGGGATAAAATGGCCCAAATATAAGGATAGATTTTAAATATTGCTCTTTTTAACTTAGAAAGTTGCTAGAATTACATGATTTGTGTTAGCATGCATTTTTTGAACGACATGAACTATGAAAACTCAAATGTATAACATTATTTAGTTATTTCAATCCTCAGTGATTTGCCAGAAAACCACATATTTTATGAGAAACAGCCCAAAACTATGAGACTAAATCTGGACAGTTCAGAGCTATGTTGAACACACACACACACACACACACACACACACACACACACACACACACACACACACACACACACACACACACGCGACTTCTCTCTGCTCTCACACACACACATCTGCCTTCTCTCTGCTCTCTCTCTCTCTCTCTCTCACACACACACACACACACACACACACACACACACACACGCAAACATACCTACCTTTTCTCTGCTCACTCGCACGCTCTTACACATGCTCACTTGTACACACACACATTAATTGGAATGGCTAATTTAAATTCAAGTGCAAGTGCAGAATGTGTTTACATCCATGTTGGCGACGTGTGTGCATGCGTACGGTGCATACATGGTGATTTAACTGAGGCTATTTTGGATATTAAAATGTTCATAAGGAATGTTTCCTTAAAGTTGCAATTTGGTGGTGGGGAGATGAATGAGGTGAATTTTTATGGTTTTGAGAAACCGAGTTTATATATGCCTAATGTACATCCGATACTTGGACTGTTTGGGAAATTCATTGAGAATGATTTATATCAAGCTTTTGATGGTAATAAGTGTAGCTACTTCTCTAATCTTACACAGAATGAGAGATTAGTCCTGCATACATTACAGAATGATCCAACTATAGCTGTAAGACCAGCTGACAAAAGGTGGCTCTATAGTTATAATGGACAAGTTAGATTATTTCAACTATATGAAGGATATGTTGAGTGATGTGTTACATTATACTATCATTACTAAGAAGGAGATTGATTGTTTGAATATTAGTATAAGGAATGTTTTAAATAATTGCATATTTAATAAGATGATTAGTTTTGATTTATTTAATTATTTTTTGGTCCCTGTCATCCAAGCTCCCTAAAGTACATAAGAATAGTCAGAGACCACCCATGAGACCTATTGTGGCTGCATAACCAGGAACCAACCAGGATTCTGGAACATGTTGGGACAGAACCCAAGTTTGTATTTAGAAAGGGTAAGTCTAGTAAGAATTTTCTTGAGACTGGCAACAACATTTCCCTACCACTGAGCTTTAGGAAACGCGGCACTTATAAATGTGGCTCTTATCCACAATGCCCACACATTTTGCAAGGTGATAGTTTAATGGTTAACCACCAGATGTTTAGACTGAATTTTCATTGTAATTGCAATACTAAAGGCATTGTTTATGTGTCTCAGTGTAGTGTGCACCCCAAATTTTATGTGGGGAAAACACAAAGTCTCTTTAGGGATCGCCTGTATGAACACTCCTTGGACATTAGACAACACAAAAAAACTAATGCTCTGGCAAAACATATAGAACAGTTTTCTGATCACAATTTTTTATTTTTTGCAATAGAGCAGGTATGCCCAAACCCTCGGGGTGGGCCGTGGAAAGATATCCTGGAGTTAAAAGAATTACTGTGGCAAATTAAGTTACAAGCACACATTTGCCCAGGGGTTAAATGATTATTGTAGTATAAGTTGTGTTTTAAAGCTTAAGTCTTATTTGGTTTAGATTTAACTGTGAACATTTTTATAAAAAAAAGGGAGGGGGGGTTCATTGAAGGATTGCACTGTGTTTAATTTTTCAAAGTATGTCTTTTTAAGTAACAATTGTTTAATTGGTCAGGTGGTGTGTTTTATAACTATTTAAGTTACCTTTCTGTATGCTTGAGTAGATTCTGATGAAGTCTTTAGCTATAAGCTGATGGAAGCACTTAATCTACTAGTGAATAAAAGGAAGAATTTTATTTTGGTGTGGACCTGCTGTGTACACTTGGACTTTTTCATTTGTACCTATTGTGGCTGGTTGCAACTGGAGTACCGGGCCCTTCTCCATTTTTGTGGAGAAGCACCTATGCCTGGTTCTGGCGAAGATTTTATGAAGAGGCAACCACTGGCTTCCGAATACTATTTAGTGACGATGGATGTACAGTCATGTTTCACAATGATTCATAATCAAGTAGGTATCACATATGTTGTGAAGTATTTATCTAAATATGGTAGATATGATCAGTCTTTGTTGGAACTAATTAGTTTGTGTATGAGCATTGTCCTAGAGAACAAAGTGTTTGTATTCGATGGTGTTTATTATATACAAAGAGATGGCGTGGCTAAGGGCACATCCAGTGCCAATAGCTACTTCACTATGGTTATAGTTATGTGGAAGAAGAGTATATGACATCAACAGTTAGTTTTCAAGAACATGTTCTATTCTACTGGCAGTTTGTGAATAATTTATTTTTCATTTGGACAGGTGGAATAAATTAATTGATTGAGTTTCACCAAAGTCTGAATTCGTTTGCATCCTTTTTGAGATTCTCCTTGGTTTACTCTGACACACAGATTGAATTTTTAGATGTGTTGTTAAGTAGACAGATGGATGGTTCACTAAATGCAGGTATTTTTAGGAAGCCCTGTTACAGGAACTCCCTTTTGCATCAACATAGTATACATCCCCCCATGTGTTCAAAAATATAATTAAAGGACATCTAGATTGAATGCCACGGATATGGGTTTTCAATCAGAGTTATCTGATTTACAAGGGAGATTAACTGCCAGAGGATATATACGGTCAGAAGATACTGGGTACTATTCCTTCCTTGAGAAATGATGTAGCTAAACCTTATTATTCAGACCCCCTGGTAGTTCCTGGTAAGAACTGCACTAGGAACATTAATTATACCAACATTTCAGTTCTATTATCTTTCGCCACAGATACCAGCATTATAACAGGAATTGTGAGGAAACACTGGGATATGTTGACATCTGATTCTAGTATCAAAAAATACTAGGTGATGCTCCTCGTTTTTTGTATAAAAACAAGAACATTTTGAGGAGACTTTTATGTTATCCAGATAAATGCAGAACTGATACACGTGAAGAGGGAAATGTAACTATGCCCTGTGGTAGATGTAACTATTGTAGTTTTTGGATAGCAGTGGGAGTTTTGAACATCCTGATAATGGATGGGAGTTGCTCAACTACACATATAGTTTACCTTGCATACTGCCTGCTCTGCTATGTGTTTTACATTGGCAAAACAGACAGAGCTCTCAAGGATAGGATTAGGGAGCATTTGTATACTATACGATGTAGTTCTGTTAACAATGCTCTTTCGAAACATGTTGCTAGTACCAGTCCACAACACACATTTCATTTCATGATTATTGATAGAATATTACCAAGCATTAGGGGTGGTGATATATCTGCATGTCCTCCCTGCGGTGGAGTAGCCTCCGAAAGACATGCGTGAATGGGCGTGCCTTTGCTGAAGGTTGGGCATCGGGCTGGCAACTCGGCACCATAAAATAAAAAAAAAAATCTACTGCCAATCATTAGCGGACTGGAGTTCCGCTGTGGCGACCCCTAACCAGGAAAAGACGAAAAGGCATATAACAAGGGGTGGTGATGTAAGGAATATCACTGAAACCAGGGAGGTGAAATGGATGATTAGGTTAAGAGCAGATCAGGGGAGTGGGCTTAATGAAAAGGTGCCACTCAGACCCATTTTGAAGAGACGAGGGCTAAGAAATTAATTGTATTTATAGGTGTTCTTATTATTGGTTACTTATAGTGTGGTATGTGATTTATATATGTTCATATACATGTATTTTATATGTGTCTAGTTTTTTATATATATTTAGTATTAACATGAATATATTTTGTTTATTTTATAGGTTTATGTTACAAGCTTATTTTATATGTTTCAAGGTCCTGCTTTAAGGGACTAATTGCTGCTATTTGATTATTGGCTCATTGTTAATTGATGGTTTTATATATGCCTGGAATAATTTGTATATTTTTAAAGGTCTGATGAAGCAGTTGTGAAAGCGCTAACTATGAATTAAACTGTTTTACTCTCTCCTTGTTATGCACCATTTGGCAGTGTTTAATTCCGTTGGTTTATTTGTTTATATATTTTTTAATATGCTTTGAAGCCTCCTGGCCAGAGTGGGCCCTCGTAGCCACTGTTGCCTAGTGCTGGGTCTGGCTCACCCCACAACAGATTTTGGTGGTACAGCAATATTCCAATTTTTAGTCTTGATCTGGGCACAACCAAATCAAGACTGAAACATGGATTTTTTGTAACCCTGCTGCTGGTACTGCTAATGAGGTAGCTTTAGTTCCCCTAGCCCCCCCCCCCCAGGTAAATCCACCAATGAACTGAACATATATATATATATATATATATATATATATATATATATATATATATATATATATATATATATATATATATAGCTATATATCAAACTGCAAGAAAAACTCAGTCAAGCTACAGTTTTCGCTGTGTGATACCTTAAACCTCCTGTAATGGAGGCCCATGGGATAAATGTAAATGACCCCTTAAGGACATCAAGCCTCAGCTACATGGCTTTTGAATGTCCGTGGCTTTTTTAATTTTAAGTCTATATGGTTACATTAAGACCAATAAAGCCAATCCCCAGTAGCTGCAGACATGTATGTTTCAGTCATTTTATTGCCCTCGTCAGCACAGCATAAGTGGATAGTTTGGCTATACTTCAGAAACACAAGGTCTTCAATCCCAGATGATGCTCATAAAGAGTAACTCATTACAGCCCAGTGCGCCTCCAGGCATTTCTGCAGTTACCTTCTATTGACGCCTCTAGGCATCAAATATTGCTTGCTCATATTTGCATTAATAATTCCAAAACCATGATACATGCAAGGTATTAGAAAATGTCATCTTAATGTACAGATGATTCTAAACATAATTGTATTGATGTTTGACTATTGTCTAATGCGGCTAAAGAGACATTGAATATTATTTCTATATTGTTTATTTGTATTGTAATCATTTTCATATTTCTCTAAATATCTGAACATTTAGGTAACACAGACAGAACTGCATAGCCTCATATGAAAGCTCACAGCTGTATAAACAAAATCCTGCTGGCAGTATGTGCCTTTTTTGAATGGTTACTGAGGTATCATAAGCTGTTTATACAACATTAACAAATTAATATTCACTGCCTTTAATTTGGCTTATGAAATCCAGTTTGAAGCATCAAACTGAATGGATGCTACTAATGTAAAGATTAACTTATTCTGAATAGTTTGCCATTTACAGTTTTCTAGTAACACTTATAGTTCCTTTGATATGAATATTTGTTTGAAATGTAAGGTGATAACTTCATATTTTCAAGGCTTAAATTCTGGTCTTCAAAGTGTCATGACCCTCAAGACACAACAGCTTCCACCCAGTAAAATCTGAAGACTTTCGTCCACCCTGACTTCCATCAGCAGCATTTCTATGAGACTCATTTTGAATGTGGCTGATGGAGCATCCAGAGTGTCAGGTTCTAGAACTGCATTGATGTGCATCTCCTGGATGTGTTTTTTTGTGCTGCTTCAAAGCATCCTTTATTAATGCCGCCTTTGAAGGGTCCCCTTGTTTGGACCCAAAGTTAAGGACACATTGATGAGGAATGAACAAGTTGGGAAGACACTGTCTGCCACTGGAGTCTTCGTTTCCACCTCAGGGATCCTTTTCTAGGAATCAGAAAGGTGGTAAGCATCTCTTCTTTAGGAAGTTGCAGTTTTCTTTGCAGAAAGCCCCCCCAGCAGATTCTTCCAGAGGTGGGGGTGGGAAATCATAATGGACACTGCCCCAGGGACAGAGGTGGTCCATAGAATCAGGGCTTTTGTGGGACCTTTTCTGGTAAGCCCTTTCAATGATCCTGAAAGGCTGTCCAACTGTTCATCTTTGGAAGCAGTCAGGGGTAATCTAGCTCTTCACCCCAAAGCCTGGGAGGACATCACCTCAGATGCCTGGGTGTTGACAGCCATATCCATAATGTATGTTATCCCCTTTATAGGAATTCCCAAACGTCTCCCAAAACATATCCCTGATGTTGCACCTCATCAGAGACTTCCCACAGTGGCAGAGATCAGCAAGCTGCTGGCAAACTGAGTTATCCAAGAGGTCCCACCAGACCAGAGAGGATCAGGGTTTATTCAAGATAAAGGACTTCAGACTTGTCTTAGACTTGAAGAAGTTGAAGCAGTTCATCAGAAAGATCAAGTTCCAGATGGTCACAATGCAGTCCATATTGACTCTTCTTAGGAAGGACAATTGGATGTGCTTGATACACCTTAAGGATGCCTACAATCCCATAAAGATAGATTGATGTTCTGAGAGGATCCTTCATTCCTGACTGGGTGCCAATCATTTTCAGTTCAGGGCCCTGCCATTTGCCTGGGTGTTTACCAAGTGCATGGCTGTGATTGCAGCCTGGCTCTGGCTAGAGGGGTATCAGCATTTTTCTGTACCTGTATGACTGGCTCCTAAACCCCCCTCCCAAAGTCTTCATTGATATTGGCCAGAAATCCTTGCTCCAACTATGTGAAGAATTAGGCATCACAGTCATTTACTCCAAATTAAGCCTTCAGCCTGTACAAGTCTTAGAGTTCATCGGGTACCATTTAGACACAGTCCATCAGATCACCAGGCTCCCATCTTCTGGAGTTCTCAGTCTTTGAGCTCAGGCCTTGTTAGTGCTTGCAATTCCCAAACCTCTGTTTCATTCACTTTTAAAACTTTTAGGCCATATGGCATTATTGATAGGGCTAGTTCCTCTGGCCAGGTTTCATATGCAGGCTGTGCAATGGATATGGACTTACAGTGGTCTCTCTTTACTTATCCTTTGGATTTCTTGATATGGCTGATGAGCAGCTGATGATGACATGGCTGTGCCATGAGCAGATTCAGTGGTGGTTGCAGTCTCCATTAGTTTTACAGGGAAGACATTTTGTAATTCCTTCTCCATCAGCCATGGTCACCCCTGATACTTCTCTTCTGGGATGGGAGGCATTTTGAATGGAAAACCTTTCAAGATTCCTGGTCTTTTACAAAGGCTCACATTCACATCAATGTCTCAACAAACAGGGTGGAACAGGCTCTTACCCCCCTTGTCGAGAGGCTATGGGGATCTGGCAGTGCGAGATCCACTCTCAATGGTTTCCAGTGGCAGTGCATATCCTGGGAAGTCCAACATTCTGGCTGACAGTCTCAGCAGAAGAATCCTATTGCCCCACAAGTAGTCCCTGAATCTGGCAGTAGCAGTGTGGATTTTTTGGTACTGGGGCATTCTGTGTTGTGACCTGATTTGTGTCCCCATTCTTCACCAGCAGTGACAGGTATTATGCCCTTGTTCTCCCTCTGGGACAGGCACCCAGGGATGCTCTGATATTTGCTTGGCCTCCGGGAGTCCTTTATGCTCATTCCCCAGGTCCGTCATAGTGAAGTTTCTTCAGAAATCGTCCCATTGCAGAACTTCCATTATCCTCATTGCCCCCTTTTGGCCTCGCCAAGTGTGGTTTCCCTTTGTGTGGCATCTTCTAAACCCCCCCCATTGGATGTTGGATCTCATTCTGGGTCTTATCTCTCATCCAGCTGGGCTGGATCCACCCAGTCTTCAATCCCAAAAGTTGACCACATGGTTTCTCCAGTTCCCACGATGGCCAGGAATCTTAAGCTTTCAATAAGGAAGGTTCATATAGTGTAATCCTATCAGAAAGAATCCATTAGGAAAGTATACATCAGTAAATGGAAGAGATTTTTTTTTCCATGGGCACAGGATCTGAGACTTGATCAATATCAGCCCCCCTTGGAGTCAGTTTTGGACTTTCTAGCTGAACTGTTTGGTTCACTCTACAGCTTTTGTACTATTAAGGTTAAGTTACTGACCATTCTGAACTTTCATATTGGCAGAGATAATATGTCCTTGGCTTCTTTCAAGATCTCCAAGGCCTTTTTGAAGGATAACGTTCTTCCTCATACTCCAGAATGGGATCCGATGCCTCCCTGGGATCTGCCCCTTGTTCTTCAGCTCTTGACTGGTCCTCCCTTTGAACCTCCTTGGATATGAATTTTTTGTTTTGGAAAACTTTGTTTTTGGTGCTGAGTACCTTGGCCCAAAGTGTTTCAGAATTGCATGCACTTTATTCTTCTCCACCTTGTTTGGTTTTTCATAAGGACAGTGTGTCTGTTTGTACAAATCCTTTTTTCTTACCTAAGGCAACTTCAGAGAATAACTTTCAAAGTTCAGTTCATCTTCCCGTGTTCTTTCCCAATTTTTCTAACAAAGATGAATTCCTACTGCATTGTTTGGATGTGTAAAGGCAATTACCATTTTATCTCGACCTTACCAAATCTTTCAGAAAATCTAGCCAGTTGTTTGTTTCCTTCTCAAAATCCAGGCTGGGCTCACCTGTATCGAAAGTAAATTTATCCAAGTGGTTTTCAGATTGTATTCTGTTAGCATACTCTCTCAGAGGCAAGTCTCTTTCATGAAATCTTAGAAGCCATTCTACTAGAGCTGTAGCCACTTCTACAGCTTTTCTTTTGAGAGTGCCGATGGATGATATCTGTGCTGCTGCTACTTCACTGGGTCACCATACTTTTGTGTCACATTATAAGCTACACATTCAGTCCAGGTCCAGGGCTTCTTTTCATTCTACTGTTTTGCAGAATATCCTTCCTAAGTTCCTCCCTAGGAATTGTTGTGGCTAGAGACTTTGTCCGACAGGTTGAATCAGACAGAGCAGCTAGATCCATGTTGTCTATCTCCTTCTGGTTCAACCTTCCCACCCTCTTGCCCCGACCTTCTGTCGATTTGTTGAGTTTTCCCTTGGTGATGGCCAGACAGCAGGGGCTCTTCTTTTTGCCTGCTTAGAGTCTTACATTTTTGTTAAAGTTTCCTTGTATTTAGGCAGGAAATGGGAATTAGTTGGATATGTTGTATCTTTCTACCGATACTCTGGGGCAAACTCATTCTGGGGAGTTGATGGAGGAGCAATAGCTTATGGGTAAGGGAGGTGGAGCCAAGTTGAGCTGATAGGCTTTAGAATCGGCCAGTGTTGGATGTGAGACAGATCTGAAGTCCCACAGGTTGAACCAGATGGAGACAGATCACACGGATGTATTAATATGGTGAGTACAAAACTTTTTCTTGACAGACAGGCCAGGAGTGCTGAAATCCTTAACGTCACCGAGAGTAAAATTAATCTAAACAACTAAACAACAACAATCTTAGAACCCTATTCACTGCATCTCTGATCTTTGTTATATCACAGAAACAAAAACTATAAAGTGGAATTGCAGACAGTTATAGCTGCATGTTTGGGTTTATCCAACATACAGATATAAAAATACTCTAGGAGCTTCAGTTATATTGTTTGCCAACTTCTCTATGGAAATATAAACATCTGAGTAACTGCATGCACTGTGTGTTATTAATGGTTTATTACAAGAAAAAATTCAAGTGTGCTGTGCAGAGTCATATTTGTACAAAGTGTTGTATAATGAAAGCTGTGGTTGCCGTCATTTCTGACTTACTGAGAAGTCTGCCATTTCTTCATCTTAAAACAAGTCAGATCTTACTACTGATAAGCAAATCAGTTCTGCACTTTTATACAACTGTACTTTATCATGGGAACCTCATAGTATTATTTTCTGTTTCCCCTTTAGCAAATTGTTGAATCAGAGCTGTAAAAATCTTCAGCGAAAATGAAACTAATTAGATTGTATCTTCTTCACTAACACTTCTGGATAAACTGTGAAACATTTCAGTCATTCCTAATTAACATTGCTTTCATTTTAACTGATTCTTATTGTTTGCATTTTTCATATTAGTATGCATTATTTATTTCTAAATAGGTGGTTATGTTGTCTGCTGTTATTTATGTACGTATTTAATTATTTTATAACTACTAACTGAGATTTCTATATATTTGTTTTCAAGCATGCATGCCTTTTTTGTAGATGTTTGCAGATGTGGACCAAAATTATTTATACATCATGGTTTTACCATCAATCCCCTTCTTCCCATCTTCTAAATGGGCTTGGAGTAATGTGTCAACTGTCACCATCTCTCTCTCTCTGTTCAATGCCAGTCTCTTAACTTCTTTGGCATTCATGCCTGACTGTCACAGGTCTTCTCTCATGCAATCCATCCACCTCTTTGCTGGACACCCTCATTTACTCTTACCTTCTTCCTGTCTGTCCCAAATCTTCTTCACCAGATTGTCTTCTTCTTTTCTGTACATGCCCAAACCATTGTAATCTGTTCTCTTTGACCTTCTCTGTTACTGTAACTACTTTGGCATCTGCTTTTATGTCCTAGTTTTTTTTTTTTTTTTTATCTGCATCCTACCTCCCATCTCAGGCATTTCATCTGCACCACCACTAGCTTCCTCAACTGCTCTGCCTTCACTGCCCAGGTTTCTGTACCATACAGTAGTACAACTAACCCAATGCTTGCAGTGAGACAGATACTTCAGAAGAAGCTAGAAATGAGGAAAGAGTCCAACTGAGCATTCCTAGACTTGGAGAAAGCATATGATAAGATCCCAAGAAAGCTGATTTGGGCAGTCTAGCAGTGGTTTGAAGTCCCAGAAACATTGGTAGAATTAGTGCAAGTTATGTAAAAGAATGTCATAGTTTGTCTACATGGAGGGTTACTGCTGTGAATGTGTTGCAGATATATATAGGCTATAGCAGATTGAATGTGTACTGAATTGCAAGTCCTGTATTTTTCCTCAAGCTGGAATTTGTTGGTCTGCATTTTTCATTGTGTATCATTGCCAACATATCTTTTATTAGTATGCAAGCATTGGTTTGATGTTTTGGGACTTTTTAATTTTCTCCATGTTTGTGTGATAGTGGAGGTAGCATATATGAAGAAAGGACATGTCTGCAATAAATTATCTTTTGTTATTTGTATCCTACTGAAGCTTCAGATGGCTGGATCTATCTGGATGAAGCTTTGTGAAGTGCAGTTCAACGAGATGTAGGATTTGTGTTATTATTATTATTATTAGTATTATTATTATTATTATTATTATTATTATCACTCAAAATAAGGACTATACACAGGAGCCTGTTCTGTTTGGTGAACTGGGTCTAGGATTAAAACTGAAGAGTTGAGGCACCAGTCAGGAAGAAATGAAAATATTGATAAACAGATCAGCCTTGCTCACCTCTGCAAGGGGTGTCTGGTGATTTACTAGTAGCTAATCCCCTCATGGTGAAGATTAGCAATGATCCACACACCTATTGTATTTATGTATGGGCAAGATATGAGTGATGCAATGCACTAGTCCATGGAAATCTTCCTTTTTCTTTCTGTGGTATCATTGCATATTCTAAATGTGATGTTCTGTGGAATTCTGTCAGATACTAAGTTTAGACATGTGACTGAGGCAACTGGTCTTTTCTGCAGTTCATTTACATAAAAAGAGCCTGCAATAGGCATAAATGTGGATGATAGGGCAGGCTAACTATTCCTCATCTGTGAGCACTCAATACCGGTACACTGCATCTCCACAAACAATGCAGTGGTGATATCAGCATACATGCTTTGCAGCAGAGATGTCCAAACTTTTTGGTTCAGGGGCCACTGACCATACAATCCAGGTGCAACTTACCAATTTCTTGTCAAGGTTTGGGGGGGGGGGCACATTACCACAACTAACATGCATCTGTCCATTCAAAACAGTTTGTTGTAGGACATGTCAAGGGCCAGATAAAATGGTTTGGTGGGCCAGATTGTGACTCTTGGGCCACGTGCTGGACCCCCTTGCTTTAGAAGAACAGGTCTGAGTCACCAGCAGATAAAGAACAGGGGATGCAAGAAATAGCACATGCTGCAGAATGAATGCATTCCAGTATACCTGTCAGTAGCATCACAGTCATACCGGGTGCCATATAACAAACAGTGATTCCAGAAGTTAGACCAAGCTTATCAATATTATATGACCTGCTGACACCAATATAATAACACGGCCTCTTTTTCCTTCCTGATAATACTCCAGCTGTATAATTGGTAGCACTTCTATGTCTTAACTTAATGGTGCAGGTAGGTTATGTAATTAGGTGCGACTGTACAATAATATGCATACCTTCACTACTCCATTACTTCATACTTACTCCATTACTTCAGTGCCACCCCTCATTAGTATAGTGGTACGTATCCCCACCTGTCATGTGGGGAGGCAACTTGTTTTTGGATGGCCAAGTACTGTATGGATTTTCATGAGTATTCTTTTAAGTTATTTGTGCTGGACTCAGTGAAGGTTGGTGAAAGGGGCAGAGCATGGCCATTACATCCAGAGAGGAAAGAAATGACCTGGCAACTACGTTTAAGGGCTAATACCTGGCCAGGCCTCAATGAATATATTTCTATCAACAGTATTTTTAGGCTGAAGGCACTGGAAAGATGATCTCACTGGAAAAATTATCTGATTTATTTTAATATTTATGAAAACATGTAAAATTGAGTTGTTTTGAATAAGGTTTTAGAGTAAACACTTGTTTTTTTTTATTTATATTTAACACATATGCTATACATTTAGTTTTTGAGATATGCTGGAATGTTAATTTTATGTTTTATTATTATTTTTTATAAATATTCATGGATCTTTATTAATATTTATAAATATTCAGAAATATACATGCAGAGATGTGGTCTCATTGACTGAAATCATGAGGGGTGTGCTTTTTGTATGGAGTCATCACTAACTGAAGGTAGTTAAACATGAATTGCTTTCTTTTAAACCGTCTGAAGAAGTTTCTTATGGCAGAAATGAAAGCACTAATTTTATGTGTTTTGATTAAATAAAGTGTGTGTTTTCCATGGATAAATGGACTCCGAACATTGGATTTTTTTGTACACCACTGGAGTATTCACATTTCCTGCCTTCCGGTCTGGTTTTCCGGTCTACTGCTGGTTTGTTGTTAGTGCTTTTATTTATTTATCGACATTTGATTACTGGGAATGGGTAGAAGCCTATTTTCATCCGAGGCCTGGGGAGAAAAGATCCAAATTATTACAAAACATTTTAAGAACGATAATTTTACAATCTTCAAAAATAAAACAAAAAAATCTGTAGTTTAAATAATTATAACAAGTTAGACAATATAAAAACATTGGTTAAGAATTGATACAAAGTATATGACAATCATTTAATATTTAGAAAAATTTAGACAGATTGCAGGGAAATTAAAGGTAAGTTAGTCTAATTCAAATAGGAATTGCAATATGAAGTGATGAAAAAACAGACATGGTATATTTAGAGAGAAAGTCAGGGAAGATAATTAGATAGCAGTAAGGAAGTAATTGATGAAGGGAGAGTAAAGTGGTATAAGGAATGAAAAGGTACTTGTTTACATTTAGATATATAGTTTATCCTGGTTTTGAGCAAGAACAGAGACAGATTTTAGCTAGGAAGTCTTTCAGAGTGGTTTTGAAAGATGGAAGGGAGGGTATAGACCTGATAGATACAGGTAGGGAGTTCCAGACCTTAGCAACCTTGTATGAATACAGACAATGCCCAGCAAATTTGCTAGGTTTGTAGACAGACAGGAGTTTTTGGTCACTGGATCGCAATGATAGACTAGAAACATAGTTTTGTAGAATGTCTTTTAGTGCTGGACAGGCAGGTGGCTGCTGGATAATGTTATAAGGTGGTAAGAAGTTGTGTATATGTTAGCTGATGTGGCAGTTCTAACCAATTTAGGCATTTCAGTACTACACAGTGGTGGGTTCCCAAAGGGGTATGAGCTACAAATTTAGCAAGTTTGTTATAGCATTGTTCAGGTTTTCATTTTTGTGAAGCCTGGAGGTTAGTAAGGATGAGAGTGCCACAAGGAAGGGTTGGGAGGAGATATGTAGTGGCAAGTTTAGTTTTAGTTGTGTCGGTGAGAAAGTTTTTGGCTGTGGAAAGCATTACTAGTTTACAATGAGTTTTTTTATGCAATTTTGTATATGCAGGTTGAATGTAAGATTATCATCCACTATCACCCCTAATAGTTTGATATGAGAAGTGACTTCAATGGTTATATTATCAAGATCAAGACAGAGGACTTTAAATTTTGTTTTTTTCATGAGAAAGGGATTTGGGGGAAAAAGTAGTAGTTTGGTATTTTTTGGGTTGAGCATGAGTTGTAAGTTACGAAACCATGTTTCAGTGTCTGATAAAGCTTCCTGAGTAATTTTTAGAGATATACCTTGTTGTCAGATGTGCATCTAAGAGTGGAATCATCTGTGTATTGTATTAGGGTGTCCTGTTGTGTGGAAGTATAAAGTGTGTTGGTGAAAATATTAAAAGTTTTTAACAAGAATGCAAGTTGTTCCTGACTATAACTCCACTGTTAGGGGGCTCTTAAGCAGAACAAGTATTTCCTTTTGAGAAAAAAGTAGCTGACATAAAGCTGAGGCATGTTAGTGTCAGGAGAATAAGTAGGGCCACCGATGTTCTATTGGAGTTATAGTAATTTGGTCACTAAGTGTGCTGGCCATTGTATCCTGGGATTGCAGGGCCACCGATGTTCTATTGGAGTTATAGTAATTTGGTAACTAAGTGTGCTGGCCATTGTATCCTGGGATTGCTTACAATTGCTAGGATTTCTTCTGGTTACAGTTCTTCTTTTTTGGTTACATTCTACATCTATTTTTCTTGATGGCATTACAAAAGTCTTTAAGCTGACAAAAAGGAAGCTTGGCCTGGTTATTATGAAGAAGACTTTATGACTTTTAACATATTTTTATGTAAGTTACCCAATGTTGCAAAAGAAGAGTGATGTTGAATGCAACAAATGCTCTTCCAGTCTTTCCCAGATGAACTATACAACCTAATTAAGGTTCTGAGTTTAAAGGATACCCAGAGACACATCTCACCTCTGATTCTTTTGGTGTTATTTAGAAAATATTTGTTCCACACTGTATGGCGAACATTAGTAAATCTAGTTTCTTTGCTTCAGCGTTATAGTAGAGAAAAAGACTAATCAATTTTATGAAATCCAAGTACAGCTTGAGTTTCTTTTTGAGCAAGGAAGTTCCTACTGTATTTAGTTATTTGTTTGTTTGTTTATTTTACATTTGATAATTGGCCAAAGTACATTTTCAGTTGGAGTACAGTTAAAAAAGTTCCTGACATTTTAAGAATTATATGCATTCAGACATTTTTTGTTCTTGTATGTATGCATTAGATATTATAAATACAGTAACATACACACCATGCCAAGAAAAAGACAAACAGATATTCTTATCTAGACTCGTAATATATAGAAAATTTTGAGTTCTTTGGTTATGTCAGCTTAATGGTGATATATGATGTGCACGACATGTATAAAGCATATTTTGCACATACCTGCATGCATAATATATAGCACACATACCACATTTTAAGGAACAAAATGGCTATATTGTGTGAAAAATTAACCCATATAAGGTTAAAAGTAACAATTACAAATATCTACACAGTGAAATGAGAAAGGTAAAGGAGGAATTAAGAGTGGTGAGTAGTGGGTGACAGAGCCAAAAGTGAGGGATTAAAACTGGGGGTGGGGGGTGAACTAAGAGCTGAGAATGACATGGTTCAGATCAACTAGTTTACATGGTGGTTAATTCTTGCTTGGGTAATTAGTGGATTCCCTGATATCTGATACCTTGTTTACAGTTAATAGGTAGTTACTAGGCATGTGGTAAATGAGACAATCAGGGTGCCCAGCCCAGTTTCCTAATTGCCCTAGAGCACTATCTGTTTAAGTACTTTGCTTAGAGTCACAAAATAGGCCAATAGAATATGAGGGATTCAATCCCTCGACTACAGGAAGTAATTCATTAACAGTTCATACCTTAATGCTCTGTATTAACTGCCAGACTACCAGTTGCATATCCATAATGACATAAGATGAGATTTAGTTAGGTTTTTGAACTTTTGTGTAGTCGCTATTTTATCTACACTCTTAGTAGTTCGGCAGATGCTTTTCTGCATCATTGGTGTATCATCAAGAATTTGCCTACATTCTTGGCATGTCAAATAACACAGAACATAACTAATATACGAAACTAACAACTCCTTATATAATCTTCATTACACCACTAAAATACATAAAAAATATTGGCACTACACAAAAATAAATAAATAAAGCTGAACAATTCCTAATACCTATACTAGAAAACCACTCACAAGGCAGTATACCCATAAAAACATACAGAAACTACCTAATCCCTATTCCTCAGATAACCTAATCAATTACTGCGCCCACTGTAGTCAAGGCAACAATCTTTGGATTCCAAAAATTTTGAGTAGCATTGTAAAGTTTCTGCCATTCTGCCCTGCTACCCAATAGAAAAACTCCAACTCTGCTGAACAGTATAAGATCATACTTGTGGCGGGCATATGCCTAAGACTACTTATCACTACTGCAACACTAAAACTGACCCAAGTAGATACTATGCCACAGTAAGGTAATGAGATCTGGAAAGATTTTATGTAAATGTACCTCATTATTTATTCCTGGCAAAAAACAACTCCCAACAAATCTGCTGTATAACTGCTAAAATCCTCTGAAGCTGGATGAACACACAGCATGACTTTTATACTGGATGTCAGGACGCTTGCACCATTGGTAAAACGTCTGTCCTTTATGCACCAGCTCATCTGAAACAACAGGGAGGACATGTTGTGGGGCTGCCCTAGCAGAGCCATAGTTTCTTTCTAGCAGCTGAGATGAGTTGTCCCCTCTGCCAAAATGAGACAACTTCCAAAAATAACCGGCCATGTATATAAAAGGTCATCCCTAGCCCAACTGTATTCTACAGTACAGCTTTACCTATCCATTGACAATGGTACTGCGAGCTGCTAACCTTTCTACTATATAATACCTAAAAAGAGTTGTACTGGCATACAGGTAGAAGTCCTCTTACAATGAGAAGGCAATTCACTTAAGATTTTATACTAACGTTCAGTGTTAATATGGAATTTCATTTTACAATTTCTAAGTCCAATGTCCTTGTGAGCCTGGCTCATGTTTTGAAATAAGGCATAGGGCTTTGAGATTCCTCATCAGCTTATGTGGCTTAAGGAATTTCAGATCCCTTTTCTTGGAATCAGGTGAATGGTTATTCCTTGGGGTAGCATGCTAACCCAAGTATAAGTTAGTTTGCAATCTGACACTGTAATTCAAACCTTAAAAATAAATAAATGGAATATATGGGATCTGGCTTGTATAATAAATAACATATCTTGTAATGTAGGATTAGAGAATCCTAATCAAGATTCATTGTAAAGCCACTCATACTGAAACTCGTTCTTTAATAATGGACTACAAGATGATTCACTTATTATTCATATACCCCAATACTAGACTACAAGATGATTCACTTATTATTCATACACCCCAATACTAGACTACAAGATGATTCACTTATTATTCATACACCCCAATACTAGACTACAAGATGATTCACTTATTAGCCATAGACCCCAATATATTCCAGCCTTATATATTTCATATCGTTCTCTCTATCATAGGTTCATAGGTAGGTACTAGGCTATTGGCCCTAGGGCCTATACAAGCCTAGCCAGAAAGGTACCCTGGCTTTCGCCACCCAAGAAAATTATTTTCCTGTTCCCGTCAAGCAGAACCACAGAAGTGATCCCCGGGGTGAATTTCCTATTACCCATCCAATCATCAAGATTTTTCTTGAAGAGTGCTAATGAGGAGCTCTGTTTGACATAGATAGGTAGTCTGTTCCAGAGTATGGGAAGTCTCTGGGACAGGACTCTATCCCTCCAGCATGTTCTGTTTATTGTGGTGACAAGGTTTAGGTCCCTAGAGCGTGTAGCTTGGAGGGATTGGGATTTCTTTAAGTGGAACATGTCCAACAGCTCTGGGTTTGACATAGCTTTGTATGTTAGGCAGAGATCGCCTCTGAGTTGGCGATATGCGACGGAGTAAAGCTGGAGTTTTTTGAGTCGGTCTGAGTAAGGTATCTGTTTGAGGCCAGTAATCCTCTTTGTGTGGTATTTTTGCGGTCTTTCCAGTTGTTGTAGATGTCTTGTCAGGTACATACCAAAAGGGGTGTTGTACTCTATAATGGGTCTAATGAATGATGAGTAGAGGGGAACAATGACCTCTTTTTTTCTGGATGAGAAACCTTTTGTGATGAGGTGTGCCACGTAGAAGGATTTCCTGACCACTGTGGCGATGTGATTATCAAAGAAGAGACTACTCCCCACCTGTGTCCCAAGGTCTCTTATCACACTTTCTGTGTTAAGTAGACTACCACCTATGTGGTAGCTCATGAGTACAGAGTTTTTACCAAAGGGGATGACAATGCACTTTTTGGCATTGAGCTTGAGGCCATGGCTTTGACACCAGGCATCTGTCTCAGTGAGGCCCTTTTGTGGGATGTCCGCATCATTAGGAGTTTTGATTATGGCTCCTAGTTTGCAGTCATCTGCGAATTTAGTTAGCCAAAGACCTTCTGTGTTAGCGTGTACTTCAGAGAAGTAGAGACCAAACAGGAGAGGACCCAGGATTGAACCCTGTGGTACTCCACTTGTCACTGGTCTGAAGTCTGATTTGGAGTCTGCTACTTTCACAGTGTGGGTTCTGTCAGTAAGCCAGTTGGCAACCCATCTTGTGACAATGGGATTTTTACCTAGTTTAGTGAGTTTATCTATAATTCCAGAGTGGGGGATGGTGTCGAATGCCTTGGTGAGATCTAGATAGGCTGTGTGAACCACCTTTCCCTCATCTATGGCTTTGGTGACTACTTCAAAGAAGTCTATCAGGTTTAGGAGACATGATCTGCCTTTTACAAACCTGAACTGTGTGGGGTCCAGAGTATGGAGATCTCCAATGTCTTTGTTTATGAGTTCCATGATGATACGTTCCATGGCCTTGCAGACCAGGCTCGTCAGGCTAATGGGGCGGTAGTTCCTGAGGTCTGTTGTGGTCCCCCCTTTGTGGAGTGGGATAACTGTCATGGTGCACCATTCAATGGGCACAAAGCCTGAGGTGAGGCTATTATTGAACATGGTACTTAGATGGGGTGCCAGTTCATTCTGTAGTTCATGTAGAAGGCAGCCTGGGATATTGTCAGGTCCCATGGATGCTGTGTTCTTGGCTTTGGAGAGTGAGGTTTTTACCTGTGCAGCCGTGATTACAGGAACTTTGCATTCTTCTGGTATAAAGATGGCCCCTTGAGGGGGTGAGAGGGGGGTAAAGTTAGCACTGAAACTATCTACCAGGTTGTTGGCAATATCAGTTGGTTCTGTATATTTAATGTCATTGTGTTGTAACTCAGAGCAGATCTGAGTGTTGCCATTGAGATTCTTGACATAGCTATAGAATGCTTTGTGGTTGTCTTTAGAATCAGAGGCGATTTTGTTTTCCTAACTAGCTTTGGAGGATTTTATGAGGGATCTCAGCTTCTTACTGAGGCTGACCAGGGAGTTCCTCCAATCATGGTATTTTACTCTTTTTTGCAACAGTTTCTTTCTTCTGTTGTAGAGTTTGTTTATGGCAGAAGACCACCAGATTGGCTTCCTTTTTTTGGAGGATAACATCTTGGTTCTATTAGGGATAGCATGATCCATGCACTCGTGTAAGTGTTTATAAAGTGCATTTGTGTGGGATTCAGCAGTCGTACCTCTATTGTCCATCTGCATGGGTATCGTGAAGTTTGCCACTTCTGTCTTAAGAAGCGTGAAGTTGGCTTTGGAGAAATTTTTTACTGTTGTTTTCCTAATGGGGGGTGGGAGCGGGATGTGGATGTCTAGGGTGATTAGCTTGTGGTCGGATCTGACCAATGAGGAGCTGACCTCTGGTGTGGAACACTGGTCACCCATGTTGATGATGACCAGATCTAGGATATTGCAGCCTCTGGTGGGGGTGTGGATAAGTTGATCCAAGGCTTTGGAATTGAAGATTTCCAGAAAACGTTGAGCAAAAGAGTTGGTACACGAGTAGTTTTCCCAGTTAATGGTAGGGTAGTTGAAATCACCCATTATTAGAGTGTTGGGTTGTACCTTAATATTTTCCAGTGTATCAAGAAAAGATGAGTGGGAATCCTGAGGCATGGTGGTGGGTCTGTAGGAACCTACAATCTGGATTGCGGTTTTGCTCAAAGTTAGTTGAACTTGGATAATCTCGGACACGTTATGCTGATCAACTAACTTGGAGGTGTGGATATCCTTAATGAATATGGACACGCCTCCACCTTTAGTGTTTCGGTCTGGGTTTGGTGGCCGAAAGGTGTGGTATGAATTATAGCCTGGTAATGCAGGTGTGCTCTCTGGAGCTTTGAACCAGGTCTCTGTCACTGCACAGGTATCAATGGTCTCCATTTTAAGGAGTGCCTCGAGTGAGTGCATTTTGAGGTTTAGACTTCTAGCATTGAGTAGCATTACCCTCAGATTTTGCTTGCTTGTACCTGTTATGGTGGTAAATTTGTCATTTGAACCTTGCCTTAAAAAGGCACTATAGGGGTGGCAAGAGCCTTTGCCAGTATCCAGAATCCCAAGGGCGACAGGTGCAGACCATCTCTGGCAAAGCAGCATGGTCTGTCGATAATATCATCCCAGGCAGACAGATACTGGATTCCCTTTGAATGACACCAGAAGCTTAGCCAATTGTTAAAGTCAATCATTTTGTCCTTGTACTGTGGTATCATTCTGGGTGATGGCAGGATGCTACTCAGGGCTAGGGTCATAACTGCCTGGGCTACAAGATCGGAGAGCTCCTCCATGTCTCTTTTCATGTAGTCCAGGGAGGTACGTCTCAGGTCATTCACACCAACATGGACAATGACAGAGTCATATTTGTACTTGTTGTGGAGTGACCTGAGTGCGTGCGTTATGTGGCGGATCCTGGCACCCAATAGGCAGCTGACAGTAACTTTTTCCTTGTTTAGCCTGGTGAGTGGAACATCAGTGTGCCTGACTATAGAGTCACCTATGGCTAGAGTGTTGGGTACGTTATGCCTAAGGGGCTGTAGTTGAGTGGCCCACTGAGTATGTGGGCTATGTGTCATTTGGGTTGTGATGGGGATGGAGGTTGCTTGCATTTCTGCTTTGGAGGTCTTGGTTGTTTGGGCAGATTTTTACTGAGAGCCTCCGCGAATGTAGGTGTGTGTTTTGTGCTTGTGTGTGTGTGTTTTGGTGGTGTAGGTTTTGAGGGACTATGTAATGTGTGGTGTGGTGCAAGTGTTTACCTTCTCCTCTTGACTGTCTAGTCAAGTCTTCGGTGAAGAGAGCTTTGCTTCCAGGTTGGCTATATAAATGCATCTCTCACAGGTCGCAGTGTTGGGTGGTAGGAGGAGAGGGTTGTCTGTGTACATGAGGCAATTGCTGCATTGTCCCAAGATGCCCAGATTCATCAGGTAGACAGGGAGCTGACCTTTAGACATGCCTGAATAGGTGCTTATTTATTAAGTACTAAAAACTGTTTTCCTCTAGACAAGTGAGGAAAGTTGAGTGCTGTAGTAATTTGTAACTTATTTAGTGCTTACAATGAGTTCTGAACAAGTGCTGAGCTCAAAGAAACAGATTTGAGTGCTAAAACTAAAAAGCTGGCTAGCTGCAAGGGAAAATTTGAAGAGCAGACTTTATGGTGCCAGGAATAGTTAAACCCTAGTTAAGTGGGGGGGGGGGGGGCTCAGGAGCTCACAAACAGTCCTAAACACAGCAAATCCGTTTCTGGACAAAACTTGCCACAGGAAAGGGGGGAAGCAAGCTTAGAATTTTTTTTCAGTAAAAGTGGAAATGGAGAAAGCTGGAATATAAGTTAATTCAACGTTAAGAATCTGAGTGGGTTGGCCTTCACAAATGTTCTTTATTAGATTGAAGGAGGAGTGTCACAGATCAAATATACAGTATGGGTGGGCAACTGCAAAGCCACCAAGTATAAGAACACCACAACACTAGGGAGGATGGGTGGGAAAAATTACATTTCCTAGCTGTAGCCACTAATTGAAAGTTTTAAACAGATCAAGGAGCAAAAGCAGACTCTAGAGAATGCTTTTAACTGTAAACAGACAATTATAGTAATGCACACTATTACAGTTCCTAGCTGTAGCCACTAAATGAAAGTTTTAAACAGAACAAGGAGCAGGCAGACTCTAGAGAATGCTTTTAACTGTAAACAGACAATTATAGTAATGCACACTATCACGGCCGGCCTTAGGCATAGGCGAACTAGGCGACCGCCTAGGGCGCCATAAAGGCCGGCCTTGTAAAGGGCGCAATTTTTTACTTTATTTTTTTTTTTATTATTTTAATTAATTTAGTCCATTCTTTCTTTCTTCTCGGCACCTGCTTGTGGGCACCGGAACCACAGAGCAAAGGGGGTTGTTGAGCGCCCTCCCACTAGTACAGCATTGCGTCTTTTCCTTTAAGGAGAATCATGCGTACACACGCCAACGTCAACGTAAATTCATTTTGCAGGCAGCGCCAGGCACGCGAAATGTAATTAGTAGTTTTGTTAAGAGGGGTTTAAGTTCGTGTGTGCTTGTTTGGCCGTTCAGTTTGGAAAGAAGGTAAGTGTATGTGTGTGCAATTTAAACTGTTCACTTCTGTATGCATGAGAAAATGTGTGTGTGTGTGTGTGTGTGTGTGTGTGTGTGTGTGTGTGTGTGTGTGTGTGTATGTATGTATATGGAATTAGTTAGCCATTCTGTTTGTATGAGATAAAGTGCACGTGTGTGTTACTGTATGTGAGAGAGAGAGTAGGTGTGCGTGTGTACAATTTAAACTAGTGGTTCCGTTCATTTCTGTATGAGGGACAGTGTGTGTTGTATGAAAGAGTAAGAGTGTGTGGAATTTGAACTAGTTAGTTGTATGAAAGAGAAAGTATGTGTGTGTTGCTATGAGACAGAGTAGCTGCTTGTCTGTTGCATAAGTGGTGTTATTTTGCCTCCATAATGTGAAGGGGTTGAATGATTTAAAACTGCCAAATTATCATATCAGAAGAGTACTGATATGCACTTTGGAAATGATTGTGCCGCATTACCTTTATTACTATTAATTCAACTCAAAGTGTGAAAAATCCAATTGAAAAGTGCATATACATACATATACATAAAAAGGCATAGAATTTTCAGGTAGAAAATGCTAGTGGAAAAATGCTGATATTTATTGAGTTTAGTGATTTACACTGTCCTGTGACCTGTTAAGAGTGTCAAAACTGTATACACACCTGTTATTATCTTTGATATAAAGTCGAGCACCTTAAATGAAAATGGTTCAGAAGCTTCATTAATTAAGCTACAGTAGCAGAAACAAAACAGACGTATGAGCATATCATTTTATAAAAAGTTGAAACACAGGTGCCCAGTAGGAAGGCAGCTGGAATAAAGAATTCTTTATTCCAGCTACCTTCCTACTGGGCACCTGTGTTTCAACATTTTCAACTTCTGGGCTGGTTTGGATTGATTTGTTTGCTGATTTTATAAAAAGTGTTAACGGATGAAAAACAACAGGAATGATCTGATTGGATTAGGTCCTTCACGGTAAACATTGCATCATTAAATCAATAGCTTACATATATGGCACCATCTAGTACCTTGTCATATGAATAGAGAACACTCTACCCCTTTTAGATCTCTAAAATATCCCTATTAAATAGTAATTTTTGTAGAGAAATATTGAAATTTAGACTTTATTTATTTTTATTGTTTTATACATGTGCGATAGGGTAGAAGTTGTATAATTAAAATACACATGCTTGTTTCCTTGGGGGGTTGCTTTGAGAGGTATGGGATGGGATGTTGAGAAGTATGGATGCATGGTATGTCATGCCCCTAGGTTGTCGATTATTTGGTGCATTTTAAGGGTGCCCTCCTTTGTATAAGATGCCTAGTAACTATGAAGTGTTGTCGGTTTCTCAGTCATTTCCTGTTGCAATATTACCAGCTTACCAATTTTGTTCTTCAATGTAATGTAGGCAATTGATTCTTCAAGGGCAGCAGGCACTGAATTTGTTGATGAAACATTGAGATGTAAAGTTGTTTGCCAGTAGCAACCTCTTCGTTAGTTATAGGTTTCTTTAATGTGGAATTATTCTGATGATTTTACTTTTGCAGAGACTGTGCGTATTGAGTGATATTGGATTGTAATGACAGGAGTCCGAGTGCACTTTTATGTTGAAATTTTATGAAATAGGTCGTTTTGTCATTATTCGTTCATATATCTTGTTTCATTGTTTATTAAAAGAATGTTTAAAACTACAAATTTAAAACACATTCTGACAAGTGGTGCTGTATTATACAAAGAATATAATCAGGAAGGTAAATCAAAGAACAAATGCATGTATGTAAGGCCCTAAAAAATGTGTGCAAAGGAGCCTGTGGTTTAAAAACAGTCCAAAGGTAAACCTAATCCTCCAGTGGCAAGATACATTTTCTATGAATGTGGGTTTTCATGCTGTTTCAGTGAATGTGGGTTTCAAGGGCAGAGAAGTTTACAGCTCATGTAAGTCTGTTTTCATTGTGAGACTGTTTGTTTAGCAAATTGCTATCTGTGTTTATGCTATTTTATTTCAGTACCTGCAATATTCACACTGATAGGTTTGAACAGTGTTTATGGCAACTGGTGAGAAACAGCCAAGTAATGGAACACTGGAATGGTTAGGGGTAGTGGGTTGCTGCAGGAGGGTCTGTTTGGTGTGACAGTGATCCATTGCCTAGGGCCCTATCTGACCATGATCTAGCTCTGGTATTTAAAGTAGGAATACGTACACAAAGGTAGTTAACTCATTTGCACCTAGAGCCCTTAGCCAGTTTGTGTAACAGCTTAGCTAATAAGTGTGTTGAGGTATCTTTTCTTCTATGCATTTAAATAATTCTGAAACTGCTCCGGTTCCATTTTTTTCTATCTGAAACTGCTACTACTTACTGCACTATGTAAGTGAAACTGATCCAGCTCTGTTTTATGCACCTGGAACTGCTCCGGATCTATTTTATGCAACTTAAACTGCTCCGGCTCTGTTTTATGCACCTGGAATTGCTCCGGCTCTATTTTATGCATCTGAAACTGCTCTGGCTCTATTTTATGCAACTTAAACTGCTCTGGCTCTGTTTTATGCAACTTAAACTGCTCTGGCTCTGTTTTATGCACCTGGAATTGCTCCGGCTCTATTTTATGCATCTGAAACTGCTCTGGCTCTGTTTTATGTACCTGGAACTGCTCTGGCTCTATTTTATGCATCTGAAACTGGTGTGTGTATATGTGTGTGTGTGTGTGTGTGTGTGTGTGTGTGTGTGTGTGTGTGTGTGTGTGTATATATATATATATATATATATATATATATATATATATATATATATATATATAAATCTCTGGGACACTGCAACCACAGTCTTCTGGGATAAAACCTGGTAATCGGACACTAATGGTTGTACAGTGTGTCCGTCATTAGTGTCCTGATAAGCCTGATACCGATGCTTGGTACTTCAATGACTCTGCAGTTATGAATGGTAAAGTTTTTAAAAATGCTTCAAATATGTACATACAAGTCTTTCCCAACACAGGTACACTTCATGTGTAGTATTTCTTAGGGGCAGGACATTAAAATCAACAATATAATATTTGTGAAGCTTTTGATTCCAGAGCTTTACGAGGTGGGAAAATTTTTCCTTTTTAAAGGTTTGAACCTTGATTAAATTCCACAAAAGAGACCTTCTCCTCTAGTGTTGCTGCATGGTCATCCCCCTTGGTGATCTAGCATGATCCAGTTTTTTCCTGATTCTTATAGACTGGATAATGTGGAAAAGTAGGGAAGATAAACCTGTATCTTCCAAGGACTCTCTGCCTGCACCAACCAAAAATCCTAGGATGAAAGAGTTCACAAGCTGTTCTGTGGCTTCACTGACAGGTGTTTTGTAGCTTCCAGTCATAGTGGTAAAGTGAAGCTTACTAGACAAGATACTACATCATACATATATCTGAGACTGTACTTGGGAGGCATGTACCCTTTGTGAAAAGTTGTACAAACTCTGTAGTTGTTTATCAGTAAAAATGTAACAAAGGAGAAAAATGTGAAAAGCTTTACAAAGCTTGTAGCTGTTATTTCAGTAAAGATGCAGCAAAGATGTGAAAGATAATGAAAAAAATTGATGCAGCTAAACTTTGATAAGTGTTAGTTCCTGAAAAAGATAGATTAGCTTAACTGGTTTGGAACTTTCTGGTTATTTAAGCCACAGTGCTTTGGATGGTGTTTGGATTCAGAATTTTAAATTTACAGGAAGTGGTATCACTGCCCAGTAGTGTGAACACTGTTTCTAGATGATTGTCACTGTTGAAGTGATACCTTTCTCCTATCTGGGAAAAAGGGGCTGTGGATGGATAGATGATATCATTTGAAGGTGAGCATCATTCAGTGTAAAACAAGCATGCACACACACGCACACACACACACACACACACACACACACACACACACACACACACACACACACACACACGTATCACTAAAATAGGTGTTTTGTAGAAAGTAAGTGTGCTAGGACACCTCCTGGAGATTTTTTTCAGGTCACATGACTCTTCCCTAAAAGTTCAGTGGAGCAGGCTAGTTCATTGTGCTTTAGGATGGGGAGCATTAAACAAATCTTTTCATGAATTTAGATGAGAGCAGACAATAGTTGTTGCCTAGATCAGTTAACTAACATCTAGACATTTTGCCTGTCAGTCTTTTCAACCACTAAATCGGCAGATAGATTATAGTTAGTAGTAGGACCGGCTAGGTTAAAGTCAGTGTAATGCCATATTTTTGTTTAAAACTATTTCTATTTTATATTTCCCTGTGCAAGAATATATTTATTTGCATATTTAATTTTCAAGGTGTATTATTGCCCAACTCCTTTAAATATTTTAGCACTCAATTTGAAAAGCCTGTGCTATGGTTAGTTGTTTCTTGAATTATAAAAGGGTAATTACATAAAACTGGTGGATTGATTTATAATTGTTAACTTCAGTCTTTTAATGAGAGACTGCTGACGCCTATTAATTTAATAGTATGGTTGGTTATTTTTAAGTGTAAAGTAATTGTATCCTGAATATGCTAGACTGGACTGGCTAGTGGCAGTGGTACAGTGTTACTATAAATGAGGGAAGGGATATTGTCATTTAAAGGGTATTGTGGCACTGAAAAGGTATTAACCCACTTACGGAAATCATTGTGTATATCAATATAGTAGTCTTAAGGAAGACACAGTCACTGCTGGTACAATAGCACTAAAAAGCGTAGGCTGATAGTGAAGTGTGTGAAATCCTGTGAAGCCACTGACCACAGCCTAGATAGTATTCATTTGCCAAATGTTCTTAAGGCCAAGCACATGTAATTTTAGGTAGTAATACAGTTTGTTGGGTTGCCCTGACACTCTGCAGACCATTGTTTGAAGATGACGAGGGTGTATGTGAAGCTGCAGCAGGGGATGGGATTGTTTCTTCCTTGATCTGGTGTACTGATGGATGATGCACTCCTTCCCTGCCTTCATTTCTAGCAATTTCTTTGAACAACTTCTTACCAGCCAGTGTTCCAACTCAGTACAGATGAAACTGTAAAACAGCCTGCAGGTGTCAGTGTAAACAGGTGGGTCTACTTCAGACATGGTTTTGCCTTCAGGATCACAGCCCTTAATCTGTCACCTTCTACACTGATGGTGTGTCATCAAACCTGGTAACATCGGTATTGATGCTGTCAGTGCAAGGCATTTCAGCTGTTCCAGCAGATGGGGTCAGGCTTTCAGGACCAGGATTGTTACTGATCTTGTCAGCATAGCCCATTGTTATAACATGCAGCATTTTCCATTGTGTTACCTTCCATTATATTACTATTATATCAGTTTGTACCATTGATCTCATAGTCTGTGTGACAGTTATATTGTACTTTGGTAGCAATTTTAGCTGTTTTATATTTGTCTATAGTGGGATATTCCCTGCTGTTAAGATAGCTTTCCATTTTTAGTTTTTATTTAGTGTTGTGTGATAACTTAAGAATTGTAGTTGTATGTTTGCCATTTCCTACTCCGGTGTGGCTTAACTGGGCACTCAGTTATATAATGCAAGAATAGCCATGTGGTGATCTTGGTTCTATTTTAAGAATAGGGAGGCTGGCTCCCTGGTTTTTAGATTGTAGTTGAATACAGCGCTTGAGTCCACATATACTTTTGGGGGGCAAAGGAACTGAAATTGAATTATGTATTAACATTATGTATACTTAACAAGCACGGGAGGAACTAAGTCAGTGTTTAAATGTTGTAAATCTGATTGCATGGTTTAAACCTCTATAGCTATCACACTTCATTGTGTTGCATGATACAGTACTTGAGTCAATGTGGTAGTTAAGAACTGCCCTTCCAGTGGCACAAGTTGAAAGGTAATCTTATGTCAAATTGTAACTGAGATGCATGATAAATAGAACTGAATCCTAAGTATAAAGAAATATATTTTCATCATACTGATCAGCTTAGATGGACTTTAGTATGCTGCAAGGAAGTGTTCCACATTTGCCACTTTGTTCCACATTGGCAGATACGGTTGACAACTATGGAGGTTTTTTGTCTCTTATTCTTAGGAAAGCAATTTCCATGGACTGCCTTTCTGCTGAAATACCACTGTATTGTTTAATGAAGTTGTGTTCCAACCTAACCAGATATGCTGATAAGTTTGGTAGAGGTGATGGACAGCTATTGACATATGTAAAAGGTGAACATATATGTCCAAACTCTCAAACTGTTGTGCTCAACCATTAGTAAACCTCTTTGCTGTCCCTTATTCTGTCTGACGGAACAGATTGCTGTCAAACTCATGTATTGTAAACTACATTTATGCTATATATTTGATTAAGGTCAGTAAGTGCCCAGTGTCTGTTGTACATGTTGGTCAGTGATGTGCTGGTGTACTGTGCCTGGTGTGTAAAGCATGCCCCCTTTGTTACACTATGACAAAGCATTCACTGATTTTCATGCATTTAAAAAATTTAAAGAAATGACTGGAGTGGCGTTTGTGGGAGTGACCTACATATGGGCGTGGCTCAAGTAGGGGCATTACTTGAGAATGGTGTGGGTGGGGCTTAAGGGGCACCACAGCACTACTTCGCCTAGGGCGCCATTTCAGCTAAGGCCGGCCCTGCACACTATTACAGTTCCTAGCTGTAGAACACAGAAACCTCAAAAAATCAAAAATGCACAGAAAAGCTCGGAAAATACAATTCTCAGTATGAAAAAGCAGTTTACAGTTAAGTAATTCAGTAAACATGCAGAGTAATGAAACAGTATCTAGCAATGAAAAATACAGTTAAAACAGTATAAAACAGTGCATAAATTCAGAGAAACAATAAAAAAAGCTTTATAACAGTGAAAAATGTAGTAGATCAACTGTATAGCACAATTATAAGTGTTTCAGAAGTGCAGTTCAGTGAAATAAGTGTAAGAAATAACTTATCCTGCTCTTGGAATCTTAAGGAATTTCCACTTAGTTTCAGTAATGAAATACAATCCACAGTCTGAGCAATACAAGCCTATCTCCTTATCTGTCTGTCTGTCTACCTGTCTATCTATCCAGCTATCTATTGCATAACAGCAGTAAATCTGTGCTGTATTTTTAATGACAGCACTTTTATCAAGTGCTGAGTTTATTGAATATCGGAATTTTGAAAGTTGGGCTTGTGCAGGATATGTGCTTTGAGTTACAGTAAGTGAGTGTGTGTTAATGCTGAAACTAATAGCTGTTCCAAAAGTTTCAGCATTAGGGGTGAGAGTGTGTGTGAGACTTTTAACATGTTAGGGTAGTGGTAAGGTAAGGGGATAGCTTTGATGTGCTTTATGTGTGTGCAGTATGTTTGGGAACTGTGTCTGAGTGTCTAATGAAGTGGCACCATTATGTAAAGAAATTTTGATAAGGTAATGTGAGAGCTGGGGTTCGGAGCAAGGCTGCGTTCAGCACCCCCCCCCCGCACCACTTCACTTATAGCTTCATAGGTGCTTACTAGGCTAATGACCACAAGGGCCTTTTTAAGCCTAGCCATGCATCCCAAATCTCTGACAAGTTCTGATACCCTTGATAAGTGTAAGCAGAGGCTTGGGAGATGATCCATTTACAAGCAGGGCCTGGGAAATGAACCATTTACAGATTGCCTGTGTCCATTAGAGACATAGATGCCAAACCAGAGATGAATTTCCTCTTCCCCATCCAACTGTCCAAGTTTCAATTGAATTGGGTTAGGGAGGAACTCTGTTTCACATGCATGGGGAGCCTGTTCCAAATGTGGAGTAATCTCTGGGATACATATCTATCTCTCCAGCAGGTCCTATTTAAATCAAAAGCAAGGTTTAAGCCTTTAGAATGGGTAATTGTGGTGCTGTTTGTTTTGTGGATATGCAGGCGGTCCATCAGAGTTGGGTCTGACAATGTCTTGTATGCCAGGCATAGATTTCCCCTCAAAAGCCTGGAGGAGACAGAATACAGGGATAAGGCCTTGAGGCAATCTGCATAGGGCATTTTACTTAAGCCCTGTATTATTTTAGTGAGGAATCTCTGTGGACATTCCAGTTGTTGGATATGCCTGGTTAGGTACATATCAAAGGGGGCATTGTACTCAATGAAAGGTCTGATGAATGCCACATACAGTGGAACAATGACTTCCTTGAACTTATATGCTATACCTTTGTTTATAAGTTGTGCAACATAGAATGATTTCCTCACTACTGCAGACACGTGGTGGTCAAAGGCTAGATTACTGTCTACATGTGTCCCTAAGTCCCTGATTACTGGGTCAGCTCTAAGAGGTGTGCTGTCAATATGATAGTTACCAGGGGTGGATGACTTCCTGAAGGATACTATTATGCATTTCTTGACATTTAGTTTTAGACCATGTCTCTGACACCAGTTGTTTATCTGTGTCAGCCCTTCCTGGAGAACATTTGTGTCAGTGTGGGATTCAACGACAGCTCCCAATTTACAATCATCTGCAAATTTAGTCAGCCAGAGACCATTGACATTGGCCTTGACTTCAGAGAAGTAAATACCAAAAAAGGAGCGGTCCAAGGACTGATCCCTGAGGGACTCCACTTGTGACTGGCCTCTTTGTAGAGGTAGACTCCCCATTTTCAACTTCCTGGATCCTGTCTGTGAGCCAGTTGGCTATCCACCGGGTGACATACAGGTTTGTACCTGATGTCTTCATTTTGTCAACAACAGCTGAATGGGGTATTGTGTCAAATGCCTTGGGCAGGTCAAGGTAGGCAGTGTAAACAATCTTGCCCTCATCCATTCCTTTTAGTGACATTCTCAAAGAAGTTCACCAGGTTGTGTAGGCATGACCTGCCCTTGACTAAACCAAACTGGGTTGGATCTAGTATCTGGAGGTTTACTGTATCACTATTGATCATTTCCATGATAATTATTTCCATGGCTTTACATATAAGACTAGTGAGACCTATGGGTCTGTAGATGGCCCACCTTTGTGCAGAGGGATGACTGTTGCTGTTCTCCATTCATGAGGTGTGAAGCCTGTTTGGAGGCTAGAGTTAAATAGCAATTCCAGAGGGCCTGATAGGTCATGTTTCAGGTTATTTAGAAGGCATCCTGGGATATTGTCTATGCCCGTTGAAGCAGTGTTCTTGGCCTTAGAGAGAGCATTAAGGACCTGTTCCCTAGTGATATCAGGGGGAGTTATATTTGATGGTATTTCTTGAGGGAAGGTTGAGGGGGAAAGAGTGGTATAAAGTTGGAGATGAATTTATCGGCCAGTAGGTTTGCTATATCTTCTGGTTCAGTATTGTTATCTCCATTTACAAAGAGCTCTGCACACAATTGTGTATTGCCTTTGAGGTTGCGGACATAGCTAAAGAATGCCTTGTGGTTGCCCTTGGCCTGTGAGGCCAAAGTTACCCCAAATTTGGCTTTGGTAGACAATATTTGTCCTTTGAGTTGTTTGTTTAGTTTGATTAGAGTGCTTTTATCCTGCTGGGTGCTGCACCTCCTAATTTTTGCCATGATTTTCTTCCTTCTGTTATACAGCCTATTGATTTTGTGATTCCACCAGGATGGCTTGTTTTTTGAGTTAGTTCTGTAATTCTTCCTGGTGGGTACAGCTGCCCCTATGCAGCTATTAACAAGCTTGTACAGGGTTTCTGTGAACAGTTCTGCACAGGCAGCAGGTTCTCAACATTTATGGGGGCTTGAAATTTTGTCAGGTTCTCACTTAATAGCAGGAGGTTAACCTTAGAGAAGATCCTGAATGTTCTATGCTTAGCTGGGGGTCAAGGTTATGTGTGCTAACCGTACCCTTCCCCTCTTCTAACCCATCCCTACAAATTAATTATGAAAAACTCTTTCTTTAACAGTATTTCTATTCAGACAAAATGTTGCTAGTGTTACTCTTAGAGTTTTTTTTTATTTACTGATAGGAACATGATAGTGTTTGCTGTCCTTTTTTTGATCTGTTGAGTGATAATATTTTTAGTGTTTGATAATGATGTGTAGAGGCTGATGTAGTGATCCTCAATATTTTTGCATGTTGATTTATTGAAAAACATGTGTGTGTGTGTGTGTGTGTGTGTGTGTGTGTGTGTGTGTGTGTGTGTATGTATGTACGCACACACACCTATCCTAATAACTCCCAGATGAAGGCATGATGGAAAGATGTATCTGATAGATATTTTTATTTTTGTTTATTTATTTACACTCTCATTGTGTCATCAAAAGGGTTACTACATCTCTGGTGTACCATGAAGCATTTATATCCATCCTTGGAATATTACCATTCCAACCAAAAATCACACACACACACACGCACCCCCCCCCCCCCCACACACACACAAATCCAAAACATTACAGACACACCTAAAGCAACACCAAGTCCAAACATATACTTAGATGTTCACTTCAGTGTCAAACAAAAAAAAGAAGTTGCACAAGTGAGTAGTTGCTGTGCTGGTGTAAACTGAATATCCCACAATGAGAATATTTTTCCTTTTTTTCCTCATAGATCTTGATGCTGGTGGTGGTGATGTTGGTAGTGGGGGGTGGCTGAAGTAGACCAACGCCCTTTTTCAGGATGGCTACCTATCAAACACTGACATAGCTGCCTTGTAGGGTATTGATTTGATCTGTTACTTGAGACTGCTTTAACCAAACATAATCTACTTCTTGAAATGAATTCATCCCTCTAACTTTCAACAATCCAACCTCTGTGAAGAATAAAAAAGCATCTGCTTTACTGATTCAGGTTGAAAGAACTTCACTTTCATCTTTATTAAGGAATTCAACATACCAAACTTCATCTCCTGCGTGATCTGTAACACCAGGTGAAATTACTTCTTTTTACATGCTGTGACGTGACTATTATGTATTGCATTCATTAAAACAGAAAATAATTATATGAATATAATTACATAAAAAAGCTGCTCTTTGTCCATGGGAATATGTGACTTGGTCTGGCACTATATATAATGTTAATATCGACAAAACTTTATATTTTAGACTACAACTACATTTTATGCCAGTGCTGTTTTCTCTGCATACCTATTTCAGTTTACTGCAAAGCATGAATTTTGAAACTGGAACTGCAACATTGCATTGTTGCTGAAGTTTATTTTTATTAAATATTTGTCAAATATTAGTATAACACATATAACCATTTTGTTAATTGCATGCCTTATGATTGTGTGTTAATGCTTAATATGTTTGCTTTGTGGCCTAAAATTTGACTGAAAAGGTTCCATAGACCGGCTTACTTACCTAGTTAATGAATAGGAAATAAACGTCCTGCCACCATGTTTTTGGCTCTTGAAAGGGTTATAATGCCTTGTGTGGGTCTCAAGGATGATACCTATGTTAAATTAGGGTAGAGTGATGCAAACAATATCTGGCTTGAGAAATAGTCACTAAACTTCTGTTTAGGCAAAGTTATTTCTAACAATGCAAACATAAAATGTAGTAGTTTGAATTACTTTGGGAGAATATTGCCTAACAGATCTCCTTCCTTGCTGTGGCGTCTAGTCTTTGGTCTTGGAAGGAACTATATGCTTTGTAATGGACATGGGGATGATATCAAAATATGAGAATTTCAATACTAGCAAACCTAAATATGCCTAGTGATTTTTAGCAATGCATCCATGTTATCAAATCTTGCAAAATCAAGAAACCACCTCTGCTATTCCAAGTCAGGGCTTTTCCTATGTTTCACTTTTCTAGCTATGCTTGAAACTAGTACTAAATGAATCCATGTACCACCATAACCACATATTCCCCTTAACATTCCAAAACATAATACAGATATAGTACAGGTAGTTACCCACTGATTTAAGCAGACAATGACCCCTTGTCACTTTTGTTAGCTATGTCAAAAATCTGCCTCTTAAATGGGTTGATCATACAACTTCCAATCCTCCCCAAACCACATAAACAGTCGGATCCATATGTTGCAGCAGATAAAACCTTGTTTAGTAGACTACAACATATTTTATTAGCAACACCTATGTATGTGTTGCTACCACATGCCTGTACCCTATCCAACACAAATCTAGTACCTTCTTTAAAGAAAAATATCATGCTTCAATGCAGTTGACATGATCTCAGTTACCTTTCTCCAAATATCACCTACATGCAATTTATTGTATGGAAACAATTCAATACTTTTCAGCTTCTTCTTTCCATTTTCCTTACCATAGATCATGAAGGTCCTTCATTTTTTTCAAATGTCTTATTTCAGAAAAGAATTTGAGGAAGCCATCTTGACATAGATCTGGCAAACCTTTTTTGCTGTAGTAGCAGTCTACTATTTTAATCCTGAAACTGTACCTTGCCGTGGTAAGTGAAGTGCCATAAAGCACCCATCTGCAGATAAAATTAAGCTGTTTTTGAAATAGCTACATGGGATGCTCATGTAAATAGTCCACTGAGATCAGTGTACTACCCTGATAAACAAATATAAACAAATAAATAAATCATAAGTAGATGGTGGAGAAATCGTTATATGTAGAATAAGGAATTACTAATTTTCAACAGTATATAAGCAAACCAGTAAGTGCTCATTTTCACTAATGCGTTACTGTTATCTACATAATTGTACTAAATTACGGACAGTATGAAACATTTAGCTTTCAACTGTCCTACTAGTTCATTGAAAAGACACATTTATAGTCTCAGGTGAATAAGCACAGCTGCTAGACTTCAAGATTACAACTGTACTTCAACAGCAGTGTGGCAGAAAGTCTGGAAACTACAGCTTTCATTACTTAGAACCCTGCTGTTTATTTGCTTTGTACTCTATGAAAATTTAAATATAACACAGTTATCACAAAGCATAGTAATGCAGCGAAAATGAATCACGGAATGTCTCTGCAGAGGCATTCTAAAAAGCCAGTGACTGACACATTAAAGGGAGAAAACAATTAATTTATTATATCAAGGATGTCTCATGATAGAAGGTAGCACACTACATCTGGGAGCCAGAAGAAGAGACTAACAAGCAAAATGATATCAGTAAGGCAATTCCTACAACAGTCATTTCGGTATAAGAAATTAAAATATAACAAGAAATACTCATGGTAATTCTGATGCATGGTTGACTTATGTGCTATCGACTATAGCCTGGTATTGGTAAATTCCTTTTGTTTATAGTTGTGCATCAGTGGAATTAGTATATATGATGAATAAGAGGTTGTGGGGACAGAGTCCACAAGTAAATTAGGTGTTGTGTATTTTTGTCTGGTGTTTTATGATGGCTTTGCATGCAGTGATTATGGGACATTTGTGGAGCAGAAGCCTACAAATTATCAATTTTATTTGTTTTTTTTTGGGGGGGGGGCACTGTATACAAAGCAGTTGTGAAGCATTCTGTATGTAGTAAAGAATACAGGTGCTTTTTATTTATTTATTTTGCAACTGTTAACTGGGATATTCCACTGGGCACAGGTTTATTTTCAATGGAGACCCGAGGAGAAAAGCTCCACAAATAAAAAAATATATAATATATAGCATTTTTATAATTCAAGTAGAATATAGAGACATTACTGCACAATTAGTAAAACAGAGGAATAGTTCATCACTACTAGAGTCTCAAGTCTAAAATACATCAACATAATTACTGGAGTGACATGTATAAGACAACAGTTACATAAAGATTGTTAAAGTCTAAGCAAGAACAAAATCTCATTTTTACTATATCATATGTATATATAATCCGAGGGCCTAGACCCATTAATACAACTCGAGGTGTAAGAAATTTAAGGTAAGATTAGGGGAGGTGAGAATAGTGGAGGAGGGTCTAACCTGGTGAAGTACAGGAGCATAGCCAGTTATTACTGAGATAGGTTTTTGAAGATTTTTTAAACTGTGTGAAGGAAGTGATAGTAGGTATATGACTGGGTAGAGCATTCCGGATTTTAGATACATAATTAGAGAAGAGTCAATCCCCTGCTGTATTATTAGATTTAGTTACCACGAGAATAAATTTGCTACTGGAACAGAGTCCTGTTATTGGTGTGGAGGTGAAGTAGGTTTTGTAATGCAGGGTTTTTTTCAGGTTGATACAGAATTTTATGGGCTAGAGAGAGTTGATTGTAGTGTAAGAGTTGGGGAAGTTCCAACCAGTTGAGCTGCTTCAAGGATGAGCAGTGGTGAGATCTAAATGTGGAGTCTGAGGCAAATCTAGCTATTTTGTTGAAGCAGGAGTCACGCTTGGCTAGGTCTGCTTTTATAGGTTCATAGGTTCATAGGTTCATAGGTAGGTACTAGGCTATTGGCCCAAGGGCCTAAGTAAGCCTAGCCAACAAAGTTCCCTGGCTTATGCCAACCCAAGAAAGCTAATTTTCTGTGCCCCTGTCGAGCAGAGTCACACAAGTGATCCCCGGGGTGCATTTCCTATTTCCCATCCACTCATCAAGATTTTTCTTGAAGAGTGTTAATGAGGAACTTTGCTTGACATAGATGGGTAGCTTGTTCCAGAGTATGGGAAGTCTCTGGGACAGGAATCTATCCCTCCAGCAAATCCTGTTTATTGTGGTGACAAGGCTTAGGTCCCTAGAGCGTGTAGCTCGGAGGGATTGGGATTTCTTTAGGTGTAGCATGTCCAGCATCTCTATGTTTGACATAGCTTTATTTGTTAGGCAGAGATCACTTCGGAGTTTTCGAAAGCTGGAGTTTTTTGAGACGATCAGTGTAGGGCACCTGTTTGAGGCCAGTAATTCTCTTTGAGGTACTTCTGTGGCCTTTCCAGCTGCTGCAGATGTGTTGTGAGGTACATTCCAAAAGGGGCATTGTACTCTATAATGGGTCTAATGAGTGTCGAGAAGAGGGGATCAATGACCTCTTTTTTCCTGGATGAGAACCCTTTTGTGATGAGGTGTGCTATGTAGAAGGATTTCCTGACTACTGTGGCAATGTGATTATAAAAGGAGAGACTACTGTCCACCTGGGCCCCAAGGTCTCTTATCACACATTCAGTGTTAAGAAGACTGCCACCTATGTGGTAGTTCATGGGTACAGAGTTTTTACCAAAGAGGATAGCAATGCACTTTTTGGCATTGAGCTTGAGGCCATGGCTCTGACACCAGGCATCTTTCTCAGTGAGGCCCTTCTGTAGGATGTCCACATCATTTGGGGACTTGACTATAGCTCCTAGTTTACAGTCATCTGCGAACTTCATTAGCCAGAGGCCTTCTGTGTTAGCCTGTACTTCAGAGAAGTAGATGCCAAACAGAAGAGGTCCTAGGACTGAACCCTGTGGTACTCCACTTGTCACTGGTTTGAAGTCAGATTTGGAGTCTGCAACTTTTACAGTGTGGGTTCTGTCAGTGAGTCAATTGGCAACCATTTTGTGATGTAAGGATTTATACCTAGTTTAGTGAGTTTAGCTATAATTCCAGAATGGGAGATGGTATCGAAAGCCTTGGCAAGGTCAAGATAGGCTGTATGAACCACCTTACCCTCATCTACAGCTTTGGTGACTGCCTCAAAGAAGTCGATCAGGTTCAGGAGGAATGATCTGCCTTTCACAAACCTGAACTGGGTTGGGTCCAGAGTTGGAGGTTACCAATGTCTTTGTTTTTGAATTCCACAATGATATATTCCATGGCCTTACAGACCAGGCTCACCAGGCTAATAGGGCGATAGTTCCCAGGATCAGTGATGGCTCCCTCTTTATGGAGTGGGATAACTGTTGCTGTGCACCATTCAGTGGGCACAAAGCCTGATGTGAGATGATGATTGAACATGGTGCTTAGGTGGGGAGCCAGTTCATTCTGATGTTCATGTAAAACACAGCCTGGGATGTTGTCCGGTCCCATGGATGCTGTGTTTTTGGCTTTAGAGAGTGCAGCCTTTACCAGCGTAGTTGTGATTTCAGGGACTCTGCATTCTTCCTGTATAGATATGGGCCCTTTAGGGGGTGAGAGGGGGGTAAAGTTAGCACTGAACCTATCTGCCAGGATGTTGGCAATATCAGTTGGTTCTGTAATTTTCATGCCGTTGTGCTATAACTCAGAGCAGATCTGTGTGTTTCCACTGAGATTCTTGACATAGCTATAGAATGCTTTGTGGTTGCCCCTAGAATTAGCTAGATTTGGAGGATCTTATAAGGGATCTCAGCTTCTTACTGAGGCTGACCAGGGAACTCCTCCATTCATGGGATTTTACTCACTTTTGCAACAGTTTCTTCCTTCTGTTGTAGAGTTTGTTTATGGCAGGGGACCACTGGATTGGCTTCCTTTTCTTGGAGGATAGCGTCTTAGTTCTGTTTGGGATAGCACAATCCATGCACTCGTGTAAGTGCTTATAGAGTGCATCTGTGTAGGATTCAGCAGTCGTAACTGTATTGTCCATCTTTATGGGTGTCATGAAGTTCACCACTTCTGTCTTAAGAAGCATGAAGTTGGCTTTGGAGAAATTTTTTACCATGATTTACTTAAAAGGGGATGGGGGCGGGATGTAGATATCTAGGGTGATTAGCTTATGGTCAGATCTGACCAACGAGGAGTTGACTTCAGGTGTGGAACACCAGTCACTTATGTTGGTAATGACTAGGTCTAGGATATTGTTGTCCCTGGTGGGGGTGTGGATAGGTTGATCCAGGGCATTGGAATTTATGAATTCCAGAAAGCATTGAGCGAAGGAGTTGGTACATGAGTAGTTTTCCCAGTTAATGGTGGGGTAGTTGAAATCGCCCATTATTAGGGTATTTGGTTGAACCCTAAAATTTTCAAGTATATCAAGAAAAGAGGAGTGGGAATCCTGGGGCATGGTGGGGGATCTGTAGCATGCTACAATTTGGATTGCAGTTTTGCCCAGAGTTAGTTGCACTTGGATAACCTTGGATGCATTATGCTGAGCAACTAGCCTGGAGGTGTGGATATCCTTCATGAATATGGACACACCTCCACCTTTGGTGTTCTGTTCCAGGTTACATGGCCGAAAAGTGTGGTATGAGTTATAGCCTGGTAATACAGGGGTGCTCTCTGAAGCCTTGAACCAGGTCTCAGTCACTGCACAGATATCGATGTTCTCCATTTTAAGGAGTGCCTCAAGGGAGTGCATTTTGAGGTTTAGACTTCTAGCATTGAGTAGCAATAAAGTGGGTTAATTGTGTGGTAACAATCGAAAAGAACAAAATATGTACCGTCAACCAGATCTTAACAAATGGATGAAAACAGAACATTATTTACTTAAAACTATTGAAGAAGTAGTAGAGATTATGCCTGCTACCAGATTCTTTTCAGTGCAAGACACAAGACACAAGTTTTGGAGATCAAGCTGGATGAAGCTAGTTCTAAATTGTGTAACTTCAGTTACCCATTAACTCATTATGGATTCCTGATACTGCCATCTGAGTTGTCATCAGTGCTTGAAGTATTACAGCAGACAGTAGCAACCATAGTTGAAAGGAGTGGATGTAGTGGTCAGTATAATACAGGACATTATCGTCAGGGGTACTACAAAACAAGAACACGAATAACTAGTCAAGCTGATGGATAGATTGACATTTTGGGACTGAAACCGAGTAAAGCTAAATGTCGGATATGTGTCAACCCTTTGAAGTATTTGGACTTCTGTTGACAAAAAAAGTTCTTCAACTGGATACTCATAAGTTCAGAGCTGGTATGAATTGTGACAAAATGAAGTACTGCCAGCACAGCTAGCTGGAATTTTGTAAATAATCATATGTCCTTTGTGAAAATCACAGATTCATATGCTTGTGTTTCAAATGTATTAGAACTGTATGTTGTCTGTATATCAAACTGCTGGTACAGAAGTGTGTGTTGAAAGGGTTATAAAGTACCGAGCTTAAAGATGTATTCAAAGTGTACCCTACTGGAAAAGAACAGAAATGTACTGTATATACACCATTGTAACTGTGGAAATGTATATATTTTAACAGTGGAAACAAGAACATAGAAGGTTAACTTGCAAAACGTCAGAAAAATAGTTGAAATTAAATTATTTTATAACTGTGCCATAAAATATGGTTTCAATGCAGCAAGGAGGCAGAATGTCTAAAACTAGGGAGCCTTCTGCATTGTCTTGCAAGTGTTTTGGTGTATTATGTCTTCCAACAGCTGCAAAGATCTGGGGGCTATGTATTTTTCACAAGTACATGCTAAAGGCTGGCAGTTTCTAGCAACAGGGGTTTAGTTTGGGACCTAAAGTCAGATGACAAGAAGTGATGTCATTCTGCAAGCTAACCCAGCAGTAATATTTGAAATATTAATTTGAGGAGTCTCTGAGAGAGACACAGTATTCTGTATTCTGACTTGGACCCAACAACATCAGCTAGAAGATTCATTCACCACACTTGCCTTGCTCTGTAAGTAAGTTAACTAGGGTACATTAATTTCTTTTAGATATAGCCAGGTATATAACTGAGCTTAATTTAGATGTTTTTCTTTATTTATTTGAGACTGTCCTGCAACATTGTTTTAAATATTTCATGTGAATTTGAACTCTGATGTAACTGTGATTATTTACTGAGTATTTTCTTTTTCTTTTATTATTTATTATTAAATATATTTAAACCTATCATTGTGGTTGATATTTGTGAGACATATTTAAGTTCTGAGAGTACTTGCATATTTATTTGGTGACACTGTGGGCAACTCCTAATAGCCTTGCTCTTTGCCAAGCTACCATTTGTATTGATAGTAACATTACACAATAAGATTGGACTCCTTTTGTTAAGGGCCTTAAAGTAGCTGATAAGGAGTGACTGGTGACAGTGATAACTACCTTATAGTCTGGACAGAAGGGGGCATAGCTAATAAATCTGTGCCAAACTTGCCCAGGTGTGTGTATAAATTAAAGGCATAGCTAATAAACCTGTGCCAACCTTTCCTAGGTGTGTGTATAAATCAAACCTCAAAAAGTGTGTGTGTGTGAGCTACTTGGGCCGGGACACAGAGCACTGGTTGGACAGGAAGGCTGCTGGAGGCCTTGGCTTGGTCAATCAGCTGAGATCTCAACTATATAGCTGTCCAGTGGGGATTCTTATTGGGGATCTACAGAAGGAGAGAGAAACCAGCCCCAGACTGACTGTGGTCTCTGTGTGCTCTTAAGGGAAATTGCATTTGATGCAGAGAGCTGCATCTGGAAATACTAAGTGTGTACCTGTCACCCTCCCTGTCATACCTCTCAGATTTTATATACAGATACAGATTTTAGCAGAATGTCCAGATTTTTGCCTCATATTTTTAGTCTATTGCTCATAAAATTTGTTGTTTTCTGGCAAATCATTAAGGATTGAAGTCACTAAATAATGACATTTATTTGAGTTGCAGACTTCATAGCATTTAGAAAATGCAGGCTAATTCAAAACTTGTCATTCTAGCAACTTTCAAAGCTTGTAAGAGCAATATTTAAAATCTGTCCCTATTTTTGAGCCTTTGTCCCCCCAAAATTTTAGGCTTTGTCCAGATTTCTTGCACTAGGAGGTTGAGAGGTATGCTCCCAGTGTGTATGTTTCCTATTGTTGCCAGTGGTTAAAATTGAAGCTCCTTGATTACTGGGCCAGTGGTGGGGCATCACATGAGTATGTAGAAATCTACTGAAAAATCATCTCTGATGCAGTTCTTGGGGGAGAAGCAGCACCTGTTTTTACATCAGTTGTCAGAAATCATTAATCCATTAGAAAGCTCCTGGAGCGTGATAGCCCATGATGTGTGTCAGAAGATCAAGAAAAAAGTTTTGAGTTGTTAAGGTGTCTGTTAACTACAATACTAACTGTGAAATACTATGGGGTGACATTGCCTGCCTATGGCCCTAGAGGATGATTTAAGTCAGCAAGTTAGGAACAATTCTGTTACAGTTGGGAAGACCTGTTGTCAATACATCTAGTTCATTCGCAGACTCGTAGAGACACTACTGACTAATTAAGACAAAATGCCAGCATTAGTCTTTTGGATACCAACATTTTTGCTATTACATTTTGGTAAGTGCATTAGGGTGGAATCAAAGCAGAAACCTCGTCAAGCTACCTTTATGAAGTCTTTGCACAAAACTCTTGCATGTCTGCAAAAATGGTTTCACTTCAGAGGTATAATTAGCACGTACACCACAAATCATGATAGCTTATATACATTACAGACACATTCAGCAGAGCACACTTAAATGTTTGCAAGCAGAATCTTCTAGCTAAAGATCTGGATTGTGTCACAATTAGCAATGACAACAGATTATGTAAGAATTGTTGGCTTTGAATAAGAATGGCTGTATATCTTCATAACAGGATGAACAGATGAAATCAAGCCTTTACATCTTCTTATTATAATTTTGCATTTAGACATGAACTATACTAAGCTTGATATTTAAAGATAATAAAATAGTTATCTCTTCACAGCTACATGATCAAATGGTATGGTATCTACATGACCACTCTTAAGCATTATACAATACAAGGAAAGGGAGCGGGATGTTATGTATTCATCAAGTATTTCTGTGCAGATGATGTAAAGCTTTGAAATCTGTGACACATTCAAAAACCAGAATCAAAAGGAGGATCTCATACCACATTAATTTTTTTTATTGGCATGGCTGAAGCTGGGAATCAATTAATTTCACTGCAAGAGTTTAGACTTTTATTGTTTTATCTGGATTTCTTTTTTTTTTTTTTTTTTCAATAATAATTCTTTATTTTATTTTTTCCAAACAACTAATACAGTACTACCAACTACTTACAATATGTACATGAATGCTTCCAACAGTTACATAGAATCATTATACATACCTATACACTTCTAAAAAAAAAAAAATAATGAAAAAAAAAGAACTAGTAACCATATAAGACTTATCTCAATAAAATTCAACAGTTATTCAGTTTTTCCCAGAGAATAGTGGAATGGAAGTTTAAGCTAATACAATGTTAAAGATTTGTTCCCATATTTTTGTATTGTTTACATTTTTCTTATAATCACTAATTAGAAATTTATGTGCTAGAATATGTTTGGTGGCTACTATCTTGAAATTTTGCCATGATGCCTGTAAAGGGTTCAACCAATTGGAAGCTATATATAACTTCATCAACAAAAAATATTGACTAGTATAATTCTTTGGGTTCTTTCCAAGTTGGGTGGTGGAATATGCAAAATCGTAAATTCCCAGGAGAGTGTGGAATGTTGATATCCCATTTTTGTAGTTGAAGTTTCAAGGAATTCCAGAGTTTGAAAATACATTTACAACTCCAAAACATATGTAGGAGGTCGGCTGTTTGATCTATACAATATGGGCATTTTGGTGAGTTCTTTGAGTTAAATTTGTGTAGAAGTGAGGGATACATAATGTAGTATTAAATATCATCAATTGGGTAAATAATAGCTTCTGAAGGGACACAGATTTTATGGTTAAGTGAATTGCTTTTAGTATTTTACTTTCTTCAATTGTCAACAATTTCTCTCTCCAGTATTTGGAAATTAATATTTGATTATTATATTTTATTTCTTTAATCAAACCATATGCTGCAGTTATATATTTACTTATCTGGATTTCTACTTGAAGTGTCCTGAAGGAGAGCAGTTGAGAGATATGGCTATTTAATCAGTAATTAAACCCTTTGAGTGCATATTTTCAAGGCATGAGTAACAAGAACAATTTGTATCTGTCAATGAGGCACAGTTTACTATTTATTTATAAATATTTTTTAAAACAATGGTAGCTTACCCCATATCATGTGAAATTCATGACACCTATGAACATGTGGAAAGAATGATATTGAAATTCAAAAGAATTCTTTATAATTGTTATTATTTTAATAAGGCAGATTATTTGTCACTTCCTGGATAGTGAAACATACCAATACAACCTGTTTGACTTTCACCAGCATTATTTTTCATGGACAAAAGCTGAAGTTCATAGTTCCCATATCATATCCAACTGTTTTTTGACATTGAACAGCACGTGAACTGTTGCAAAGCAAACAAGTGAAACATGTTTTGTGATAAACCTGCCAAGCTTTTATCCGCCTTAAAGTAGAACTAGAACTAATCAGGTCTCTGGTATTGGTTACAGAATACCTGTGCTAGTAAGTGCAATTATCAGGTGAAGTTTTCCAGGTTGTGCATTGTCCAAAGAGATAACATATACATGTTTGAAAAAAAAAAACAGAAGATATCTTCAGAAACTGACAAACGTGCCAGAAGACATGAGAAATAAATCAGGACTCAGAAAAGAACTTATTGGAGTCAACTGAAACAACTTCATTTGCACCACCCAGTCCTGAATCCAGTTTTGTGATACGCTGAATTTACACCAAGAACTGCCTCAAACTTTAGTTAATTATGCTTCTAAACTGAGTGGTGATAGCTACCCAGTGGGTGATCTCAGAAGTCTATCAAATGTAAAGATTTGCATTATGGCTGCCTTTTAAACAGAGTGCAGATATAGAACTGGTTGCCTTTCACATGCTTGGGTCCAGTTGCTCATGGCTTGCAGCTGAACAGAAACCTGTATATTTGAATATAAGACACTAAAGTTCAGAAACCTTTTCTATAAATACACTTTCTTCAAGTTGGTACAACCTCTGAAGCGGTATATTGAGGGACTGGGGTATAGGGCTCTAACATAGAACTTTTGGTTATCTGGTAAACAATCATGAGCATGCACATTTCTGAGTGATTGGCACTGAGTTGTTGGAACTCATGTAGTTGAAACTCAGGTTACTGAAATAGACCTGATACACAGACTCTGTGCAGGTCATAAAAGTTTGTGTGGAACCATTGTTATGTATGTGTGTTCATGTGATCCATATATACAGACATATTCACACACACACACACACACACACACACACACACACACACACACACACACACACACACACACACACACACACACACACACACACACACAGCATTTATATAGAGAAAGAGATAGAGAGAAAGAAAGAGAGAGAGGGTGTGAGAGTGAGAAAGTGAGAGAGAGAGAGATCGGTAACATTTGCATAAACAAAATGCTGATCTTCAGTAAAAGGGAAATGTCACATACAGGGCATGTGAACACCTAAAATCTTTAAAATCTTTCAGAGAGTTGTACTGGCCTAGATTACAGATTATTTAACTACATACAATAAACTTAAAAAATACAGTTTCAGCTCAGAATATAGCACCTAAACTGCATTAACTGAAATAGTTAACCAAGTTGTCATGTAATACGATCAAGGTCACCCTACAGAAGCCTTATTCTTAGATTTTTCTAAATTTGACATGGTTAATCACAATATTCTGATTCAGAGACTGCACAATGCAGAAAGATACTCACTGGCCATACAGTAATTTTTCAGTTGCTTAAAATACAAGACACAGACAGTTAACTGAGAAAATAGTTTATCAGATACCTTCTAGTCTAACATAGAGGAAACACATGACAATGCTCTGTTCTTGAATCCTAACATCATTATATTTATTAATGATATGCATTTTCATGCTCAGATTACACAGATGACTGTACTACAGTATCTCATGCCGAAAATACTACTACTCCATTACTCAACAAATGCGGCATTCTGTAAACACACTTTCAAGATGGCTGTGAATCTCACCTTATTCTCAGTCTTTAAAAAATTATATTTTGCAATCACAACAAAGACCCCTACTGAAATCCAGTTCAGATAAATGATACTGACATAGAAATTGTTGTTCAATGCAGATGCCTTGGTATAATCATTGACAACTAACAATTTAAATACCCATGCAAATGCGATTGCTAAGGATAAAAATAGGTGTCTTGTGTTGCATTAGCAAATGTGCATCTACAGCAACATGAATAACACAGCAAGCACCCTCTTGATGCCTGAACTACTTTATATATGCAACACTATGAGTAATATCAACCAAACCATTCAACAAATAATGGAATCAACATATTACAAATTTACTAAATCTGCTGCACAACCTATAACTATCACACATATGTACTATACTTAATCTGAGTTGATGCCCTTGCCTTATGAGAATAAAGTTAGATTTTCCACATGACCCACTCACACTTAAGCTCCTTTAGAACAAGTGCTCCACCTTCTGCCATTACAGTTTTGTTACTCCACAAGCACAATACTCAGATCTAGTAATAAAATTGGAATGCAAACCTAAAAAAAGTTGCACAGAAGTTGGAGACATAGCACTAAGTATAAAAAGAATGGAATCTCATGCCCCTACAACTATGTAAAATGAACAGTAAATAAATCTGCAAAGTGCACAACACTGCTACATTATATCCCAGATGTGAAAAAACATAATCAACCCATTCAAACAGATGTATCATGGTTGCTTATCTAACATTTCATAGTCAGGTAATTACAGCTAATTTTAAATTTCTTTGTAATAAAGTGTATCTCTAACATGCATACTTAGTCTTTTTAAAACCAATAATTCCTCCAATATAAAACTCTTTCTCACCTTCATGTTTCTCTAACGGCCATCTCAAACCTCCTATACCTTTCCATTTATTTTCATATGGCTGTATAGTCCAACTAACATAGTCACAGAGAGCATTACTGAAACAGTTTATAACCTTTGTTTTTATAGAGATCCATGGCTGTGTTAAACCTATAAGTAATGTGCTACTAGAGCTATTTATGCACTAACATCTAACAATGTGTTGATCTACACTGGATATTTTTTAAGGATGATATTCTTATTTTTACATATAGTACATTCACGCAATATCTTGTAATGATTTTCCAAAACACTTGCAGTGCATAGAGAACCACGATTCAGGGAAAAGACAGATGCACTAAGCAGTCCTCATCACCTTTAAGTTCTAGTCTCAGTGGACAGTGGTCATGACAGAAGAGTGATAGGAAGTATTAACAGCTTTAAAAGCTGTTGAGCACTTTAGCCTTTCTTGGAAGACTTCATGAAAATTTCAAAATTTTCAACAGGATTTAAATTTGAACTACAATTCTTATGTGGTAGCCACTGTCTGCACAGTCGTAGCATTATGTGGTAGCCACTGTCTGTGCAGTAGTAGTATTATGTTTTAGCCATTGTCTGTGCAGTAGTAGTATTATGTGGTGGCCACTGTCTGTGCAGTAGTAGTATTATGGTATTATGTGGTAGCCACCATCTGTGCACTAGTAGTATTATGTGGTAGCCACTGTCTGTGCAGTAGTAGTATTATGTGGTAGCCACTGTCTGTGCAGTAGTAGTATTATGTGATAGCCACTGTCTGTGCAGTAGTAGTATTATGTGGTAGCCACCGTTTGTGGAGTAGTAGTATTATGTGGTAGCCACTGTCTGTGCAGTAGTAGTAAGCATGTAACAGCTTTCAAAGTTGTAAAAGCATTCCAATCTTTTTTCTTTAACTATAGCATTACTCAGAAGCAGGTATAGGTCCATGCATTGAGAAGAATTATCCTCGGGTCTTCTCTCTAATCATAACCCAGCTTAATAAGTGTTCTCGACATGGATATCAAGATTCATCTCAGGTAAATGTCTTGACATCCATATCTTCAAAACATAACAAGATAGCTATTATTGGAGATCCAGTTATAATATTAATATTAATATGGATTGTAAAATTGTTAGTTTTGAATTTCGTATGCTCCTTTCTTCTTCTACTTTTCCTGGGCCCCTTCTGAAAATATCCTTTGCCCAGCAGAGTTAAAAGAACTAATCTGTCAGCAAACTTTAGGAATGAACACATTCATTCATTCATTACTAAATAAATAAGCAAACATTTAGCCAACCAGGCATTCAGAAAAAATCTATTTAACAAACTATATAAATGAATAAAATCAAATTTTGGTAAATATGCCATAGTTTAGAAAATTACATTTTCAAACTTGTCATGTCAGAAAATAAATAACTTTAAAAACTATATCCTGAAGTATACATGGCATATGTCCTTGCCCTCCCTCTCTTTGAATGTAAGATCATGGCACTGATCAATAGTACTTGCTTCTTTATGTTTGCGTTTACCTAGTCCCATCCCCCATCGGGAGCATGTCACATGACTGAACATTATTTGGCAGACACAAAAAGAGTGAGTGCAGTTTGCCGAAATTACATTCAATGACAGTGGATTTTGCATTTTTCTTCACTGTTGTTTGACTTTGGAGTTAGTGTATTAGTCTGAGATTTGTGGGGGTACGCCCTACAAAAAAAATTGTTGAGTTGTTTGTCGAAGGTATTTTTGCGACTGGTTTTCATTTTTTTCCCCTTCATCAAAATTACCTTGATGAGTTATCATGAATGCCACCCATCACTCCAATTTACAGATACAGTAAGAGCCTAGATTTTAACAGAGGTGTCTTTTCAGGTTATGATTAGAGTCTGTTCTTGCATGCCACACCTCTTCCTGTCTTCTGTTACCTTGTGCCTCTGCTCTGCGGTTCATTGCAGCAGGCAGCAATTATGTTCCTTATACCATTCATTCTTGTCTGTACTTTCTGATAGTATTGATAACACTTCAGAGAATAATGTAGTCTGTCTCAAGTCTCTGCATCCATCTGTTACCTTTGTAGCTCTTTTGCTGCCTCATCTGCTGACTTCCCTGGTGGGTCAGTCATAACCTGCATGTACCATTTCTGTGGTTCTTCCTCTCCTTTTGCCATGATCTTGAGCACATTCTCCACATTCATCTGCACTCTCAACCCTGATATCACCTCCTAATGAGCAGCCCCCTCCACTTCATCCAGCTAACGATCTTGGCAACTGTTGTCTCTGATTAGCATTACTCCTCCTCCAGTGTCTATGCAAATCTTCCATGACTCCACCTTCTCTGTATCATCAATACTAGTCCTTCTTTGATGTGCCTTCACCAATGCTAGCATTTCCCCACTGCATTGGTTGCTTGCCACTCCTTTCCCTATCTCCAGCCCTGTCCCGGTCCTTCCTATTCTGCCCCTGTACTCCTTCTTCTTTCACTCCTGCCAGTCTTCAATCCTCCTCATTGTTTTTTCTTGCTGCCTCCTTCTTTGCTTCCATCACCAGTATATAATTAGTCTGTTCATCATAGCTGGTACTTATTGTGCATTCTCCTGCTGTGTTCCTGCTGGACACTGCCTGTTCATTCTCCCATTCCTTTTTTCTCACTTCCTTTAATCTCCTCCAGGTGACATATCAACACCATTTATATTCCTATTTCTAGCTCTTCTCCCTGTCTTAAACTCCTGTATCATCTATTAACATTTTTTCTTCCCTGCTCTTTTATTTGTTTACTTTTATTTCCTATCCAGGTAAGTGAACCGATCAGAAGTCATTTTCAACCACAATCTGAGCCAGAAGACAAACAAAAAATGCACACGTTTTCTAGATAGCATAGTCACAAACTTGCAAAGAAACAATATGTGAAGCCACTATTATACATTTGCAATTATTTGCCATGTTATCCAGAGGCCCTAAAACATGTCTACTTTGATTCATTTTCCAAACTTTATTTTTTTTCCTGAATATATAGAAATATTATTTAGAGGAAACATTTTGGTACAATAATTCATGTTGCAGGGGCTAATTTGTTAAAACTACTTTCAATACAAGGAAGTGAATACTGTGTTTAGTGGTGCTTTAGACATTTCTTTTTTTTTAAAGAATATGTAAAATTTAGATGTTTCAGTTAATTAGCAAATAGAGGTCAATAATAGTCATTCATTAGTTTAAATACTAACGTATTTGGAAGGTAGGGGACTCAGGCTGTAACTGGAAGCCAGTTTGTGGTATGATGTTTAATGCAATGATGTTTATTAATAGTTAAATGAATGCACCTCAGTATTCTGTTTTCAACAGTTTTCAATATAGCCATATATTGTAGTGAAAGGAGGGTGATTAAAAGCAATGCAAATTCTAGTTTAGATATTAACACATTAAATGCAATTACATGCCTTGTTTTCATTGAGCAAAGATGAAAGATTTTATATGCCACTTTGTTTAATACCTTAGTTGTGATTAATTCAATATGAGTTTGAAAAGAGATAGTTTCCTCTAGTGTACTTCCTAAGGATTTTTGTTGTGTAGTATATGGTAAATTTGTCCCAAAAGCCCCATGATTTAGAAAGGTTGAAGTTTATGTTTAGCTGTGCCAAAAACATTAGTGCATGTTTTTGTGGCATTTTATTTTGGAAGTAGAATAATTTTGTAATGAAATAAGTGTGTTCACAAATGTGTGAGCATTAGTTATGACAGTGCCACCTGCATCTAGGAAATAACAGATATTTGGCAAGTTCCATGTTAACGTGTTAACATATGGAGAGAAGAGCAATGTTCCATTATCAAATCATGTTGCACTCCCATAGATAGGGTCCCTACTTTACCGAAAATGTGTGCACAACTCTGAGATTTTATCAGTAACGCAATCTCTGAACCACTTCAGTGGAAGATACTTTAGCCTGAAATCGTGCTGCTGAACATATACAAGTTTTTGAGTAGACATATTTTTTCAAGAATATTTATTAAAGGCCATATACTTGCTATGTCTAAAAATTAGTGTTAGAATTAGGTTTAGCTGCTTTTCAGAGTAGGTTGATAATTCATTTTTTAAAGCTATGAGAAAGGGCCTCTTCTTATGCCTTTTCTATCATCCTCTGGCTATGTCTTCCTTAATCTTCCTTGCAGCTCACTTACTGGTCATTGCACCTTTTTTAACCTTTCCCTTCAATGCTTCTTGCCTTCAGCATGCTAAATTCCTCCTCCTTAAGTCCCAGAGATCTCTAAGGCAAATCACTAATGATACATACACACACGCACACGCACATGCACACGCGCACACACACACACACACACACACACACACACACACACACACACACACACACACACACACACACACACACACACACCTCACCCAGTGCACTCCCACCCATTTGCTCTAACCTCTGCTGCCCATGCTGTTTCTTTACAATCCTTATTTCTACCTTCTGTTTTTCCCATCCATGTGTTAATCTGCACTATCCTGTTCTTTATCACTAAGCTCCCCACTAAGTGGTAGGCATATGCTGATTTACATGCTACAGTGAGCCTGCAGACACAGACAGAAATGTTTTTCTTGCATAATACTTGTAGGATGAATGATTGACCTTACTAATGCTTCTTGTTCATCAGCAGCCCACCACTCATCACTGCTCTCAGCTCAGTCCCACTTCATGTACATTAATCAGAAGGGGCCAGCCTTCTGTCAATGTCACTTTAAAGAATGGCTTTTTGTGAGGGGGCTTTTGATAGGTTGCATTTTTGTCCAGGGGGTTAGCTGACTGAGTACCTCGTTTCCCCCAGAACACCCACTTCTTGGACTGCAGTCCTTCTTTGTCAGTGTGCAGGTATGCTACTTCACACAACTTAGCTTCATTCATGCTCATTACCATCTACCATCTATGTGGTTATGTATTTAATATGGCCATCTGAGACAAGGCATAGTAATTACATGATAGATGATGGCTACAGTGAATAGACTAGAAAGAAATTACTATAGCAAACAAATATTTCAGACTGAAAGAATCTAGCTGTGATCTAGGAAGGAAAAAATGGTTGGTACAGAGAGACCAGTGAGGGAATCAGGCTTTTAGTAAGAGAAGCATTTGGTGCACATTTCTCAGAAGTAGGTGAGAGGTGATGGCATGTTCAAAAAAAATGGGGAAGCTGACTAGGAAGAGGAAATGTCAAATGCAGTCATGTAAATCAGGTAGAGTAAAACAACAATATCAGTAGGGTTTTAACAGGATGAAGTGAGAACTGAGAGGTCACTTTTCTTCTTCTTTCGGCTTTTTCCCAGTTAGGGGTCGCCACAGCGGATCACCTGTCCGCTCATGATTGGCAGTGGAGTTTTTGAGGTCACTTTTAAATGTGAGAAAAGCTGTTGAGCAAACAAGTCGAGGAGAAGTTAATATAGGAAAAAGAATGATCCCAAAAGTTTTTGGAGACAATCAGATGCAGAAGACTGTGGAATAAGTGCTAATAAATAAGGTGCAGTAGAAATCAGATTAGTTGAAGGGTATTATGGGAGAGGCATGGCAGCTGGATGAATAAAGAGGGCCTGAAACACAGCATAGGTATAGAGCATTGCTGTGTAAGGTATAAAGGAAAAAGAGGGGGTGTGGGATGAGGGACAGAAGTCTATGAGTCAGTGGCAAATAGAAGGGCAACTGAGAAAAATAGAAGATGTGTTTTCACAGTTTGATAGCAAAAAGAGGAATATGCTTACAGAAGGTGAGATATAAGGTTTCAGTAGTGAAGGGAGAGTGAGCTCAGAATGTAAATGAAATGGTTTAAGACATCAGCAATCCAGTAATTTTAAAGAAAAAGAAATTACATCAGCAGTATGAAAATACCACAGACAGTTAAGTGCAAAGACAAACAGGCAAAAATTAAAAAAACGATAATAAATTGAATTGCTGTAACAATACTTCAATGGCAGTATTCACATTAATCAACTGCAGGAAGAAAACACTAAACGGTGGAAAAGAAAAGCTAGTGTTCAACAATCTGAAAGCTGTTGTATAAAACAGAACAATAAAAAGTAAAAATTTAGCTACATGTAATAATTCCAATAAGTCAGTGACTATAAAATTAATATAATATAATATAATATAATATAATATAATATAATATAATATAATACATAAAACCAGAGCATTGATAAAGACAGCAGTGTAAATGTTCAGCAGAATACCAATCACTCTGTAATGCTGACACTGAAAATACTGGCAAAGGCAGTTCCACACAAATGATAGAAATACAATGGCAGCGAGAATTTTACAGTGTAAACAAAACAGGAACAGACCAATAAATTACAAGCCTCAATTATTTTCCTGGATGGTAGAAAATTTCTGTGCCCCAAGAGAAAACAGAAGTGACAGCAAGCAATTTACAATAAAGTCAGCAACACAGTGGAAGTATATTGACAAACTACAGTGAAAATGGAATACAGACAAGACTGCTGCTAAGTATGTATTAAGGTATTAGAAAAGTGGGAGCATGCCAGGTGTAAATACTAGTTGTTAATTGCAGCACAGAACTTCAACATCTCTTGCTGCATTAGTTCTAAGACATAAGGATTAAACATTACAAGTTCTATCAAAAGTGACACCTCAAATCTCATTTAAGCAAAATGAAGTAGCTTGAGAAAGTATTGTGATAGAATCTAAATTTGTAGGTCTGCATAATTCTTCACAACTTTGCTCTATCACTAAAATCAATTAAGCATCATGCAACAACACAAGGTACCTTTACAAAATACGTCTAACAGCATGTAGAACAACAAATGTGGTAGATAAGAATGTTTTGAAATTGATGCACGATGGTCTGAAGCTGCTGCTTAGATTATCAACCGGCATCTCATGCTGATAGGTTTAAAGGAACCTTGAAGCAAAGCCAGGCAGCTTGGTAAAAGTTCTGTCTAATCTGTATGGCCCATACATAGTGGTTAAAACAAGCTACGAGTATAATAAACAGGAGGAATTTTAATCATTTTTTTCATAGCTAACTTCACTTACTGTTGCAACCAACCTTTGAAGCTAAGCCTAAAGCCAGAGTGGTATTCATTTATTGTAACACAACAAATGTGTCTTACAAATGGTCAAAATAATATTTAATCTGAGACAGTACTTCAGACTGCTAACTGACCCAAGAATTCCACCAAGGACATACACATGTAATACTTTTTTGCTCCCTTTGCCAGCCACAAATGCTTTTACCATTTTAAAGCAAGGTAATGTATTTTAAACATGTGAAACCCAGGGCATCAGTTGTTTATTAACAGACTTCTCACTGTCTAACTGTTAATACATAAACTGACTACTAGTTCTAATGACCAATTCATCTACTCCTAGGCAAGGGACTTTCTCTCTAAAACCTTTTTGGCTATTAACAACTCTCCCTAGTACTTTTGCTTGTTTTAAAAGTGAAGTCTGCCCAAATGGGCAAGAAAAAGCTAAAAACTAAGATGCAGAAATTGTCTGTGTAGTATGCAAAGTGTATCCACATGCTTCACAGATATGTACAGGGTTTTTGAAAATTCATTAACAATGGCAGTAGAGGCTGTTTATTTATTTTACAGTTTGATAACTGAGTGAGTGAGCTGGTCTGCTGACCCTTTTCAGCCATGTCCTGAGTGCAAAGCATAACGACAGCTAGAGCAGTAGGCAAAGCATAGCACATTATGGAAGTGACAGTATGATAAACTTCATTGCACAACTGGCAGAGATTAGATTATCAGGTATAGAAGAAGAAGAATAGATACACAAGTGATATAATATGGATTATATCATAATTATAAATTTGTAAGCTTTGGGTCACGGTGGTGCAGTGGTTAGCGTTGCCACTTCACAGCAAGAGGTTCTCCGGTTCGATCCTTGGCTGGGGTACCTTCTGTGCAGAGTCTGCATGTCCTCCCTGTGGTCATGTGGGCTTCCTCTGGGTGCTCCCATTTCCTCCCAACGACATGCTGTAGGTGGATTGGATACTCTAAATTGGCCCTAGGAATGAGTGTGTGCATGTGTGTGCCTTCCATGGAAAGTTGGGCACTAGGCTGGCAACTCAACACCATAAAACTCCACTGCCAGTCATGAGCAGACAGGTGATCCACTGTGGCGACCCCTAACTGGGAAAAGCCAGAAGAAGTATTTGCAACATGTACTTACAGTAAGACTAATCAGACTGATAAAAATTGGTGCTTAACCACTGTTAAGAAACTAGGCGCATTTACATTTGTTATACAGATATAGCTTGATTTTCTTTTTTTAATGTCGCCATTCAAGGTTTTATTTTCACTAGGAAGTTGGTTACATATGGCCAGCCCTAATCTAATGTAGGGTCTTTCCTCAATGGCAAATTTAAATCTAGGTTGCACAAGTTTAAGGGTATGTTCCTAACTGCTCTGAAGACAGTCACTTTTTTTCTTTTATCTGAAGTATTAATTTAAGGGGAGGTCAGTAGCCAAGGGTTAGAATTTTATATATATGTGCATCCAGTTGTAATGTGGCTGTATCAGTATTAGGGACGTAGAGTACCTTTTCTAATAGGATGCTATAATGACAATTCATGACTGCCAGAAGAGAAAATCTGCATATTTTGTATTTAGATGTTTGAATTTTTTGTGCGTTATGATAAGAGTAAAGAGTAATTATGGGTAAAGCATACACAGATTTCTGGACTAGAACATTTTTGGATATGGCTATACAACCAGCTGGGGACAGAACGTATGAGATACAGTAATATAACTGTAGCTGTCATAAGACCTTGGCAGTGATATTGTCTGTAAGAATGCTGAAGTTAAGTAGGGGTCAAAAATTACCCCTAGGTATTTTTGCTGTTCTGCTAGGAATTGTATTACCTTTAGCATCCTTTATTTTTTAATGATTGCAGTGAAGAGAGGTACTTTTAGTAGAGAACATTTTTCTTGTATGCAGTTAATTTGAAGGGAAAGGTAATATGTGCAACTCAGATATTAAATGCAAGTGACAAATCAAAGCAGTTTAGACCCAGTCTGTCACCATGAAGGAAACAGGTATAAGCTGGCAGAACATGTAAAAAATAGATGCAGAACAGTAATGTTGGGAATTGCATCAGGGCTAGATCAGTTGAAACAAGTTCTCTTAATGTAAGCACTGCAGTGACTTATCCTGCTATGGAGAATTCTGTGGCAGTATCTGCAGTGGTGACCATGACTTACATACCATTGCCTAAATGGTGTGCAGTACTGAGTGGACTGGGACTTGGTGACCACCATCTGCAACATGTAGTTGCTAAATACCTCTCAACCTCTAAGATCAAGTAATCTGGACAAAGCCAAAACCGATGGGGGTGGGGGGAGGCAAAGGCTCAAGATTAGGAACAGTTTTGAATATTGCTTTTACAGGCTTAGAACATTGTTAGAATAACATTTTGGTTTAATGTGCATTTTTCAAAGGATATGACATCTGTAACTCAAATGTCTGTCATCATTTAGTGATTTCACTCTTCAATGATTTGCCAGAAAGCCACACATTTTATGAGGAACAGGCCAAAATTATGAGGCAAAACCTTTAGGCATTATGCAAAAGTCTGGACATTTGAGACATATAATTGGCCACCCCTTGCAGTTTAAGAATTAAATGATAGACAAGACCCTTTGGAGAGCAAGCTATGAGTTACCTTAACTATTTTAACAACAGGGACTTTCAGTCATCCAATAGATGAACAGATGATACATTGGAGGCTTCCCAGTGATATGTCTATTAAATATAAGGCAAGTTTCTTTTCTCTGTATCTTTTTTCTGACCCATACTTGTGATTGTCAGCCACCCTCTACATTGATGAATCAGATCATTTGCTCCTTATCCTACAGCCATTCAGGTTGCAATGATTGTGACAGTCAGCTACCAGCTAGAGCACCATCACAACTGAAATTCCTCCAGTATCTAGTTCTATATAGGACAACTAGTTTGCAGTGCACACAGTTGCAAACTGGATACTCCTGACAGATTTATATTCTCACTCCAACAGTCTAATCAATTAAAAAAAGGGTCTGTTGCCATGGATATGAACTTTCCTACTGTCTCTGTTACCGGCTTGGTGGATATGGGCATCCTGAGGCAATGTAGAAATTGCCTCCTGTTTACTGACAACCAGTTAATTCTCAAACAAACTGATACAGTATGTGAGAGATTTATTTACACAATGTCACTGGAGGCAAAGCTCTCACATAAAATTACTCCTAATGTCAATAAGGTTGCCAGTAGTACAGATGCTGCACCCATCACGCACAATTCAAAGCAGACATATACTATATATATATATATATATATATATATATATATATATATATATAGATATATATACACACACACATATATATATATATATATATATATATATATATACTGAGGCACTTGCATGTAACCTTCCTAAACCACAAAGACCTCCAAGACAAAGTACACATAATAAATACCCTCAGCAGCCCCCAAACACACTCTTTTAAAACAACATCCACATCAACACATAGACCTACATCATATGGATCCTCTATCTCTAAGCCCATAAGGCAAGTCACCACACAATCCAGCATTTGAGTCATTGGAAACTCCATTGTGAGACACACTAATGTCTCTCTCACCAGGCTGAGTAAGGATAAAGTTACGGTCAGTTGCTTATGAGGGACTAGGATCCACCACATTACACATCCACTCAGGTCATTGGATCACAATTATCAATATGACTGAGTCATAGTCCATGTGGGAGTAAATGACCTGAGACATACCTCCCTAGACTATGTGAAGAGAAACATCATAGAGCTTTCGGAATATGTGTTTCAGGCTGGTATGACCCTAGCATTGAGCAGCATTTTACCTTCTCCAAGGATGATGCCACAATATGAACAAAAGATGATTGACTTTAATAATTGGCTTAGTTTTTGGTGTTATTCTAAGTGGGTGCAATATTTGTCAGCATGGAATGAGATGGTCAACAGACCATGCTGCTTTGCAAGGGATGGTCTGCACCTCTCCCCTCTAGCCTTTTGAATATTAGCTAAAACATTGTCTTCCCCCATAGTGCCTTTTTTAGGCAATGCCAAACTGAAAGTACTTCCGACATAAATCAAAACAAAGAAAATCTAAAGGTATTAGTGGTCAGTGCTAGGAGCCTAAATAAAAAACTCCACTCCCTGGAAGCTCTCTATACCCTAGACAATGCTGATGGCTGTATGGTCTCAGAGACATAGTTTAAAGCCATGGACAGCACACCAACAGTTCAGGGTTATAATGCCTTCCACACATTTAGACCAGCTACTTCACAGGCAGGGACTAAAGGTGGAGGTGTCTCTATTTACATCAAAAATAAATATACTTCAAGGCTGGTCAAACAGGACAATGCACTTGAGCTGCTCCATGTTCAAATCACCATAGATAAAATCCAATACCACTTCCTTACAAGCTATAGGTCCCCCTTTATGACCCAGGAAATCCATACCATGTATTTAAATGCATGATAAACACTAGCCATCCAACCCAATACCATATTCATGGGTGACTTTAATTACTCCACTATTAACTGGGAATCCTATATGGCATCATATGTACATGCACAGAGATTCCGGAATTTTGTAAACATAAACTTCCTGGACCAGATAGTCAAAACACCAACCAGGGGTGCAACCATACTGGATTTGTTCCTCACTAATATGGGAGAGTGCTGCACACTCCATACTGTAATGTCTTCTCTGGTAAGGTCAGACCACAAAATGGTCTTCTTTGAAGTAAAAATAAAACCTGGACCCCCAGCTAAAATGGGAATATTCAGGAACTATTCCAAGGCTAACCTCCTGCTATTAAGTGAGAACAGGCCCCCATAAACTCTGAGAATACTGCTGCCTATGCAGAACTGTTCACAGAAACCCTGTACAAGCATGCAGCTGTGCCCACCAGGAAGAAGTACAGAACTAACTCAAAAAAAAAAAACAAGTCACCCTGGTAGACTCACAAAATCAATCGGATCTATAACAGGAGGAAGAAAATCATGCCAAAATTAGGAGGTGTAGCAACCAGCAGGATAAAAGCACTCTCATTAAACTAAACAAATAACTCAGAAGACAAAGTCTACCAAAGCCAAATTTGAGGTAAGTTTGGCCTCCCAGGCCAAGGACAACCACAAAGCATTATTTAGCTATGTCTGCAACCTCAAAGGCAATACAGAATTGCGTGCAGAGCTCATTGTAAATGGAGTCACCTATACTGAGCCAAAATATATAGCAAACCTTCTGGCTGATAAATTCAGCCCCAACTTTACTCATCTCTCCCCCTCAACCTTCCCTTAGGAAAAATAATCAAATATAACTCTCCCTACTATCACTAGGGAACAGGTCCTTAATGCTCTCTCTAAGATCAAGAACACTGCATCAATGGGCCCAGACAATATCCCAGGATGCCTTCTAAATAGCATGAAACATGACCTATCAGGGCCTCTGGAATTACTATTTAACTGCCTCCTCCAAACAAGCTTCATGCTTCACGACTGGAGAAAGGCAACAGTCATCCCTCTGCACAAAGGAGGGCCATCTGCACATCCTGGAAATTACAGACCCATATGTCTCACTAGTCTTATATGAAAGCCATGGAAAGAATTATCATGGAGATGATCAGTAGAGATATAGTAAACCTCTAGACACTGGACCCAACCCAGTTTGGTTTCGTAAAGGGCAGATCATGCCTACCCAACCTGGTGGACTTCTTTGAGAATGTCACCAAAGCAATGGATGAGGACAAAATCATTCACACTGCCTACCTTGACCTGGCCAAGCATTTGACACAATACCCCACTAGGGCATTGCTGACAAACTCAAGAGGTTAGGTACAAACCCGTATGTTACTCAGTGGATAGTGAGCTGGCTTACAGACAGGACACAGGAAGCTAGAATTGGGAAGTTCACCTCTACAAAGAGGCCAGTCACAAGTGGAGTTCCTCAGGGATCAGTCCTTGGACCGCTCCTTTTTGGCATTTACTTCACAGAAGTCAAGGCCAATGTCAGTGGTCTCTGGCTGAGTAAATTTGCAGATGATTGCAAATTAGGCGCTGTCATTGAATCTCACACTAACACAAATGCTCTCCAGAAGGGGCTGACACAGACAAACAACTGGTGTCAGAGTCATGGACTAAAACTAAATGCCAAGAAATGCATTTGGGAAGTCATCCATCCCTGGTAACTATGATATTGACAACACACCCCTTAGAGTTGACCCAGTAGTCAGGGACTTAGGGACATACATAGATAGTAATATAGCCTTTGATCATCACATGTCTACAGTGGTGAGGAAATCATTCTATGTTGTACAACTTATAAACAAAGGTATGGCATCTAAGTCCAAGGAAGTCATTGTTCCACTGTATTCGGCATTCATCAAACCTATCATTGAGTACAATGCCCCCTTTGGTATGTACCTAACCAGGCATATCCAACAACTGGAATGTCCACAGATGTTACTCACTAAAAGAATACAGGGCCTAAGTAATATGTCCTATGCAGACCACCTCAAGACCCTATCCCTGTATTCTGTCTCCTACAGGCTTTTGAGAGGAGATCTATGCCTGCCATACAGGGCATTGTCAGACCCCACTCTGATGGACCTCCTGCATATTCACAAAACAAACAGTACCAGAATTACCCATTCTAAAGACTTAAACCTTGTCTGTGATATAAATAGGACCTGCTGGAGAGATCGGTATGTATCACAGTGACTACCCCATCTATGGAACAGGCTCCCCATCCATGTGAAGCAGAGTTCCTCCCTAATCCAATTCAAGTGCAACTTGGACAATTGGATGGGAAACCAGAAATTCATCCCTGGTTTGGCACCTATGTTTCTGATGTAAACAGATAACCTGTAAATGGTTCATCTCCCAGGCCCATGCTTATACTTATCAAGGGTATCAGAACTCGTCAGAAATATGGGATGCATGGCTAGGCCCTTGTGGTCGTTAGCTTAACAAACACCTATGAACCTATGAACCTTTGCATGTTGGGGGGGGGGTTTGGTTACTAACCCCTCCTCTGGGTAGTTTGACATGAGTAATGCTAAGGGTGGGCTCACACTACTGCTCCAATGGTGTCATCATACCTCTATACATACACATAGAATCCAACTTCAGCTCTAAGGTGCTTGGCAGATCAAAGTGTGTGTCTTCAGTCCCTAAACTGGTAACCTCCAGGTTGTTAGTATTGCAGCAAGACTAAACCATCTCTCTATCTCAGGACTGATAATCCACTGTTAGTAGCTCCGTTCCACCATTCCCAGATGACTCCTCCAAGACCTACATTACTAGTCAGTCCTGTGTCTTTTGGGAGTTTATTAATGTATCCATTGGAGCCAGTGGATATTGGGCACATTCTCCAAAAGCTGTTTCTCCATGTGGAAGATTATGTGTGGTTTTGTAGGACACAGATGCAGACTTCCACCACCCTTAGTGGCTTTTGTGGCATTTCACTTCTCCTGTGCCATAAGTGCCTGCATTTTATTATCATTGCCAGATCTTGCATAAGTTCCAACATCAGACCCTTTTCCTTTTCAAGCTTCTACAATTGTCCCTATAGCAGTGCTTTGCCATGTGAAACAATAACAAAAGACATATTAGGCTGACCATGAGTACATCTGCTAAAACTGTGCTCCTGTAGCATGCGCATTGCAGCTGGTTATGCAAAATGTTCCTTTAACAAAACATAAGCAACATATGCTGTGGTCAGCCTCCAATCTCTATGTGCAGTGCTGCTATACAGAAATGTACTGAATGTGACATGAATCAGATGTATAATCCAATGACCAGGTTGACCAGGTTAATCCCATTAGGCTAGTAGTGCATTTTCAGGGGAGACTCTCGGTGGTATTCATACTACTAGGGGAAATTTGGCCAAGGCATTAGTAAACTTCCCTTTTCTCTTTTCAGTAGCTCAGATGGATGTAAAAAATCTCATGGCACCTACCATCAATGCAGACAGATGGGGCCTCAGTTTAAGATCTCCAAAGGATGACACACTCAGGGGTGCTCCATTAGCAAACAGGTCGGAGGGGACAGATCAACAAAGTTGCCATATGCAGACCATATGGCATTACAAGTAGATTCGGAGTAAGAACTTCAACAAAGAATAGGGGAATGCAAAACGTAAGGCACATAGGATGAAACTGATTACAGATAAGACAACTGTAATAGGAGCAAATGGGGACATCAGAAAAAGCTGAGAACTGAGATAGAAGGGAAAATAGTGGAACAGGTTAACAGCTTCAAGTGTCTGGGAGGGGTGGTTGAGGAGAAAGGAAATCTGAATGAGGAGATCAAAGCAAGAATCAGAGAGGCTGCACCCAGCTGGCACAGAGTGTCAGTGGTAGTGTCTGACAGAAGAATGCCAAAGAAGCTGAAAAGTAAGGTGCACAAAACAGTTCATAGTTTCATAGATTAGTACTAGGCTAACTGCCCTTGTGAGCCATTTTAAGCCTAGCCAATTACCCCATATGAGAATCAAACCCTGCATTTTGTGTCTGTAAGGAAACACATTAACCATTATGCCAACCTCCCACCCAGTACAACTCTATGGTACAGAAACCTGGGTGGTAAAGACAGAGCAGTTCAGGAAGCTAGAGGTAGTGGAGATGAAGTTCTTGACACGGGTGGTAGGATACACACTGTAGAACAGATGAAAAAAAAAAACTAGGACATAAAAGCAGAAGCCAAAGTAGTTACAATCATACAGAAGGTCAAAGGGAACAAATTACAGTGGTTTGGGCAGATGTGCAGAAAAGCAGAAGACAATCTAATGAAGATGTGGGACAGACAGGAAGAAGGCAAGAGGAAATCAGGGCAAGCAGTGAAAAGATGGATTGTCTCTTTGTGAACTATGAACAATTGTTAATTAAGGTAATGAAGGACAACTGCACATGATGTATTTACAGCACAGTACTCTAGTGCAGTGCAGATTCCTGACCTCTGAGTCCGAATTGGATCCAGGTTTGACTCTAGTTGGAGTTATGTAAAGCAGAAGGAAGGCAATCTGGAGGTTATAATTATCAGTTAAGGGACCTCACCCTGTATCCTGGCTACAGAAGACAAGAGCCTTAATCCTCTACATCAAGTACCAAACTGTTCACTTTGTTCTCAGAGTTGATTGAAATGTGTGAGAGATCTGTGACAGCCAGTCATGGGTGTTGAAGAAGATAGAAGAGTCGCACTGAACAGAGAGAGATGGCAGCAGTTGACACAACACCCCATCTCCATGTAGAGAATGGAAAAGGGGGAGGTTGCTGCTGCTGATAATGATGAAGTGAACACATGACATAGAGCTACAGACTGTATAGTACTGGGACTGGAGAAAACAGCTACAGACAAAGGGATAACATAGTTTTGTTATGATATATTCACAGGGACAGCGATGGGGATATGATATGTGTATTTCACAGAAACTGGTATGTATGTATGTATGTATGTATGTACACAGTTCCCACTGGGCTCATCCAATTTGTTAGGGCCAAAAGGTATGAAAGGGGTAAGCAGTCATCCTGCTGCCAACATTAGGGAACAAAGTTCAGAAAAGAAATGCACTTCTTATCAAACAAATCAGACTGAAGTCCAATATATATATAAATCCACCTTTCAGGCAGGTTTTTTTCACTGTATAGAAAACTTTTACACTTTGATATCCTGCCTGTTTCTAAACAGGACTCTGGTAGAGTAGATAGCAGAAATAAAGCATTAGTTGCAAAGAACTCTTTCCCATTTGGAGAAACAGACAGCAACAAAACAACTTCACCTTTAATTGCTGCATCAGTAAACAGCAAAGTAGCTTAACCTTCTGCCCAAGCAGTAATAATAGGTCCAGCTGGCTTCTCCTCTCAGAGGTGAAGTCCCTTACCTCATAATTATAACCCCCAGATTGCCTCCCTTCTGGTCTACAGAATTCCAATTAGAGTCAACCCTGGACCCTATTCAGACTCAAAGGTCATGAATCGGCACTGCACTATAGAACTGTGCTGTAAATACTGCATGTGCAACCATCTCTCATTACCTTTAATATCCTTATTTTTAGATTAATTTTCTTAAAAGAACAATCCACCCCTAGCATTCTAGGCTAATACATTTAAAGTGACTACAAGACCCCTTACAACATAGAAGTATTGCCTCGAGCCAGAGCAGATGGGCTATGTACCTGAGACATCTCATCTGCATTCAGGTGTCTGCAGCCTGGTTCATGCACCATCACAAAGTGAAAATGCTGAATGGTTAGTGGCCATTGAAATTGCTTTTGTCCTTGTGTCAGACTAGCCATTGAAGGTGGGCATGAACTGAGATCAGGACAAACACTGTCTCCAGTAGACATTATTTCATGGTGGTGAGGCCTCACTAAATGGCTAAATACTCTTATTGTTATAGCCAAGTACAGTTTATAAGCATTACTAAGCTTTCTACTAATGCCTTCCCCTTTTTAATCTGGGACAAAACTGCACCTATACCTTCCTGTCATGTACCTGTAATGTACTAGCAATTGTTTCAAAAGTCAACACCCGTAAGCATAGGATCTGAGCATAGCATATTCTTTAGCTGTCTAAGGCATAATTGTCCAGTTTCCCCTTATTGGAACTTTACCTTTAGTCATGTCAGTAGGGGACAAGCAATACTGAGAAAATCAGAAAGAAACTTCTAATAATAGCTAGGCCCAAACAAGCTTTTACTTGCTTTTTAGTAGTTGGAATAAGCTAGTTTTGCCCTGCTTTCACTTTTTTTACCATGTGTTTTCACAGACCATTGACCTAGCTCAAAACACAACTAATGCTCTACTGTTATTCTGTAACTTGCATTAACTGGCTTAGCTGTCAGTCCAGACTGACACAAATATTTAAAATGGCTTGGACTTTGTGCAGATGTATCTATGAGTCTTCAAAGAATATTACAATGTCATCATGTAGGATGTTGCATATCTGGTGTGGGGGGGGTCTAAGGATTTTGACCACCAGTCTCTGGAATGTTGCAGGTACTCCAAAGAGACCAAAAGACAACACTTTATGTTAGAAAGACGCTTCAGAGTTTGACAATACTATTTTATTCTTAGCATCTGGGGCTAGTTTGATTTTTCAGTAGCCTTTGGTTAAGTCTGAAGGGAATGAAATCTAGCTTTGTCAACTTTCTCAGTATTTTCTTCCACTAAGGGCATAATATATGAATCAAATGTAGATATATTATCTACATTCCTGAAGACCCTGTAAAGTCTTATAGACCCATCAGGATTATATACCAGTACAATGGGACTATTCTACTTCCTGTTGGATTCTTCTAGAACTCCAAGCTTAATCTTTGTTCATAGTCATCTCTATACGCTTGGCATCGGTACTCTGGTATTCAATATGGTTTTGTGTGCTTTAGCAACAGGCATAGTTTTTCAGTTTTGATGAGTTAAATGGATTGTATAAGACAACTCTGAAAATATGTTCCTATTTCTGAGTACAAATTCTTTTCCTTCTATTTTCTGGGACACTGATAGACTTGCTGTGGGAACCCTAATTCCCCTAAAAATATACTACAGAAACATCTGTAGAAACTTCTTTCCATGCTTCTGGTTTCCTTTTTCCCAGATATTTTAGCATGCAATTCAGTTCAATTACTTTCCCTGCCTTTTCAAAAGGGCATTGCCACTTTGAAAAGAACTTATTTTGCATAGTTAGTTCTAATACAAGTACCTTATCTCTTACTTTGAGCTCTCTAAAATGGAAAGTTCTGTTATATGTTCTCTTTTCAGCCTACTGTGACCTCTCCATATGTGCTCTTATTATGGACATCACATTTCATAAACTGTCCTTCATGCCCAAAAGATGCACATTTACATTTTTATAAAGGGTACCTTTCTCCTTTTTGTACACATCTTCTACTATATCAGACAAGCTTCATGAATATCTGCCATACAGCAATTCAAACGGTGTGAACCCAGTTGAAGCTTGGGGTACTGCTCTTACAGAAAAGAGAAGATATGGCAACAGCTGGTCACAGTTTTTCCTATTTATTTATCTCTATAGCCCTTCACAACACAGGTTTATTATAGTTTCCTAGGTTTTTACTCTGCTACTGATATGTGATGATCTATACTCAAAGATATGTCTAATATGTGCTGAGTACAGTGGAATGATTACATCCCTGGACTTGCACACAATACTTTTAGATGTAAACTATGATGAAAAAGAACGTCTTTACAGCAGTGGATACATGGTGATCAAAGGACAGCTCATTGCTGGCATAGGTTTCCAGATCTCTAACTATAGGATCAATTTTCAGGGATGTGCTGCCAATGTGATAGCTGCAAAGGGACTCATGCTAAACAAAGAATATGATTATATACTTCTTGGCGTTTAGTTTTAGTCCATGGTTTTGACACCTTTTAGTTGTTCAGGCCAGACCCTCTTAGAGGATCTTAGTCTCCTCCTGGGAGTTTATAATGGTACCAAATTTGCAGTCATCTGCAGACCTGGTCAGCCACAATCCCTTAACATTAGTTTTAACCTCTGAGAAGTAAATGCCAAAGATGAGTGGCCTAACCACTGAATCATGGGATGCACCTCTAGTGACAGGTCTTTTGCAGAAAGTAGATCCACCAACCCGTGGGTTCTATTTGTGAGATTATGTGCTATCTAATGAATTATATGGGGATTGACATTGAGCTGGGAGAATTTTTCTATGATATCCGAGCGTGGGATGAGAATCTGGTATTCAATACTTTATTTTACCTTTTTCCATTGCTTCAGCAATATTTTCAAAGACATCAAGCAGGTAATTGGACAGGACCTGCCCTTGATGAATGTGAACTAGGTTGGGTTGAGAGTCTATAGGTTACTTATAGCCTTGTTTAATTCCATAATGACACTTTCCATAGCCTTACAGATGACACTGGATAGGCTTATGGGTACGTAATTACACGGGTCAACTGAAGCTTCATCTTTCTGCAAGGGATTGACTATTTTTGTCCTCCATTCTCCTGGTACAAAGCCTGTTTTGAAGATGATATTGAATAGATTCTGTAGGTCAGGCAAGTCATGTGACAGGCTGATCATTAGGTAGGCTGGTATGTTATCTGGCCCCGCAGATGTAGTGTTCCTGACCTTAGATGGAGCTTTGAGAGCTTGATCCTGGGAGATTTGCGGGGGAGTGGGTGCAATGTCTATGGTCATGTGATCTGAGAATATTGGAGGGAGAGGGGAGTGAAGTTTTAGCTAAATTTGTCCACTAGTAGATTGGCTATGTTCTCGGTGGTTGAGTATTTGATATTTTTACTACTAGTTCTCTGCTGTGCTGCACATTGTTTCTGAGATTTCTAACATAAATAAAGAAGGTGTTGTGGTTATCCTTTTCCTGGATGGCTAACTGCTCCTCACATCTGGCTTTTGTTCATTTGATCATGGTCTAGAGTTCCTTGTTTAGTTTAGCAAGAGCATATTGGCATCTTGAAAGTTAGATTTATTTTTTGCATGAAATGAGTTTTTTCTTTTATTATAAAGTCTGTTTATATTTGGATTCCAAGATTTATTTTTTGCATACAATGAGCTTTTTCTTATAGGTTTCATAGGTAGGTACCAGGCTACCTGACCGAAGGCATTTATATGCCTATCCAGAATGTGTTGGCTTTTGCCGCCCCCTTAGAGTAGTTCCCTGTGCCTCTGTCCAGCAGAGCCCCTGAAGTGATCTGTGGGGTAAACTTTCTGTTTCCCATCCACTCGTCAAGGTTTCTTTTGAAGAGAGTTAGCGAGGAGCTCTGCCTAATGTAGATTGGAATCTTGTTCCAAAGCATGGGAAGTCTCTGGGACAGGAATCTATCCCTCCAGCACATCCTATTTATTGTTGTGGAGAGGTTTAGATCCCTACAGTGTGTGGCTCGAGGGGATAAGGTTTTCTTTAGGTGGAGCATCTCCATCAATTCTGGGTTGGACATGGCCTTGTATGTCAGGCAGAGATCACCTCTGAGTAGGCGATATGCAATAGAGTGCAGCTGGAGTTTCTTCAGTCGGGCTGCACAGGGCATCTCTTTGAGGCCAGTGATGCTTTTGGTGAGGTACTTCTGTGGTCTTTCCAGCTGTTGCAGGTGTCTTGTAAGGTACATCCTAAATGGGGTGGTGTACTCTATGATGGGTCTGATGAGTGATGAGTAAAGGGGCACAATAACCTATTTTGATCTGGATGCGAACCCTTTTGTGATTAGGTGGGCCACGTAGAAGGATTTTCTAACCACTTTGGCAATGTGATTATCAAAGGTGAGATTACTATCTACTTGGGTCTCCAGATCCCTTATTATGTCTTCAGTATTTAGGGGAGTACCACCTATGTGGTAGTTTGTGGGTACTTTGTTTTTGCACTTTTTGGCATTTAGCTTGAGGCCATGATTTTGACACCAGGTATCCGTCTCAGTGAGACCCTTTTGGAGGATGTCTGTGTCAGCCGGAGAGTCAATTATAGCCCCTAGTTTGTGGTCGTCTACAAACTTGATCAGCCATAGTCCTCCTGTGCTTGCCTGTACCTCTGAGAAGTATATACTAAACAGGAGGGGTCCTAGGACTGAGCCCTGGGGAACACCATTTGTAACTGGTTTAGAGTTGGACCTAGCTCCCGCAACTCCCACCATGTGAGTTCTGTCCGTGAGCCAGTTGGCAACCCATCTTGTGACATAGGGGTTTATGTTCATGCTGGTGAGCTTGTCTATAATACCAGAATGGGGAATGGTGTTGAAGGCCTTAGCAAGGTCTAGATAGACTGTGTGTACCACCTTTCCCTCATCTATAGCCTTGGTAACTGTGTCAAAGAAGTCCACCAGGTTTAGGAGGCATGATCTGCCCTTAACATAGCTGAACTTGGTAGGGTCCAGTGTACGGAGGTTCCCAATGTCTCTGTTAATGAGTTCCATGATGATGCGCTCCATAGCCTTGCAGACCAAGCTAGTCAGGCTTATAGGGTGATCGTTCACATGGTCTGTTGTGGCTCCACCTTTGTGGAGTGGAATAACTATTGTTGTGTGCCACTCTATGGGTATGTAGCCTGTGGAGAGGCTGAGTTTGAACAGTGTGTTTAGGTGAGGGGTTAGTTTGTCTTTGAGCTCATGTAGGACACAGCCTGGGACACCGTCTGGTCCCATTGATGCTGTGTTTTTGGCTTTGGAGAGGGCTGTTTTAACCTGAGTGTCTGTGATTTCAGGGACTCTACATTCTTCTGGTATGGTTATGGGTCCTTTTGGGGATGAGAGGGGGGTGAAATTTGTGCTGAACCTGTCTGCCAGGATGTTGGCGATATTGGTTGGTGCAGTGTATTTTGTGCCATTCTGCACTAACTCAGCGCAGATCTGAGCATTGCCACTTAGATTCTTGACATAGCTAATGAATGCCTTGTGGTTATCTTTGGAGTCCTTGGCAATTTTTCTTTCAAAGCTCGCCTTTGATGATTTTATGAGGGATCATAGTTTCTTGCTGATACTAATCAGGGATGTCTTCCCTTCTTGGGATTTTACTCTTTTGTGTACTAGTTTCCTCCTTCTATTGTATAGCTTGTTTATGGCAGGAGTCCACCAGACTGGTTTCCTTTTCTTGGAGGAGTGAGTCTTGGTTTTTCTTGGGATGGCACAATCCATTCATTCTTGTAAGTGCCTGTAGAATGCATTAGTAAAGGATTTTGCAGCTTGGACAGCATTATCCTTCAGCATGGGGGCTTTGAAACTTTCCACCTCAGTTTTAAGTAATGTGAAGTTTGCTTTTGAAAAGTTTTTCACAGTAGTTTCCTTGTCCAGGGGTGGGGGTGGAATGTGGATGGGGTTTGTCTTTTAAGCCTTGCCTAAAAAAGGCACTATGGGGTGGCAAGAGCCTTGGCCAGTATTTGAAAGCCTAAGGGTGACAGGTGCAAGTCGTCTGTAGCAAAGCAGTGTGGCTTGTTGAGCATGTCATCCCAGGTGGACAGACATTGGATCCCCTTTGAATGACGCCAGAAACTTAGCCAACTGTTGAAATTGAGAATTTTTTCTTTATACCATGGTTTCATTCTTGGTGAGGGCTGGATGCTACTCAGGCTCAGGGTCATACTGGCCTGGGCTACATGATCAAAGAGCTCTTCCATGTCTTTTTTCATGTAGTCCACGGGGGTGCAGCTCAGGTCATTCACACCAACATGGACAATGACCGAGTCATATTTGTACTTGTTCTGGAGTGACCTGAGTGCTTGTGTTATGTGGTGGATCCTAGCACCCGACAGGCAGCTAACAGTAACCTTCTCCTTATTCAGCCTAATGAGTGGGACATCAGTGTGCCTGACTATAGAGTCACCTATTACTAGTACGTTGGGTATGTTATTTTGCCTTAAGGGCTGTGATTGCATGGAACACTGGTTTTGTGAAGTATGTGTTTCATGGTTTATGTTAGGGGGTGGAGGTTGCTTGGTTGTTTGCTTTGGAGGTCTCTGTTGGTTTTGCAGATTTTTATTTAGAGCCTCCAAGTATGTTTTCATATATTTATGTGTGTTTTTTGCCTGTGCTGGTTTAATGGGTCTCTTTTATTATAGAGTCTGCTTATATTTGGATTTCACCACAAGGGGTTATTTTTGAATTTGGTATTGCACTTATTTCTGAGTGGGACAGATATATCTATGCAGCTATTTACATGTGCATAGAAATTAGTGACAGATGATACAGCATAAGCAGTGGGAGTTATCAAGATGGAAGGGGCTTTTGGATTTAGCCGGGTCATCACTCAGTTTTACTAGATTAGCCCTGATATAATCTCTGAATACTAAGGCATTGAAATATGCTTCAGGTTTCAGTCTTATGGTAAATGTGTTTGACTTGTAGTATTATTTGACCAGGGAAGAAGTTAAAGTTGGTGGTATACAAAGCTGGCCCCATATTGGTAAGTACTAAGTCTTAAACTTTATCACCCCTAGTTGGGGTGTAGAAAAGCTTATCCAAGGAGTTGTGCAGAAATCTCTGGGCTTAACTGTTTGAGAATATATGTCTCCCAGTTTATGGATGGGTAACTGAAGTCTCCTAAGAGAATGGTATTAGGCTTAGAACATAAGGACTCCATACTTGTTAGGTAGGAGGTATAAGCCAAGGGGGACAACAGAGGGAGTACTCTAGTTAGATATGATATGACAAGGGGTTTTGCTATTAATAAATTAAATGTGAAGGAGTTCCAGGTCATCATCTTGCCTAACAAGTTTGGAGATGAAGCATTTTTTTATGAATAATGAGACACAGGTGCCTCTAGTACCTTTGCCGTATACTGTGGGTCTGAGCATGTGATAGGCATCGAAACCCTGCACTGATGAAGTGCTTTCAATGGTCTTGAACCTGATCTTGTGATGATGCATATATCAATTTTTCCAAGGTAAGGACTGTTTATAAGGAGTGGAGTTTTTTGTTAATTTTCCCAGTTTTGAACAGCTGTACCTTAATGTTATCCAGATTCTATTTAGTTATGCTGGAATTTTTAGAAGACTGGTATTGCTTAAATAAAGGCACAATGGGGGTAGACAAGGATTTAGCAAATATATTGAAAGCCTTGGGGGAATAGATGAAGGCCATCCCTGATAAAGCAGTTGGTACTATCTACAAACTCTTTCCAGGCTGATATATATATATATATATATATATATATATATATATATATATATATATATATATATATATAGTAACTCCTGTGAATGCCACCTGAAGCCAACCGATTTGTTGAAATCAATATCCTTTTGTTTGTTTTGTGGTATCACTCTTGGTGATGGTAGAATGCTGCTCATGGGTAGATTCATTTCAGCCTCAGACACATACTCCAAGAGCTTCATCATGTCTCAGTTCATATAGTCTAGGGAGGCATGTCCCAAGTCATGTATACCCATGTGTACGTGCTCATGGGTAGATTCATTTCAGCCTCAGACACATACTCCAAGAGCTTCATCATGTCTCAGTTCATATAGTCCACCCATGTGTATGTGCTCATGGTAGATCATTTTCAGCCTCAGACACATACTCCAAGAGCTCATCATCTCTAGTTCATATAGTCCAGGGAGGCATGAGGCATGTCCCAAGTCATATACCCATGTACCGTGTGCATGCTCATGGGTAGATTCATTTCAGCCTCAGACACATACTCCAAGAGCTTCATCATCTCTCAGTTCATATAGTCCAGGGAGGCATGTCCCAAGTCATGTATACCCATGTGTACGTGCTCATGGGTAGATTCATTTCAGCCTCAGACACATACTCCAAGAGCTTCATCATGTCTCAGTTCATATAGTCCAGGGAAGCATGTCCCAAGTCATGTATACCCATGTGTACATGCTCATGGGTAGATTCATTTCAGCCTCAGACACATACTCCAAGAGCTTCATCATCTCTCAGTTCATATAGTCCAGGGAGGCATGTCCCAAGTCATGTATACCCATGTGTACATGCTCATGGGTAGATTCATTTCAGCCTCAGACACATACTCCAAGAGCTTCATCATGTCTCAGTTCATATAGTCTAGGGAGGCATGTCCCAAATCATGTATACCCATGTGTACGTGCTCATGGGTAGATTCATTTCAGCCTCAGACACATACTCCAAGAGCTTCATCATCTCTCAGTTCATATAGTCCAGGGAGGCATGTCCCAAGTCATGTATACCCATGTGTACGTGCTCATGGGTAGATTCATTTCAGCCTCAGACACATACTCCAAGAGCTTCATCATGTCTCAGTTCATATAGTCCAGGGAGGCATGTCCCAAGTCATGTATACCCATGTGTACTATGACTGTATTAAATGGGTATTTGTGGTGCAAGGACTTGAGTGTTTGCATGTTGTGGCTAATACTAGTGCCTGGTAGTCAACTGACTGTAACCCTTTCTTTGGACAGCCTAGTGTGGTGCATTAGTGTGTCTCACTATGAAGTCACCTATTATTAGGATACTAGATTGTGTGGATGTTTGCCTAATGGGCTTTTGAAAAAAAACTCAGACTCTTAGATGCATGATTCATTGTGGATACTGCTTGTGCTATGTGTTTATGAGGCTGCTGAGGGTACTTGTTTCTTAGGTTACATTTGGTGGCTTTTGTTGCTTAGGTATGTTACTTTTTAAGACCCTCAGCATATATATAGGTTTCTGTGTCTGGTATGAACTATGTATGCTCTGTTTAGTGCTGTGCGGTGTGGTAGTGACAACCTGCTTGTTAATTATTGAGCTTTGTGTATAACTACATCTCTCACACAAGTTTACTGATTTAAGTAATAGGTGGTTATCAGTAAGCATGAGATAATTATTGAATTGTCTCAGGATGTCCACTTCAACCAGGCTGGCTGCAGAGATGATTGTAAAGTGCAAATCCAGTGTTCCAGGTGCTTACAAATGTGGGCTGAAGGGGGAGAAGTGCCTTTAGGTTTGGAGTTAATTGACTAGAGATGCTACTGTCTGAAACAATCAAAGTCTGCATATGAAGAGCAATGTACCACTTTGCGTGAACCAGAACCTTTTGCACAACTACTGACTATTTCACGAACAATATGAATTGGGGGAGTAGGTTATACAAAGAAACTTTAGACTCTAAATGTCTACATCTAAATAGGTCAGTCAGCCACTTTGCTGCACAGTAAGTCACATCACTCTAAATTGCCTTATTTATTACACAAAAAGCTGAATAGAGCACGATAACTAATAACAAGACACTCAAATGTAGACTTTGTAGAAAAATAATGCTCACAGCTTGCCTGAAAATCTTCTTCCATCACCAGAAGAAGCCTGTAAACTAATTATAACAAAACTCACTAATTTAGCTTTAAAAGCATTGGAAGCAGTATCAGTACTCTTAATATTAAGCAATTATGTCAAAGGCCATTAAGCTTGGTGTTCCTTGGTTCAATTGCAGTAGGTCAACCTGGTTTAATCTGGTCACAAAATGGAGCTACTTATCTGGAAATACTGATGATCATTACTTGATATCACAACTGGACCTACAGAGTCTGTTGCTGTGTTTTCAAAAGAGACTCCTGCAATGGACAACAGTATCAGAGGATTATTAAATCCTGGAGTGAATAATGTCCTGAGGCACTCTGAGTAGGCAACACAAAAATTCTCTCTGCTCTTTATAATACCAGACTAATAAAATCTAGTCAAAACTATATGCCATTTTAGCCATCACTGATTTGTCCACACAAAACAGCCATTTATGACACTTACAGGACAAAACTTCATGTGAACTCCCAGTTCTCTCTCTCTTTTTTAATTTTGATAATTATGCACATCAATGTCTTCCATTTAGGAATGTTATCTCCTTCCAAAATAACCACACAAAAATGTGTCTGTTCTGATTTCTTTACAACTGTTTTAAAAATACTTTAGAGTTAATAATTAGCTGATTGGGTGTTCTCCCTTTGGTTCCTCTATACAGCGTTAGTTGGAAGTGGAGTATGAAGGGCACCTGTTTTTTCCTTTTAGTTCTCCATCTACTCTCTTTCTCTATGCTCTCTGGATGTCTATTTAGGACAGGGATCTCAAACTTGTGACCCTCAGACCTCAAACAGCCTTTAAACCAGTATAATTATAGATTATATTTTCTATATTATAGAGATCTATAATTATAGATAAGTGAAACTACTACACTACTTTTCTAGGTACACTGTCTGCATTTTTTTTGTCTTGGAGGTTGTGGTCCTTGCCTGAGTATGTTAGCCCTCATACAGCACCAGTGTTCATTTGAGCTTGAGAAAACTGATTTAGTGTGTTGTCCTGCCACTCAGCTTTCTTAATTTGACATGGCTTATCTCAAGGTCAGCCATATCAGTATTTTCTCTGGTATTCTGACATGAAGTGGGGGCCATGTCCTCTTCTAATACAAATACATGTACAGCTGTTTACTCTTCACTTAGTTTTTCCTCTATGATAGTTGACTCCTGAAAATAATTTCAGAGGTAATGGCTGTTTTCTTTTCCCTTCCTCGGAGGTGTCATTAACTACCTGCCACTTAAAGTCATGGTTCTATTTCTGGGTGGATCTCTGCTTTGGCATAGTAGGGAGACGTTTTAAGACTGTTTGGGTCCCATTTTTCTTCTTGTTCAGTATGAGACCCATCTGCCTTGTCCTCTATGTCTGATTTATATTATTAATTTAACTTCTGGAGTCTTTTGGTAGCTCAGTCCATGTCACTCTCTACATTGACTTCCTTCAGCATTATAAGAGAAGTCATTTGACAAGATTCAGTAGTGGATGATACATATACCTAGAGTCAAATGTTGACTTCCTTACTGTTATTACCTGGATTTTTCTCTTTGCTGGGACTTTGAATTTCTGTCAGTGTATCTGCAGAACCTTTTCCCCATAGCTTTCATAGTTCTATAAACTAGGGAAACTCCTGGCCAGTGACTACATCATGAAACAAATTGGGTACCAGGGTACAAGGTGTATAACTTGACCCAAGAGAGTCTGCATTCTACTTATGTAACAGGGCATTCCTTTTTATTTTCATGTACAAACATTACTTCAATTTTCTGCTTATGTTTGCAAATATATTTTATTTCTACTAGTGGAACCATACTTAATGAGGTCAATAATCCAAGTAGTTTGACAAATGAACCAAGGTATTGGGATCAAATAATTAGAGAGGGAACGGTGATAGAATGGGAACAGGCAAAACATTCATTTGGATTGTAAACTAGAGATTACCTTCCCTATCAAGGATTGATATCAGAGTATAGGCAAAGAGAAATAAACAGGAGATCCTAAGTGAAAGACCCGCACTGGTAGAGTTTTTAGTAGAATCTAAAACAGAAGCTGCTGTTAAAAAAGGGATAATTAGTAGGGCATATAAAATATTGCATGATAATTATAGGAATCAGTCAGAGTAGATTAGAAAGGCCTGTGAAGTGAGATTTGCTAAGCAATTCACAAAGAAACAATGGGGAGTTATATGTATGGCTCCTAAGTATGCAACAAAGTCTGGAAGATTTAGAGTCTTTGCTGAAAGTGTCTGCATAGGTATTTTAATAATCCAAGCAGACTCCAAAGAATTTTTCCTCAGGTAGATTGCAAATGTTGGAGGTGTGATGGGGAAGAAAGAGATAATTGGGAATATATTTTCTGGGACTGTAATGAGTTGGCAGACTTTAAAAATTCCCTGCAGACTACTCTAACAGAAATATTAGGTGAGCAAATTGGTGTAACTAAGGAAATTAATCTTTTGAGCTATGATACAGAATTGGAATTGTCTAGACATAGTAAGGCCAAACTGAGTTTAATCCTGTTGGCTGACAAAAAAAAAAAATACTAGAAATGGAAATCAAAGTCTAAACCAACTGTACTAGAGGATGTAAATATAGTAATACAGATAAAACAACTGGAATAGGATTTTTAGAAAAGGTTATGAGCAAATTACATAGAAAAATGGGAATTGTGGGAACAATACATGCATAATGGGAAAGGCAAGAACTTAATGAGCTTTGTAATGTTTGAGAATGACTGGATAGATTATAAGGGATATATAATGTATGTAACTTAAATACATCAATATGGTTTGTTTTCATTTATAAAAATGTATGATTGCCTATGTCATAAGTGATAATTTAATATAAAAATAATCCATGTAGTTCCTTCCCTTCTACTACAGTAGGGCATTTCATAGGTTTGGTGCTAGCACAATGACAGAAAGCAAATTCTATAATTCTAACAGTTAACAATTCAACATTGTCACTCTACTCTGGTATATTCTCAGGCATACTTCATCTAACAGACTGCTGACAAACATTAACAGTTTGTATAGGTGTTGTATTACAGTCATTAAATGTAGAATACCTGGCTATATGCCCTTTTTAGGGCATTTAAAACATATTGTTTCCAATGATTACATTTGTTTTAGTTACAGGTGTAAAAGAATATATAAATGAAGGCTTGTTACTTGCCCTTTGTTTGTGCACATCTGACCTAGAATAATAACTTCACTTAACATTGATCTACTGCAGCAACTAGTTGTTCAGAAGACTGAGTGACACTGATGGTCACTCTTAAGTTACTAGTGAGTGCTTTCTTAACTTAACTACAGGCATAATTTCAAAAGTTTACTTAAATTATTTAGATGAGATTCTACCTACAGTTTCAGACTTATAGCATAGCTACACTTTTAGCTCTCAAATGTTTGTCCATACAAAATGTTCTGTTATGAAATTTGTATGACTGGACTTCATATGTACCTTCCACTCCTCTTTTTTGATTAGTTGTAATCATGCATATTAGATTTTTTCCAAATCCATATACATTTTCAGGGCATCTCCCATTACATAGGATGACAGAACTCTGGACCATTCTGTCTGATCTCAGTTCCCCCTAGCTGCATACATTTCAAATACAACAAGGTAAGCCTCCATTCATTCTCTGGTTCCAGTTTGTACTGGACTAAAAGACTCCCATAGGGGTGGCTGACTGGCTCATCAAGGTGAAAATCTATTGCTGGAAGCTTAGTAGGTCTTGATCTGTGGCAACATATCTGTCCTGTAAAGTGGCCATGAACAGTTCATTTTATTAGTTAGTTCTTTCTTGAAGGCTGACCATGTGTTGGTCATTTGCTATGTTTCACTCATGAAGACTGACCATGAGTTGCTCAGTTTGTTATTCATCTGCCTCATTTCTGTCATGAAGGGTAACAACAGATTTTATTAATGCATCATTTTCTCCATTTGTCTACCAGTACTTAACATCCACAGTCAACATGCATAAGAAACAGCTTCCCGTACACAGTCAGCTGTATCCAGAGTAATTAACAATTTTTTTTTGGATGGTACACTTTTCTTCTGTAAGTTTGATACTTAGACTTCTCCTAAGGGGGATCTCATTCAAGGAAACATGAAGCTTTTGAAAAAGTCAATAGTACAGAAAAAGAAAAGCTGTTACTTTTACTCACTGAAAACACCAATGTAGTATGTAGGTGGTTTGAGATAAACAAGCAGTCATTGGAGTCAGCTTTGTGACTTCATAACAATCACATTTATTGACAAACAAGGTTCAGAAAAGAAATACAGTTGTTATTAAACATGTCAATCTACAGCAAACATAAATAAATTCACTTTTTAGGCAGTTGTTTTCACAATGCAGCAAACGTTTGCATTATGACGCAGTGTTACTGTTTAAGCAAGACTCTCAAAGAGTAGATGGCAAAAATGAAACCATACTTAACAGGGGTCCACTTCAAAACAACGAATACTCACATTATTGAATCCCATTTCATTGAGCCTGACTTCATCGAATCTTCATTATATCGAACTCCAGGAACAATGAAAACAAACCCTGGGAAAGGAACCACTTGACCACCAGGACAAAACAAAAAACCCTCCAAGTGGAGGACTTCACCCCCACACCCCTTAACTAAATATAACAACTCCAAGATTACACTACAGTGGTGGAAGGGCGAGGTTCACCATGGTGGCCAAGTGGTTCCTTTCCTGGGGTTCATTTTTGCTGTTCTGGGAGTTCGATATAATGAAGATTCTGTGAATTCATTCTCGATGAAGTGAGATTCGATAATGTAAGTAGTTAATGTTTTGAACAGGATCCCTTAACACATACCTTTAAACAGTAAAGTAGCTGTCTTCTCAATTCCAGCAACAGAGAACAACAAAACAGCTTCACCTTCAAGTTTATCAAGAGGGAACACCAAAACTTTATCTTCTTCCCAGATAATAATAGGTTCAACAGGCTTCTCCTCTAAAAGAGTGGGTCTCATCCCCTCATAGGGATACTATCTGAATGTCTTCTTTGTGATCTATGTAACTCCAGCTAAAGTCTTCCATGGGCCATCCTCAGACCCAAAGATCATAAATCTGCTGTGCTCGAAGGCACTATACCTTAAAAGCCCCACATGCAGCTATTTCTCTACTTCTGACATCCTTACATGTTCCTAAGTTAATCTCCTTAAAGGTTATTGTGCATTTGCTTTTGATCATTCTAGGCTGGCAAATTTAAACAGATCAGTTTTCACTATTTTACAGCAAATATAGGTGAAAGTAAAAGGCAAATTAGAAAAAAAAAATCTGTCATCTTATGAAAGTAGCCTAGCAGCCTAACAGCAATATACTTTGCAAAACAAGATAATACATTATCTGATTATGGGTCTTGGTATTAGAATAATTCCCTAAATGTATACACACAAGCTACTGTGGATGCTGCAAGCATAAAGCTGCATTCATTAGGAATGATGTTACTCTGGGAGTGACAGCATTATACAATACTGTTGGTGCTGCATACATATATTAATAACAAGAAGGCTTCTGCTGTGACAGTGGGTGATAGCAACCAATTCATTATTTTTCAAGGATACCCATGAAGACTGTACATATGGGCTTATTTATAATTATATATATATATATATATATATATATATATATATACTTAGATTATCTCTGACATTTTTGTATATTTCCATAAAGATAAAGATCCATACTTCCTCAGGGTATCCAGACCTATTTTGGGCCTTTAACCATGTGACTTATCAGCAAATAATAGGCAGTTCTAATAAGGGCAAAGAGTTATTAACATAATTTTACTAAGATTTTTAATGTAAGATGTGCTGTAGTGGAGAAATCAATCAATTACCTTGTCACTTATTATTTATATTTTCATATTCATCTTCATATTCTAGTGTCACAGTTCCTTACATCTTGGACATCTGCAGGATTTCCACTGTATCACACACACATAGAAGGAAAGTGACAAAAGTAAGTTGTAGGCATGATTAAACAGAATGGAGCTCTCCACTGATACACTCCAGCATGGATGACATTCCAGTAACCAATCCTCAGAGGCTGGTACTGATACAGTTTGTAAGTATTTATTTTAGTTGTTTTCTTTTTTTTTTTATCCTTAATTTTATTATTGTTTAAAAGTAGCATTTTGTTTATACAGACGTGTTTGTATTCTGGTACAGTTAGTACAGTGGACTAAGGTAATGAGTTATCAATAATTTGCTTTTTCTTGTAAAGGGTTTGATTCCCTCAGTATCTACTTGCTTACTGTGTGACCTTGTGTTCCTGAGCAAGTAACTTTACCAGACAGTGATCTGGCCAATTGGGAAATCATGTTAAGCTTCTTGATGGTCCTCTGGACTGCAAGTCTGCTGATTCCGTATGAATCTATGACAGAGCTACCACTGGCTTATGTCACATGCATAGTTTTCTTTTAATAATGTACCTTTACTTCCCTCAAAGCCTGTACATCCCACTGCCACACAGATTTCAGCCAGTGGTTACTTTCAGATATGTGTACATGTCTGGGGAACTGTTCATCTATGTCGTTACCTCTAAACTGTTCTTTTTCTCTCTGTGTTGCTACAGTATATAACTTTGCAACTGCATCATTAGGGGCAGCTGGAGAGCTTAATAATAATTCCTTCTGTCATATGTGTACAGTGGCAGGTATATACCCGGTCAGGATGGTTGACAGCAGAGACATAAGTCATGATGCAAACTCATCTACAATTTTTAATGATCTAGGTGAAAAGGTCACAAGAATCATTAATCCTCTTATCTGTAACTCCTATGAAAAGGCACAGTTACTGTTTACATTACATATAACCATATATGTGACATCTGCTTACATTACAAAGGTGAATTTACCTGCATAAGAATAACAGTCACAACGAATCTATCATCTTTAAGCAATAAGCTTTGTAGACAAGATAGTTCACCTCAACAATGAAAGTAAACCTGAATATTTGGATGTAGCAATTTAACATTCTCTGGCCATTCCTTCACTATTATAGTTCATAATGACTGCAGTTCAAAGTTTTCCTTTTTATTGCCTTTGGTTAACATTTTTGGGAATCCCTTCACTATTATAGTTCATAATAACTACAGTTCAAAGTCTTCCTTTTTATTGCCTCTGAGCACCTCTAGGTAGTTAGCAGGCTTAGGCAGTTGAGATGCAAGCCACAGGATTTCCATTTTTGTTTTCAGTTCATTTTTTACATTCTTGTAGATGCACTGTATTAAAGGTACCAGCTATGCATTAGCCTTCTGGTTTATACGGAACTTGCAGTTCATATTTTTTTATAAAGACAGTAACACCCTTTGACATCATGCTGTAAATATGTGAATAGATTTCAGTAATAAACTTTGAAGTGGAATTTCTGACAACTAAAAATATGGTCATTTAAAACCTTGAGCTATAAGCTATCAGTCTACCTTCTTGAAATAAAACTTTACCTATTTGTATTGACTAGCATCTCCTTACATATTAATAGCCCATGCCAAATCATGAAATTTAAGGGCAGCGGATTCAGTAACTGTTCAAGCTTATCAATGCATCTTTCATGATAATTGACCAAACTTAATTAATATCATGCTCTGCTAGCTTCCTGACAATTACTGTTTGCTTTGACAAGTTTAAAATAAATTTGGAAAGATACTGAATCATACCTAGGAATGACATAAAAGATGACCTATTGTGAGGTTTGTGCATATCAACAGATCCTTTCCTTATCAGGTTTAGGTTTATAACTATCAGAAGTCACAACATGGCTGAGGTACCTGAGAGTTGATACGTAGATTTGACATTAACTTCTGTTTAACCTAAGCCTCTTTTCCTTACTCTTTCTACCAGTCTAATGAGAGACAGATCATGAACTTGCTTGGTAACATTCCAAACCAAATGATTATTAATCTGGGCGGCACAGTGGTGCAGCGGTTAACGTTGTCGCCTCACAGCAACAGGTTCTCCAGTTCGATTCTCGGCTGGGGTGCCTTCTGTGTGGAGTTTGCATGTTCTCCCTGTGTTCGCGTGGGTTTCCTCCGGGTACTCCGGTTTCCTCCCACATTCCAAAGACATGCATCTGGAGCATTTCTCCCCGGGCCTCCGCTGAAAACAGGCTCTGTGGAACCTAGTCGGACATTCCCAGTCAACAAATGTTAAATAAATAAAATTATCAATTTATATTGGGAACACCATTGACACCTTCAGTCATCTCAGCCACTGCTTTTTGGAATTCTTCTTGAAATAACGAGATTGAGAGGCAATCTTAGAAACCTACATCCGCCCTAAGGAGTATTACAGGTACAAAGTTTTGAGCTAATCTCATCTAGTCTAATCAGCCAGAATTCTTTGTCTCCTAATATAGAGAAAATAACATAGCATTAGGCATAGTTGCATCTGCTAAAGTAATTATTGTCTCCATTTGATCCATTTGTTGAGTCTTGAAGATGTATACATATCTTCTACTTTCTACTTTACAAATGTTACTAAGCTATGCATCCACTCACTCAGATCCATTTGCTTGACAGTGATTCCCATTTGCCTCTATATACTTCAATTCCTGTCTATTTCAACCTCTCAATGTACCTGGAACTCATTACAAGGTATGGACAACATTTATAATGGCAGGAGAAATCATAATATGATATTCTCTGTGCAGACAACACAAACAAGTAAATAAACTGACATATCTGCCAAAATATCAGTAGCAACTTAAATCTACATTCTACAATTTGTGAATTATGTTTTGAAGATTCACTGAAGTACTCACCACATAAGCTCTGTTATTGCATTTGCTAGTCATTTCAGTATTATTATATTTGGCACTTTCTCTTTACACGTAATACAAACCTTGGATGATTTTCACACACATGTATATGCAACCATTTTATGCATCCATTTACATGTTGATTTACTGCCACACTAGAGTTGGAATCTATAGCTATAACCCTTAGTTTTGCTTATGATACGGACTGCACCAGTCAGTGAGTCAGTTTGTAACCAGACGTTATGCTTAATCATGCCAAGTGTCTCATGTGCATTATGATCTAATTTATTTGGTTGATGCGAGTACATTTACAAGGACACTACTTGAAAGAATAATCTGTGCATTCTGCACTTGAACATACAATCAAGCCATGCTGTCTCACAAGATTTACTTTGTGCACAAAATATGTCAAAAAGTGCTTATAGACTTGTACACACGATCAGGTGGATTTAGTGTCTTGAAAATATAGTCAAGCAATATATTGCATTCTATGCCAGTATCAGGCTTAAACACAATCATCATACCTTTAATCATCAGCTTTTCTGATCAACAACAGTAAGTGATGCTGCTTATAGTTTGTCCTACATTCACTACTGAATCTCAACAGTGCGTCCAAATATATAAGTTTTGCTTTGCTCATTTGCTTCTAATACAGTTAAATCATCTTACCAAACATAACTTGGGGTTTTACAAATCTTTGCAAAATAAATGAGCTCTAAATAGCCTGCAGACTTGACCAGTTCTACAGTGTGCCTTCTCGTACCTGTAGTTACACTGCTTATACTGGGTGTGGTATGTGTCTGTTCATTTGTTACAGAGGGACATCTTGGATGTCAACATGACATTATTTTATTTTTGTCTTTGTTAATTTTACAGTTTTCTGTTTTGTTCTGCTTTTCTTTTCACTCATAGTTTTTCTTGTATGCACTTTGGATTCCCAAGTATGTTTCTAAGGTGTTTGCTTGAGAGACATGACTTACTCTGTACACATCTAGTGCTTTATCAAATATTACGGGAACTTCCCTTAATAGTCTCCCGTCACTTGATCATCTTCAATCTGACGAACAATTCTGTCTCTTATTAGTGATTCACACCCATCGCCAGACTCATAGTCTTGCAATTTTGCAATTTGTGCTTCTTGGCATTAATGTTACGATTATTTTTTCCCGAATCCCTTGATTTGCAGTTAAAAATAAATGTGTTGTATATGATAGATTCTTCTTTAGCTCTGCATAAGCTTGAAGGTTGCCTTAAAGACAAAGATTTTTCTCTATCTTCTTTTCAAGATTAAGATTGTTAAGCAGCCTGATCACATCCTATTCTGGAATATAAAGAAGAATTGAACACTATATTCTGTATGGGTTTTTTCACCAATATCACTTTCATTGAGTTATAAATTGAATCTTTGAATCCAAAGTGTCTTATTCTCTGACAAGAATCTATGGAGTTTCAAGAGAGTGGTGGTTGTCCTGTAGAAATGCCAAGCCAAAATGTCAAATGAATGCAAGTAAAACCATGGTAGCTCAATGGACTGCAAGAAAATAAAATATTTGCATGTGTGATATCTATGACGTACAGTAACCTTTACGATATAAGTGTAGAAAAGCACTAATGGAAGTTAATTCAAGACTTTTTATAAGGAATAAAAATGGTCTTTCACTGACAAGAAGCAAGAATGGCTTGCTATTGCATCTGGATGTGACACAGCTGAGAAAACTTAGACAAGCATCAGAAAACAGATTTAGTTGATCTATTGTCAGATAAAGCATTACACAAGTTATTATTAACACTAAGTACCTTTATTTCTGACATCGTGACTTAATATATACACAAGTAAACATATACATAGTCAAGATAGTTGGGAGAAGATGCATAGGTCATGATATGCACTCATTTAGAATCTTTACTGAACTGTTCCAGGTCAGAAGGTCACATGATGCACTAATAATCATGGATGTGACATCTGCAATGGCAGAATTACTTGTAACAGGATTAGCATTTCTTCATTCCTGTTATGTTCTTTCTGGGAGTTTCTATTTCATTATATGTGTATTTTGTCATGTTATTTTTCACATACTATATAAAGTTAGCATGTGTATACATTATTTGCCTTGACACACACATATTTAAATAGATCTTATGCACAATGTTTATTGCTATGTGTTGAAAAGGTTTGCCCTGTATTTAATGACACGCTGTTGTCTTTGCTCCCTATCCTAACAGCTCATCAGTTTCAATGCATTGCTCAGTTCTATGCAACTGCTTCTCCTGATTACATTGCAAATGATGCTTTAGCAAACCATGTACACAGTGGCCAAAAACGTCATAAAGAACAGCAGAACAATTCTTACCAAAACAAAACAAAGGCACACAGTATTGCTCATCTGTGGTATGGATAGTAGCATAATTCATAAACCTAGATCGTGCTGTTTTTAGAACTACAGGCAAGTAATGTTATTCACAATCCCTTTTAGAGACTGCACGAGATGTTTGTTAAAATATGACAATGAATTAGAGTTGGCCCATGTGCAAGTAAAATGACCAGAGGCTCTCCAAGCAGAGTGGTATGCAGTGAGACATGATGGAATTTACTTTGTATGTGCTAGAGGCAAGAAAGACACTGGTTTTGATTCATATTTTTTCTTCTCTATGAATAATGCCTACATACCAAGATAAGATAATTGGATTTAACAACTGGCTAAGAAGTTGGTGTCATTCTGAGGGGATCTAGTATGTTTCAGTGAGGAATGATATTATAGATAAGGTTTTCTGTTTCGCCAGATATCATGCCAGGACTTCTACATACTGGCTAAAGCTTTTGCTGCCCCTGTTTTTTAGGCAGAATCACCCAAGTGGACATTCCCACTTAACAAACTCAGACTCAAATTTGGAGAACATCATGGTGGCAATACTCAATTTCTGGATTCTAAGTAGAAAAATTCCAGAACACGAGACACCTTCAGCAATTCAAACACATTCATATTTTGTATAGTTGTGGTTTTAATGGAATGACAGCACTCCATGTGTACCCGAGTTTAGCACTGATCATGGCTTTCATGCCCTTGGGTAACTACAGGGGAGTGTCTGTATTTGTGAGTAGCACCATTACCTAACATAGTACCAACAACCCTAACTTGGAGCTTCTACAGATCCAAATCACCCTTGACAAATCCAACTATTACTTCACTGCTAGTTACATATTGCCATCAGTGTCCTTCAAAGATCATGGACATTACTTTTACACTACTGAGGGGTAAAATATCAAGTCAAATGCCTTACTGGTAGGGACTCCAGTTACTCAAGCATTGATTGGCACAGTTACACCTCTAAAAATAGATATGCTCAGCATTTCCTAGACTTTGCCAATACCAATGCACTGGAGCAAATTGTAAAACTACCCACTAGAAGCTCTGCTATCCTTTAACTGGTCTTTACTAGGCTAGCCCCCGGATGTATTACACCCTACATCTCCTCATCCTTGGTTAAATCACACCACAAATCAGGCATCTTTTCTGTTAGGCTTTATAATACTACTCACCTATCAAATGACACTGTCTTTAGGGACTTTTCCAGGGCAAATTTACTTCAGCTTGTAGAAGACTTATGCAAAATTTCCAACAATCCCCTGCAAACAGACCAAATTGAAAGAGCTGTCATATTCACCGCCAAATTTTACCAGAGCCTAAACAGCTATATAGAAAAATCAATACTTGTTTACTCAAAATATCATGGTATATTTAGAAATAAACATTTCTGGTGGAACTCAAATATTAATAAACTGCATAATAAAAGAAGGAAAGTAATTAAAAGCTATCAGAAATCCCCAACCCCATCTGAAGACCACATTGAAACATGCTAACAAGGAACTTAAGAGCAGTTTTAGAAAATGTAAAACAGGCTATGACCTTAAGGTCACTACATATATAAAAAGAAACTGTATCTTTCTTCAGTTTTGTCATGAAATTAAGGAATAATGTCCAATAAAGCACTGTGCTCATTCATCATATTACACATTTCGATACAAAGGCTATAGCTAATATATAAGCATACAAATTTAGTGCTAATGCTACCCCACCTATCGATGTTGTTCCCTCAACTATTCCTGAAAATTGTCTTTCTACTGACATCACACTGGAACAAGTCTTAGTATCCCTGTCAAAGAAAGGTTAAACATAATGCCTCCCTGTCAAAGGTTAAACACAATACTTCCATAGGGTCAGACAACATACCAGGCTGCATTTTCATCCGTGCCAAGTATGCATTAGCTGAGAATCTACATAAACTGGTCACCATATCTTGATTCACAGAGTTTGTGTCCAATGCCTGGGAAACAGCTACTTGCATTCCCCCTCACAAGGGTGACCCACTCAAAATTCCCATATAATTATGGGATGATTAGCTTCACTAGCTTTATATATAAAACCATGGAATGTATCATAGGGTGACTCATGTACGCAGATATAAGCAACTTAACTCATCTGACATCAATTAGTTTGGTATCATGAAAGACAAGTTCTGTCTCCTGAATGTAGTAAACTTATTTGAGAAGAAAGGTTTCATAGACTGTGGACATTACACACTGTTATCTCAATCTGGCCTAAGCTTTTTGACTATTCTTCAGGCTGGTATTATTGAAAAATTAGAAAAACTTAATGTAAACCTCTGTACTGTCTGCTGGATTACAATTTGGCTATCCAACAGATCCAGATTATGAAAGTTGTTGGTACCTTCTCCAAATGTAAAATTGTACATAGAGAGGTACAACATGGAATAGGACTGGGCTTTTGCCTGTTCAGCATTTATTTTGTATTCATCCAAGCTGAAAGAGTGGCTGACCAAATTTGCCAATGTCTGAAATATGGGCACTATTATCTGATCATCCATGGATACTAAACAGCTCAGGTAAGGGTGGGATATATGAATGCCCGGTGTACCAAAATAGTTTCAATCTAAATGCAAAAAAGTACAGCATAGTAGCAGTCAGCAAAAAAGCTGCTCTCACCTAATATGCTATAAATGGATCTTTTCTCCACATAGATATGGTCATGAGATGTGAGTGCTTATGTGGAAAAACTTTCTTTTTCAATTTTCATGTTTCTTCTATCTGGCACTGTTAACTTCCAAGGGAATATCGTCAAGATCCCATCAAAAAAGTCATCTTCCCACTGTACTCCTCCTTAACAGTCCAATCATCAAATACAATGCTCCCTTTCATATGTACATATCAAAGCATATATCTCAACTGTAAACACCCCAAAGATTTATAACTTAGAAAGTTAAATGCCTTAAATCCTTCAGTTATCCTGCTAGATTAGTATGACTTTCCTATGCTCGGTAACATACCTACTACTCCAAGGTGACCTGTGTCTCGCTTTTCAAGGCAAGAAAGATTCAGTCTTATTGGCCTCCTATTTCTTCACAAAACTAGAGGGTCTATAAATGCGCACAATAATCACATAAATCTATACCAACAAAAACAAGACTCACTGGTTACTGTATGGCCAATCTTAATGATTGGATGGGTAGGCACAAATTTATACCAGGGTTATCATGTATGGACCTTTTCAATTTGGGAGGAGAGCCCTATTAAGTGCATGTAATGGGTGGCAAGAACTTTTAAGTGTGTCTGCTTAAAGGTTTATATCATTAGATATCTTGTGGTTCCTAAGATCACTTTCTCTGGTAATGGTCCTATGGCAGCACATGGAGTCTGGTCTCCTGTCCACAGTAATGGCACAATGAGATTTGCAAAGGTTTCACCTTCAACTGGCATGACTACGGATCAGAGTGATTTAGTGTAATATGCTAAATGACAGGAGCATCTCTGCGTTACTGTAGAGGGCCAGAGACCATATATGATCATGGTAGCAGATTTGCATGCAACACAGGGAAGTCCATTGCTGGTAGTATTTTTTCCTACCATGATGAGGATTTTTTTTTTAATTATTCTGTGCTGTTGCGTTACAGAGAGCTTGCAGCTGAACAACTCATCATGTTGGATGGGGACTGTTGCAGGCATTATCCCAACAGTAACCTGATTCAGGTCCTATAAGTTAACCCATCAGGACTAGACAGTACACAGCTGGAGCAGAGCTTGGGAATCATGTAGCATGATTGGGGGTGATTCAGTGAATGCATACTCTCTGCTTGGAGAACTAAGGCTTATTGCACACATGGTATTATATATTGTGGTCTACTTCTAAAATGTCAGTTGATTTACCATTCTGTAGCATGCCTTCCCTACCCCGTGGCATGCAACATTTAAGAAGAGCACCCGCTATGTTCCTCTTATTAGCTGCTGTCACACAATAAAGTGATTAAAGCTAGATGGGTCTTACGTAGCTTCAAAACTCACATTGCATGTTAGAACTTTGTGCTGGAAAGCTTCAGTTGAGATACCTTGATGTGATGTATTACATATGCACACATTAAGGTGCTGACACATATACAGTTTATTGTAAAAGTTTAGTTTGTGCCATTAATACTGCATTTTGGAAGACCTTAAGGACATTTTAAGTTACAGGTTTAAGGAATTTAAAAAAAAAATAGTATTTGCACTGGCATATAGAATAAAGTGGGCATGTTGACTATGTAGGGCTCTGTACTGTTTTCACACACTTGCTGTCCCTGTCATAATGTTCAGTTTCCAGTGGATTTCACAGTAGTACTACCTCTTGCTTCACAATAGTGAAAGTTGTGCTTTCTGATTATTCAGCTTACTGCTTTTGGGCATCTTTTTTACAGAAATTCTACAATAGACTTTGTTTACACTATGACAACAAAGGCCTCTTTCGCAACCTGAGGTAGATACAAAGCAAAGTCACCTGATAATAAGGGAGATGAATGGCAACATGGCCCAAAAGTATAATTAAGACTTGGTGGAAAATGTCTTTCGGGGTGTGACGTCACAGAGACAGTAAGTGAGATAAGAGCGATTTCTTGTTTTTACATACAGAATGCTGCAAAGCCAAAAGGGAACATTAGCAGCTGGAAAACAAGCTCAGATGAACTGAAGAATTATGACTTGTTTCTCGGTATATTATGCTTTGTCAAACATTTGTTTGAGCAAGCTCCCTCGGCTGTTTCTCAATTTCAAATGTCAACAAATACATAAATAAATAAAGATGTATAGTTGCAGTATGTAAGTGATATGCAAATAATGTGTAATGGGAATTATTGTGTTGGATTTTTTTCTTTCTTTTTCCTTTGATTGATTACAGAAAAATGTTGATACTAATAAACGGGTATTGCTGGGTTTGAGTGATAGGCATGTGTGAGGCAGAGAGATGGCAGAGTAATAAAAGACTACAGGCAAATTATATTGCTACTCTTGCTATGTGTTTTCAACTCATCTAATTGGCAGGGATGCAAATCCACTCTAACTAAATGGTTAAACAAGTATCTTTAATTTTTTTTTGTATAATCAGATTATCTGTGTCTTGCCACTGGTGAGGGTGTAAGACTGGATAAATGGGTGAGTGAACTGTGAGTTAGTTGTGTTTTACTGTACTAGCTTTGAAGATTCAATAAAATCAAATATACTTTGACTGTTCCAAGATATAAAGAGTTTCTAGCAGGGCCATGTATGAAAACATGCATGGGCACATCAAACAACTTGAGGTTAATGTGTGTTTGCATGAATGGTTTCCAAATGAATTATTGTCCTAGAATGAATCTGAGAACTCCAATGTGGATACGTTTACCTAGGAATAAAAGGGGCCTAAGACTGTCAACCATTTGTGATATCCTTCTACTGATGCTGAGTCAAAGAAATGGATATTCTAGACTTGGTATATAATTATCTTAGTGCCAGAGGTTCACCTTGGGTACATTGGAAGTGGCCCAGTTGTAAAGTGAATTAGGGTCAGGTGGAATCTAATTGTCTGGTTGATTATACATTTATACAATGAGTGTTAGTTTGGCTGTACACTAATTTATGAAAAAGTTTTGATTTGGTTGGTTTTCCTCCACTTGTACCTACTCCTCATTTGCATTTTCAGTTTTGACTACACCTGAGGTAGGATCTGAGTTTTTTGGAGAATGCTGAATGCTGTATAATAACAAATATTTAATGTGAAGTGCTGTTTATGAATGGACAGGTTGAGATTTTTATCAGTATGAGAGGTTGAGACAGCTATGGTGTCATTCATTATGTAATGCTGCACTTGGGATTGTTAAATTCTATGCTTAATCTGTTTTGTTCACTTCAATCATTAAATACAAACTATTAAGATCATGTATAGCAGTTTAGACTTGGTTACATTTTTTTTTACTTTATATTACTAGTAGAGATTCATAATACAGTCAAGAGATGGGGTAAAAAGTGGTGGGGGTAAGATGGGGGACACCTGGTGTTTGGTTATCAGTAGATAATTGTGCAAACAGAATTATCTCCTGTACTAGTTAATGTAAACTGGACCTAGATAAGGGTATTTGTCCTGCAACGGGATGGACTGAACAAATGTTTGAATAATGTTGTATATAGATTTGTTTTGGTGGGGTGGCCATGGTGGTGCAGCAGTTAGCGTTGCCACCTCACAGCAGGAGGTTCTCCGGTTCAATCCTTGGCTGGGGTGCCTTCTGTGTGGAGTCTGCATGTCCTCCCTGTGGTCATGTGGGTTTCCTCCGGGTGCTCCTCTTTCCTCCCACATTCCAAAGACATGCTGTAGGTGGATTGGACACTCTAAATTGGCCCTAGATGTGAGTGTGTGCATGTGTGTGCCTTCTGTGGAAGGTTGGGCGCCGGGCTGGCAACTCGACACCGTAAAACTACACTGCCAATCATGAGCAAACAGGTGATTTGCTGTGGCAACCCCTAACTGGGAAAAGCCGAAAGAAGAATAGATTTGTTTTGGTAGGTGCATGCGTGAATGGGTGTACCTTCTTTGAAGGTTGGGTGTTGGGCTGGAAACTCAGCACTGTAAAATCCACTGTTAATCATTAGCGGTCTGGAGTTCCGCTGTGGCGACCCCTAACCGGGAAAAGCCGAAAGACTTTATACATAGCTCATGGAGTGGATAGTGTCTGTAAAGGAAATAATGGATGATTATCTTTACTGTTAGTATCCACTTTTAGCCAGTAAACATTTATATAAATATTTATATTTAGTGAGACTAAAAGATGAAAGTAAACTACATTTGTAGTGAAGTTATGGGTTGTCTTAGTAGAAAGGCTGGGGAAAGTTATTCACTTGGTAGGTCCTGGATGAGATTAAATACATTAAATATTTATAAACTGAAGAAGCTCATCAGAAAATGTTGAAAAAGGACATAATTAAACTAATCATATCCTTGGATTGTTGCATTATAGGGGGCACATCTTGAGAAACATAACCCTAAATCTTTAATTAGAAGTCTGTGGTTAAGTGATGTATTTACCAGCAGCTGGGTGAAGAAAACTGATACTGCTCATACCTAGAATGCACCTGTTTCTGTTGGAAGTAACATTAAGACATAAGAACAGCTAGGAATACAGGGATAGCTGAAATAAATCAAAATTGTGTGGTTTTTAGTATGCTTTCCTACCAGCTACATGCAGCAAAAACTTAGATATGCAAATCATTTTCAAGAAAAGGTAATCATATATAGGTGTGTGTGAATCCACACACACACACACACACACACACACACACACACACACACACACACACACACACACACACGCACACACATATATATATATATATATATATATATATATATATATATATATATTTATGCCAATTTGGAAGAGTTATTGATAGAAAATAGGATTGATCAGGAATTATATCAGTATTTAAAGGTTAAGTACCCTGTTATAGCAACCATAATAGGTATCCCGAAGATACACAAGAATATGCTGCATCCCCCATTTAGACCTATTATATCGGGTAGTAGGTCTAAAACTTTCCCCTTTGGGAAAGTTATTGATACTTGGTTAAAATATACTCCATTACCAATCATATAGTAAAGGACTCATGGGATTTTTTAGCTAGATTAACCCATTTTATTTGGCAACCAAATTTAACTTTGGTCACTATAGATGTGAAGGACCTCTTTACCTGTATCCCACGGGAAGAGGGTATGGAAAGGTTCATTAACAGCATCATTCGATGTACTGAATACACTTGGGATAAAATTAAGTTAATAGAGGAATTTATGAGTTTAGTACTTGACTATAACTTTATTTATTATGAGGGTGAATATTTTAGACAAAGTAAGGGGGTTGCCATGGGCACGGCATGTGCCCCAATTTATGGTAACATGGTCCTTTTAGACTGGGAGTATGAAGTAATTTTTAACAGCCGATACATGCAATACATTAAAAGATATGTACGGTTTTTGGACGATGTATTTATTGTATGGGAGGGGGATGATACTATTATCCCAGATTTTATTCAATATATTAATACATCTACCTCCTATTTGAGTTTCACATACAAACATAGTACGGAAGGTATAGCCTATTTGGATACTTATATTACCTTAACATCTAATGGTTTTAAATCAAATATATATAGGAAGGAGACATCCAGTAATACATATTTGGAATACAAGAGTTGTCATCCTGTGAGGTTAAAAAATAATATAGTTAAGGGTCAGTGTATTTGTGCTGCTAGAATGACTTCTGATTACAATGAGATGGTGATGGAATTGAATACAATAGGAAATATGTTTAAACAGAGGGGATATCCTGATTATGTGATCAAGGATGCTATAGAGTATGTTAGTAAAATGTGGGGAACTAAATTTAAACCTTTATTAGGAGTGGGTATAGATAACATAGGCATAACCAATAGTCAAGGAAATGCTAGGGATTTTCATATGGCATGTATTTTACCTTTTAGTATTTACACTGAGGATATAAAACATATTATCAAGAGAAATTGGAATATTTTAAAGGGTGATGATGCAATATTTGTTTTAGTTGGCAATGAACCTATGTTTGTAAACAGTGTGGGTTATAATCTTAAGAGCAAATTTGAATATAATGTAGTGAGTACAAAAGGACAACAGACAGGTACCTGGAAGTGTGGTCATTGCAATAAATGTATGGCTATTATGGAGGACCAAGATGTGCAGTTACTCAATATAGGTAAAAATGTCTTGCACTTTTGTCGTGGTAATTGTGATACTAAGAACATCATATATCTGGCCCTGTGTACTTCCTGTCCTAGTTTTTATGTAGGACAAACAGGGAGAAAATTGAAGAACAGGATATATGAGCATTTGTATGCAAAAAAGAAAAGGGATGAAAATAATGCCCTATTTAGATATGTGCGGGACAGTTCCAATTGTAGTACTTTTAAGTTTCAATACTAGAGTTGTATCCCAACGGGGTGGGAGTATTAAGTATACTCTGGGGGAGAAAGAAATCAGATGGCAAATACTATTGAATGCCACATCACCACCGGGTATTAATGAATACATCTCGATTAAACCTATATTACAGAATAAAGTATGATTTATGTTAGAGAGCTCCATATTTATAAAGATGGGTTTCATTTTTGAGGCATTGCATTGTGTTTCATGTACTACGTTCACTAGTATTTTGAAATTAAATCTGCAGACTCTTATTTTTTATTTGTTTGATGAGCTGTTATGTGATTAGTGCACTAATTAGTTTGAATGATGTATAAAAATGAATGGATTTGTATGGACTGTGTTCTGATGAAGTCTAAGTTATATTAGATGAAAGCGCTAAACCTTGAATTTTATTGTTTTTTATAATAAATTGTATTTTACAATTATAGTACTCATTATTTCACCTATCCAGTGGATTCTGTTGAACTCATGCACGTTGAGCAGTTGAATTAGTTGGGTTCGATTTTGTGTGGATTTTTTTTATATATAATATATATATATATTTATATCTAATCTATATATATACATATATATATATATATTTTATATATATATATATATATATATATATATATATATATATATATATATATATATATATATATATATATATATATATATATATATATATATATATATATACATATAGATATCTATATCTATCTATCTATATATATATATATATATATATATATATATATATATATATATATATATATATATATATATATATATATATATATATATATGGATCTAGTTTAAAAGACTGAAGATCAGATCGCAGACGTTAATTTTCATGAGAATGAAAATACCGAAACCTGACATACCCGAATGCTGAAGCTTGCAGGTGTGGTAAGCAAACAGTTGCCCAAACTTAAACTACATACACACTGAAGTAATTAAAACCTATCCAGGTGGGGGGCTATGATCCCCACATCCCTCAATGTGGAGGAACCCCCCCACTATATATACCAATTCTGAGATCGCTTTACAGTAGAGAATAGGGCATGTTGGGCAAGTGTTTACTTACCTTGGGAAAGCTTCGGCGTTCGGGTATGTGGGTATGTCAGATTTCGGTATTATTAGTCTCATGAAAATGAACGTCAGTGTTCTGAGCTTCATTTTTTTAAAGCAGATCCATATATGTATATATGTGTACAGTGGATATAAAAAGTTTACACACCCCTGTTAAAATGCCAGGTTTTTGTGATATAAAAAAATGAGATCACAATAAATCATTTCAAAACTTTTCCCACCTTTAATGTGACCTATAACCTGTACAACTCAATTGAAAATCAAACAAATCTGTTAAGGGAAAAAATATAAAAAATAATAAATTTACACTACGCTTGTTGCATAAGTGTGCACACCCTTAAACTAATACTTTGCTGTGTGTGCACACCCTTAAACTAATAATTTGTTGAAGCATCTTTTGATTTAATTACAGCATTCAGTCTTCTGGGGTACACACCTGCCATCAATTAAAGAGACTCTGACTAACCCCAAATAAAGTTCAGCTGTCCTAGTAGGACTTTCCTGAAATTTACTCAGTTGCCTGCTACAGCAAAAGCTATAGCTCGCTGACAGCTTACAAAGCGTCAAAGGGATCTCATTGTTGAAACATATCAGTCAGGAGAAGGGTACAAAAAAATTTCCATAGCATCAGATATACCATGGAACACAATGAAGACAGTCATCAAAAAGTGGAGAAAATATGGGACAACAGTGACATTGCAAAGAACTGGACGTCCCTCCAAAATTGATGAAAAGACAAGATGAAAAATAATCAGGGAGGCTGCCAAGAGACCTACAGCAACAGTGAAGGAGCTGCAGGAATTTCTGGCAAGTACTGGTTGTGTAATACATGTGACAACAATCTCCCCTATTCTCCATATGCCTGGACTATGGCGTAGAGTTGCAAGATGGAAGCCTTTTCTTACACACAAAAACATCCAGGCCTGGCTAAAATTTTCAGAACAATACATTTCTCCCAAAAGCATACGGGAAAATGTGTTATAGTCTGATGAGACCAAGGATGACCTTTCTGGCCACAATTCCAAAAGGTACGTTTGGTGCAAAAAACAACACTTCGCATCACCAAAAGAACACCATCTCTATGGTGAAGCATGGTGGTGGCAGTATCATGCTTTGGGGTTGCTTTTCTTCAGCTGGAACTGGGGCTTTAGTCAAGGTGGAGGGAATTATGAGCAGTTCTAAATACCAGTCACTTTTGGCCCAAAACCTTCAGATGTATGCTAGAAAGCTGAAGATGAAGAGGAATTTCACCTTTCAACATGACAGTGACCCCAAGTATACATCTAAATCAATAAAATAATGGCTTCACCAGAAGAAAATTAAAGTTTGGAATGGCCCAGACACAGCCCAGACCTAAATCCAATAGAAAATCTTTGGGGTGACCTGAAGAGGCAGTGCACAAGAGATGCCCTCGCAATCTGACAGATTTGCAAGGAAGAGTGGGCAAATATTGCCAAGTCAAGATGTGCCATGCTGATAGACTCCTACCCAAGAAGACTGAATGTTGTAATTAAATCAAAAGGTGCAACAAAGTATTAGTTTAATTGTGTGCACATACAACAAAGTATTAGTTTAAGGGAATGCACACTTATGCAACCAGCGTATTGTACATTTTTTATTTTTTATATTTTCCCCTAATAGATTTGTTTGTTTTTCAATTGAATTGTACAGGTTATAAGTCACATTAAAGGTGGGAAAAGTTTTGAAATTATTTACTGTGGTCTCATTTTTTCATATCACAAAAACCTGGCATTGTAACAGGGGTGTGTAAACTTTTTACATCCACTGTGTGTGTGTGTGTGTGTGTGTGTGTGTGTGTGTGTGTGTGTGTGTGTGTGTGTGTGTGTGTGTGTGTATATATATATACATGCATACATACACACATATATATCAGCATTCTTCTTAAAGCATGTGGTTGTAATTCCACAATCCAACAATGTGATTAGTTTAAATGGATTCCATACACTAGATTGAAGGTTCACTACTTCGAAATAGTGAATGGAATGCACACTGCAGCGAAAGTGCACTTAATCGAAAGTGCACTTACGTGAAGTTCAATACAATGAACTGGCGTTGTACTGAACTTCTGTGCAGTACTCACGGACCTTAGGGTTAGGGCACGGGTCATGGGCTATCCCCTTACCATGACCCGTGCCCTAACCATAAGGTCCATGATGACTGCAGCACAGTGAAGGACATAGCAATGTCCTCCACTATGGTGCGATAGTCATGAACCTTAGGGTTAGGGCATAGGTTAGGGTAAGGGGATAGCTTTACTAACTATCCCCTTACCCTAACCCGTGCCCTAACCCTAAGGTCTGTAAGTATCACACCATAGTGGAGGACATAGCTTGTTTTTTGATGTCCTCCACTGTGCTGCGGTACTTTCGGTGAAGTGCATTTTCACGGAAGTGAGGCTTCCTATTACAAGTTCGAAGATGTGAACTTTCGTTCTTGTAATAGGAATCCGTTTAAATATATCTCTTTACTACATCATGTAAGTTGCCTATGCTACAAGTGATAATTCAATAAAGGTGTTCATTAACGTAATAACATTCCATATGTAAGTCTCATCCAGTACCTATTAAGTAAATAACCAGCTGTCAAAGACAGAAAAAAGTAGGGGGTGATAAGATGGAACATTATATTGTCTAGGATGTATCTGAATCAACTAAGGGCTTTAAGACTAATTTTGATAGAACTGAATGACTAAAGAAGATTATGTTCTAAAAACTCAAATGTCCAGATTTTTGTCTTACGTTTTTGGTCCATTCCGTACAAAATATGCAGTTTTCTGGCAAATCATTGAAGATTGGCTTCACTAAATAATGAAATATATTTAAGTTTCAGACTTCATTCTAATGCAAATGCTGTTATTCTAGCAGCTTTCTAAGTTTATAAGAGCAGTATTTAAAAATCTGTCCCTATTTTTGTGCCTTTGGTTAGACATTCATCTTTGAGGGTGTATAAAGTAGTTTCAGTATATCAGTCAGCCTAAATCCCATGTTGGTGACTAGGTAATAAAGAATATTTTTTATACATAGCAGGCTAGGTGTACACAGCCTATTTTCTCAGTTGGGGAAGTATAGGGGATCTGAAATCAGTGGCATAGTGTGGTCTGGGAATTTTTGTAAAAAAGTACTTGTTACCGTATGAGACGCATGATTTTTGGCAGAGGCTAACAATATGGTACAAGGATGGAACTAAGTGCTTTTGACACATAATAAGATACCAAGAGAAAAGGCCATTGGAACAGGGTGGGGGAGAGCACTGAAAAGTTCTTGTCTCAAAACCTAAACAATGTATTAGTTTTACACCCTGCTGGAGTCATGGGTTTCAGTGATTTATTTTTTATGGCGGGCAAGGAATAAATTACCAGTGGCTAAATGACTGGTCATCTGGGCATTCAGCAACCTGAAGAAATTAATAAGGTAATGGATAAAATGGAGCAAAGTTAAGTTAAGGATACAGTGGAGAAATCATGTTGCCATCTGGGGATAAACATGTCAGCTGCAGAGATCATTTAAAAATCCAGGACATTTAGAATATTTTCCTGCACAGATTTTTTTACACCTCAGCTAGGATGTGATGGATGTACCCTCTAGCAGACTCCACATGTTGGGATTGGACTTCCATAAATGTGAGACAAGGAAACATATATTTTAGTCTTTTAGGAGAATAAATGCATGCAGATCAGAGATAGTACTATTAGAAGAGATGCTGTGTAAGGAACATATTTTCTAGGTTATGATAATTTATTGGATTTCGCAAAAAAAAAAAAAAACAAGCAGGATTTAATACATTTAGTGGTGAAGGGGATTAGGAAGCTACAACTAGGAGGTGTAAATCCAAATCAGAGGCAGGTACTGGGAATGCAGTAGACCGTGTTATAGAAAAGACAAAAATAGAATTGCAAAAAAAGAATTTTTAGCACAATCATTGCTTTTAATGGTTGTCTTGTTATAAATATAAGGCTTTACTATAAGGAAGCATTCTAAACTGGGTTTTATGCTATATTATACGTCATATAATAATTTTAGGTCTATTGCCAGCATCCAACTCTCAGCTGCTTGAAGACCACCATCTCACAGGCAGGGATGTGAGTATTTTGTAGTTTGCATGACCTGCTGCCCTTGTTTGAACCTGAATAATATGTCCAGGTATGATGTAGCAGATGTATGCAGAGAGTTGAGTTGACACACCTTGCCTTAAATCATTATTCAATTTTCAGCAAGGTAAGTATATCAGCCATAAGGTGGGATTGTAACTTAAGTTTTTAAGCAGTAATTAAGAGGCTAGATTTAGGTTTAGGGAATGGCAGGGAGTTTTAAGGTTGGGGATCAGGAGGAGAGTTTAGAGTTAGGGTGCAGGAACAGAGTTTTAAGTTTAGGGAGTGAGAGGGGAGTTTTAGGTTTATGGAGTAATGGAGCAGTTTAAGGTTAGGGAGGGGGAATGGAGTTTAGGCTGGGGAAGTGAGAGAAGAGTTTGGGATTATGGTGTGGGAAGAGTTTTAGGTTTCAGGAGTAATCCGGGAGTTTAAATTTAGTGAGAGGGAGTGGAGTTTTAAGTTTTAGGTGTAATCAGGGAGTTTAGATTTAATGGTGTAATCAGGGAGTTTAGATTTAATGAGAAGGGGAGTTTCAGGTTTCAGGACTAATCAGGGAGTTTAGATTTGGTGAGAGAGAGTGGAGTTTTAGGTTTAGGGAGTGAGAGGGGAGTTTTAAGGATAGGGAATTAGGACATAGGATAGGATTAGGTACCAGGTGGGAGTTTTAAGATTAGAGTTAGGGTTATGGTAGGGTTACACAATTTATTAGTGTCAGGTGGTGAGAGGGCTAGGTAATTCAGTAGGATCAGGCTAGTTTTAGTTAGGACACTTGTCATTTAGACACTTGATGGCAAGTAAATGTGTCAAGAGATAATGGCATATGATTACTTGTAGTAGATACAATAATTTCTGTGAATGCTGAAAGGTGGATTCCATTTCTGGTGAAGAAGCCCAGGAAATATTGGGTGTGGAAATATAGTCTTATGGGGAAATTAAAAGTGATGCTTGGTTGCTGGCTGGACAATGATAATGTAACACATGATAACTATGACATCTAACCAGTGCAAGAAAATAATCTGAATTTGTTTATGTTTTGACATTGTTTATTGTTCTCTTTCTTGTGTATAAATGGTATTTTAACTTAATTTGTTAATGGTTAAAGTCTGTTCTACAGCACAAAGAGTAATATAAGAAATAGTGTTTTTTTTTGGGGGGGGGCACACATAAAAAAGAAAGTCCATCTAAAATTAAAATGGGTATAGTTGTCTTTGATATTAATTGTTTATATAATGTGAGACAGCTTTACAGCATAGAAGGACAGAGCCCTAAGTACGACTCGGGTAACCTGCTCTAGTTGCACACTGAGTGGTTGATGTAGTTGGCAGAGAAGAATGGGTTTGCCCCTCCTGGGGAGAGGTAGGTGGTTTGTCAGCTGCCACATTGTTGCCCCAGGGCAAAAGGAAGCTTGCCTGAAGCAATGAAGGCTATACAGGAATGATGTGCAGTAGTCACGAAAAATCTGATGATGGTAACTGATGCTGTCACATGTGAAGAAGTCTGCATATTTGGTGCTGAGGGGCATAGGTGGGCCCTACAGTGACACAGGGGCTTACATCCGCATATGGGTTTTATTAGGGTCATGAACACAAACTTCCCTCAGTTGTACAGATGTTGAGCAGACCATGAGTAACTGTTATGAATGCTTGTGTGATGGTTTCCTTATGTCGGACCCATATGCTACTAGATACATTCATTGTAATGACAAGGAGAATGACTGGGCTTAGCCTGACTGGAGAAGGTTTGATGGTCATCAGGGATGGCACAACATGATAAGAAAATGCTGTGTAAATGTATTTATGGTCCAATAGTCAATATTGCTGTTATGTTTTAAGACTGGAAATCATTGAACATAAGTAACTTTTAGTGACCCTGGCCTTGTGAATGTTCCCCAGAACTAACTTTAAGGCCTGCAGGATGGCACCCAGCTATATTCTATCTTGGGGCTTCACTCATTCATATCTTATACTATACTACATGAATAGATGAGCAGTAATACTGTCCCCTTATTAAATTATACAAGAAAATGCTGGGGAATAAGGAAGGAGGCCAGTTTTCCTTACAAAGAGTATTAAAAATACAAATTGCAGAAAGGAAATGGTGGCATTTATATATATATATATATATATATATATATATATATATATATATATATATAGATCCCTATCAGCTTATCAAAGTTTCAAAACTTTGAAAGTCGTATGGCTAACAAAGTTCACAGATGACTGCAAACTAGGTGCCATTATAGAATCGCCTAATTATGTGGACACTCTACAAAGGGGTGTCACTGAGACTGATACTTGGTGTCAAAGTCATGGCTTCAAGCTCAATGCCAAGAAGTGCATTGTCATCCCCTTTGGGAAAAACACTGTACCCATGAACTACCACATAGGTGGTAGCCTACTAAACACCAAAAGTGTGATTAGAGACCTTGGGACACGAGTGGACAGTAGTCCCTCCTTTAATAATCACATCGCCACAATAGTCAGAAAATCCTTCTACATGGCACACCTCATCACAAAGGGGTTCACCTCCAGAAAAAAAGAGGTCATTATTCCCCTCTACTCATCCCTCATCAGACCCATTATAGACTACAAAGCCCTGTTTGGCATGTACCTCGCAAGACATCTACAACAACTAGAAAGGCCACAGAAATACCTCATTAAGAGGATTACCAGTCTCAAACAGATGCCATACACAGACTGTCTCAAAAAATTCCAGCTCTACTCCATTGCTCATCACCTACTCAGAGGCGACCTCTGCCTAACATACAAAGCCATGTCAAACCCAGATCTGTTGGACATGCTACAGTTAAAGAAACCTCAATCCTTCCAAGTCACATGCTCCAGGGACCTTAACCTTGCCACCACAATAAACAGAACACGCTAGAGGGATAGATTCCTGTCCCACAGGCTTCCCATGCTCTGGAACAGACTACCAATTCATGTGAAGCAAAGCTCCTCATTAGCCCTCTTTAAGAAGAATCTCGACAATTGGATGGGAAATGGGAAATTCACCCCAGGGATCACTTTTGTGGCTCTGCTAGACAGGGGTTCAGAAAAATAACTTTCTTGGGTGGCGAAAGCCAGGTAACTTTTTTGGCTAGGCTTATATAGTCCCCAGGGCCAACAGCCTAGTACCTACCTATGAACCTATGAGCCTATATAGTCAGGACCAACTGATCGAAACTTTGAACGTTTTGAATGGAGATTGTGATACAAGGCAGAATGGGAAATTTACCCTTTTCCACAATGTAGTGTGATCTCTGTGTTTAGCCTGGGCTGTTGGGGGTGCAGGGGGCCTTGTCCCCCCTGGAAAAATGTTAAAAATAGAAGTTTTTTTTTTTTTTTTAATGTTCGAAGTTCTGAAACTTTGATCATATCGTTTTGGCCATATGAATTTCAAAGTTTTGTAACTTTGATAATCTGACATAGATGACAACAATGTGTGTGTGTGTGTGTGTGTGTGTGTGTGTGTGTGTGTGTGTGTGTGTGTGTGTGTGTGTGTGTGTGTGTGTGTGTGTGAGACACCATAAACATTCTCAGGCTTTTTAACTACCCTTCTTATCTATATTTCCTGCTCGTTTAGGACCCCTCTTCAGATCTCTTTGGTTGTGGATAATCCTTTCACTTCTGGGAGCTCTCCCAGGCTTCCAGCCATTTGTTTTGGTATAATTTTGTGATTAGGAAGACATGCTAAGGTCAGCTTATTCCTTTTCTCCTTTTTTTATTAAAGTTGGTTAGTTTTTTGATTCACCCTCTGCCTGCTTCCAATTCCAGGAAATGTAATAAGAATGGTGAATCCAACCGTCATATAAGTAAAAAATAGTGCAGTGTTTCTGAAATAACAAGTGTGTGGAGAAGAATGCCCCATGTGAGGGTATGTTATAGTCTGCCATTATAAGAGTAAAGATGCAGGTAAATTGTCTGCTGCCTGCATTATGATAACAGGGTTATTGTGTTAATAATATGCGTGTAGTTTACTTCTTTGGGATCTGCATTGCAGTTTTTGCCTACTGCATCTGTTGTTACACAGGCATTATCTCTCTGTTAAGCACATTACACAGCATCATATCCATGAAAATTCCAATACATAAACATGTTTTAGGTATGTTAGAATAGCCCCTGAACTTGACAGACATATTTATTTAAATAGCAGAAAGGGAGTGGTACCTATAAGTACACGGCCTTTGACAGAGCTGACAAGATACTGTATCCTGTATGTTACAACTTTAAATATGATCACAGACGGTAATCCTTCATAAAGCAGACTGTTCAAATGTATATCCTATGCTAAAGCGTAATGGCTACAGTAACAAGCAGAGTTACATGTCTGGTCGCAGCAGCACCTGCTTACTGAATTCCCTGTGTGTTATAACAAAAGGATGCATACTGTATATAGAGGAATGGGACAATTCATTGCATTCACATCAGCAGCACCACTGATTTTTCTTGCAGTATGCCTCAGTCCAAGCATCTTACACATGCTTGTAGTCTTAATACCGTACAGCGTTCCCATCCTCTCCTACTATATGTGCTTGCCATGACCAGTGACTTCCTTAATTGCATACACTAGTGTGGGAATTGAGTTTACTCACATTACAGAGTTAATCCATACATTGCATGCTACAGAGTACAGAATCACATTATATGGACATATTAACAGGATGGTTTGGGGCAGTGATTCTTTCTTTGACCAGGAGCTAGCATGACTTTTTTTCTGTAGTAATCTGCATCCATGGGTCCATAGAACAATTGCAACAAGGTAATTCTTCCCTTGCCTGTTGCATAAACAGGGCTGAGGTGATTTAGGAATGTCAACAGCAGCAAGGATTCTGTATCACTTATAGGCTTTGTTTCTCCACCCCAAATGTTATGGAATCTGAATGTTTACATAATCCAAATTTCTATTACACAGCACAGCAAACTACAAAATTATGGCAATTACAATTTTTTTCAAGCTTTTTAAATTAATAACATAGGCTTCTACCAAAGAAGAATCAGCTTTCTTTCTACCTGTCACTAATGCTCATAATGAAACTTCTAATAGAGCCATCTACTCTTGATATAAAGAATTTTAATTTGATATTGATGAAATATATTCCTTCTGTTAAAATTTAAATTTATGCAATCAACCTAGAGGTACTGTCCTTTTCCTAAGATGTCATATCATGCCTCCTCATACAATAATGTCATAACTAGCTGTTAAAATTACTCATCTTTTTATATAAAATTTGGTTAAATCAGGGGAAGAAATGCACCAACTAAAACCAACCTCATAAATGTAATCAGACAAAATGTTAATGAATACTACTCTGTACCCTGGATTTCACTTGAACACCAACTTTTAAGACTGGCAATGTCTTTGTGAATAAAACAAATATATATAGTCATCCCTACTTATTTTTGTATCTAATGTAGTTGCAATGATACACATTAGCTGAGTGTCTCCAAATGTACTGACTGCAGTAAAGACATTTAATCTTGGCTTTATTATTGTATTTATGTTTCTAAGCTTTATAGCTTTTCATACAAACATATTTTTGCTATAGTGTTACCTGATTTATTGTTGCCAAACATATCTCTTTATTCCCTATTTAAAGGGCTTCTATTTATTTTTTATTTGATGTACGTTATCTTCATGACGTACTTTTATCCCTCTTTCTGTTATCCCTAATTTTTTCTATGCTTGCTGTTAAATCGCTGATATTAACTTTTCTACCAGAGTTCCAATATAAGGTGATCTAGTTAAGTTAAAAACATTTTTATATCAGTCACTTCTTTCTCCAATCACTATTGTTACACAGAAGTACTTATAAATAGAATCTACAGCTAAAGTTAGAGAGTTGGATTGTTTGACAGATAGACAGATATGTAGATAAATGTTTAAATAAATAGACAGAGATGTAGATATGTAGATAAATAGATAGACAGATAGCTAGATAGATGATAAGCAGATAAATCCATTCACGCTTGCATGTAGTGATAAATGAATGAATGAATGAATGAAAAAGATAATGTCCAGATTAATGCTTCTATTTCTCTCAATAACTACTGACCAGGTCAGTCTTAAGTATTAGCTGGTAATGATGGTTTGAAAGCTTTCTTCTATTCTAATAACTGACCCCCCCCAACATATTAGCTTAGCTTTATTTTAGTGCAGAAGTTTCATCTAGTGGAATATTGTCCCGGTATCCTCTGTAAAATTGGTTGTTCCCTGTGGTTATCAGTGCTGTGTATCTACTGTACTTTTCGTCATCGGCAGAATAAAAAAAATCAATTATTCCCGATATCCGTGCTGCCTGACATTTACTGGAGCTCTTAAAGCATGAGGAGTCAGACGTCTTTTTCAGTCCACCTTTGTTATGATCATCCTACCTTATTTACCTAGAAGCCATGGGTTCTGTCATAGCCCTACCACATGCAGCAAAACAAAAGCTACCAGTATTTCTTTGTGGTCATAGTAAACAATACTTTATTAGATCCTTAGCAAATAAAAAGAAAAGCAGTAGTTGTTGTGTGTCACGTCATCAGCTTGTATAAATAGTGCCACCTGAACTATATAGCAAACCCTCTTAGATGTGACATCAACACTTTGCTTTTCAAATTTTACTAGTAGTGGTTTTGTACTTTTTTGTTTTACATTCACAACTGGAGACATTGTAAATCAGTCTCCCACTATCTATGCTTTTAGAAGCTAAGTATTAAAAGTGTATGGGGACATAAACAAAATATTTGCTTACAAATTTTTTACATAGTTTAGATGCAAAAGACAGGCTTACCAAGATTTAATATATATACTTTTGTATTCAGAAAAGTTTTGAAAATAATGCATTGCTGTGGTGATGCCAGCAATATTCTGCACCCTCCCCAAAACAGTATACTACAGAATTTGTCATAAGATGTTTTCTTGTTTAAATCATTTTCTGTGCTAATCATTTTTTCTGCTTTTACTTTGCATATGCTGGAAGTCTAAGCTGTTATCAGGAAAATCATCAGTCTGCACTGCTCGCATTACCGTAGTTTGCATTTTATCTGATTTTACATGAGTTACAGACATTTTTGATTAAAGACTGTGCAATGTGCATTTGAGATGCAAGTTGTAGGCATTTATTGTGTCACTTAGAAAATCTACTTAAGATAAAGATTAAGATATATGAGCAACTTTTAAGCATATGACATTTCATACATGTGTGCTTAGAGCTAAAGATATTACTCAGAAATGAAGTAATTTCTGTATTACAAAGCAACAACACATGGCCACACAAGACCATGTAATGCAGAATATATTAAAATTACAAAAAGTAATTATTGGCTGTTTAGATAATAAACCACTGTTAACAAAGTCTGAAAAGGCACTGTTAACAAAGTCTGAAAAGGAGCAAGGTGCTGATTAGTAGACATATTTATCAACATTTTTATATTTAAAAAGCAAATGGTTTTGTAAGTTCCAGCACATATCAGGTAATGACTAGAACATTAATGTCAATGGCTGTAAACTGAAGCTGAACAACTCATTATTTTCTCTTTCTATATATCTGTCTGTCACTCTGCCTCTATCGGCTAGCTATATCTCTGTCTCTTACCTTGGGCATTTGTGTTTTTATTAAATACACACAGCTTTCTTGAGAAATTTGAGATTAATGCCTTTAGATAATGAAATATACTAGAAGAACTCTGTTGTCATAGTTGATAGGTTCATATCTAGATTCATAGGTGTTTACAAGGCTAATGACCACAAGGGCCTTTTTAAGCCTAGCCATGTATCCCAAATCTCTGACAAGTTCTGATACCCTTGATAAGTGTAAGCAGGGGCTTGGGAGATGAAAACATTTACAAGCTAGGGCCTGGGAGATGAACCATTTACAGATTGCCTGTATCCATTAGAGACAGAGGTGCCAAACCAGGGATGAATTTCCTGTTCCCCATCCAATTGTCCAAGTTGCACTTGAATTGGGTTAGGGAAGAACTCTGCTTCACATGGATGGGGAGCCTGTTCCAGAGATAGCGTAATCTCTGGGGTACATACCTGTATCTCCAGCAGGTCCTATTATATCACAGGCAAGGTTCAAGTCCTTAGAATGGGTAATTCTGGTGCTGTTTGTTTTGTGGATATGCAGGAGGTCCATCAAGGTGGGGTCTGACGGTGCACTGTATGTCAGGAATAGATCCCACCTCAAAAGCCTGTAGGAGACAGAATAGAGGGATAAAGCCTTGAAGCAGTCTGCATAGGACATTTTACTTATATCCTGTATTCTTTTAGTGAGGAACCTTTGTGGACATTCCAGTTGTTAGATATGCCTGGTTAGGTACATACCAAAAAGGATATTGTACACTATGATAGGTCTGATGAATGTCGAATACAGTGGAACAATGAATTTCTTGGACTTAGATGCCATACCTTTGTTTATAAGTTGCGCAGCATAGAATGATTTCCTCACTACTGTAGACATGTGATAGTCAAAGGCTAGATTACTATCTATGTGTGTCCCTAGGTCCCTGGCTACTAGGTCAGTTCTCAGGGGTGCATTGTCAATATGATAGTTACCAGGGGTGGATGACGGATACTATTATGCATTTCTTGGCATTTAGTTTTTGTCCATGGCTATGACAGCAGTTGTTTGCCTGTGTCAGCCCTTCCTGGAGAACATTTGTATCAGTGTGAGATTCAATAACATCTGCAAATTTAGTCAGCCAGAGACCACTGATATCGCCCTTGACTTCAGAGAAGTAAATGCCAAAAAGTAGCGGTCCAAGGACTGATCTCTGAAGGGCTCCACTTGTGACTGGCCTCTTTGAAGTGGTGGACTCCCCAATTCTAACTTCCTGGGTAAATGTCAGACTGGAGCGAATGGTTGCTCCAGATTTATATCCTCTAGAAAAAACTCTGTCATCATAGTAAATGTCAGACTGGATCAAATAGCTGCTCCAGATTTATATCCTCTTGATTCTGTAGCAGCGAAGATTAGGTGGCCTTGCTTCAAATCCTTAAAAGCATAGCCATGCAACCCAAAGGTGACCCACAAATTTAATTTATATTTGATTTACAGGGGGTGGTTTACTGCCTGCCTCTATCCATCATAGACATAGGAGCCAGACCAGGGGTGAATTTCTGATTACCCAGGTATTGGTCCAAGCTGCGCTTAAATAGGGATAGGGAGGAACTCTGCTTCATATTGATGGGTAGCCTGTCCCAGAGAATGGGAATTCTCTAAAAATATATCTGTCTCTCCAGTATGTCTTATATTTGTTACAAACAAAGTTTAGGTCTTTTGATCTAGTAGTCCTGATGCTGTTTGTTTTGCAGATGTGCAAAAGATTCATCAAAACTGGGTCCAGGGATGCGTTGTATGCCAGGCAAAGATCACAGCTCAGAAGTCTGTATGACACCGTGTAAAGAGACAGGACTTTCAAGTGATCAGTGTAGGGCATTGTGTTTACTCCCTGTATTCTTTTTCTAAGGAACTTTTGTGGAAATTTCAGTTGCTGTATGTGTCTGGTCAGGTACATACCAAAGGGGGCATTTTACTCTATGATGGGTCTGATGAGGGACAAGTATAATGATATGATGACCTCTCTGGACCTAGATGCCATGCCCTTGCTTATAAGTTGAGCAACATAGAAGGATTTTCTTACTATCATGGACACATGTTGGTCAAAGGTCAACCCGACATGAATTCCCAGCTCACTGACTAGTGAATCAACTTGTAATGGAGTTTTATTGATGATTGATATTGACACAAGGTACTATTATGCATTTCTTGGTACTGAGTTTTAAATCATGGCTTTGGCACCAAGCATTTAATTGTATTAGACCTTCCTGAAGGGTGTTATCATCTTAGGGGGATTCAGTGACTACTCCCAGTTTACAACCATCTGTGAACTTTGTTATCCAGAGGCCTTTGACATTAGCTTTGACATCTGAGATGTAGATGCCAAGGAGGAGTGGGCCTAGCACAAAACCCTGGACAACTCCAATTTTGACTGGCCTCTTTGCGGAGGTGGCCTAAGCAATTCTAACCTCTTGGGTCCTATCAGTTAGTCAGCTAGCTATCCAGCATGTTATAAAGGGGTTTATACCTAGTTCTGTAAGTTTGTTGACAGTGCCTGAGTGGGGTACTGTATCAAATGCCTTAGACAGATCTAGGTAGGCAGTATGCATAGTTATCCCCTCATCCATTGACTTAATGACCTTTTCAAAGAAGATTCAGTAAGCATGACCTTCCTTTAACAAAGCCAAACTGGAATGGATCCAGCGTCTGGAGGTCTCCTGTGTCCTTGATGATAATTTCATGATAATTCTTTCCATGGCTTTGCCAATAAAACTAGTCAGACTAATGAGTCTGTAGTTTCAAGAATCTGTTGAAGGTCCTCACTTATCAAGGGTGATGATAGTTAAAGTCCTCCAATCACACTGCACAAAGCCTATTTCAAGACTATAGTTAGAGTCATAGATTCAAAGACTGTTACTAGACTAATGACCCGAGGGGGTCTTTCTAAGCTTAGCAAAGTTTTCCCAAGAGAATAATGATGTCCTGTATCCTTATAGGACATTAAGGGCCTGATAAGTCATATTTTAGACTATTCAGGAGGCATCCTGGGATGTTATTGGGGCCTATTGAGGCCGTATTCTTTTATTTAGTGAGTGCAGCCAGTTCATCCTCCCTAGTTATAGTTGGAGGGTTTGTGTTGGAGGGTATCATGGGGGGATAGTGTGCAGTGAGAGGGGATAAAGTTGGAATTGAATTGGTCCAATAACAGGTTCACTGTATCATCAGGCTCAATGAATGTGACACAATTAACCACCATTACAGCACATTGCTGTGTGCTGCCCTTGAGGTCTTATGATTATCTTCCACCTGGGAGGATATCTTAACCTCAAAGATGGGTTTGCTTGACCTAATTAGCCTTCTTAGGAGCCTATTTACTTTCAAATTTTAAATTTACTTTGATGACAAGAGTTTTTATCTTCAAGGGAATTAGCATTCCTGATTTTTGCCATCATTTTTTCCTTTTGTTGTGTACCCTATTTAATTGGGAATGCCACAAGGACATTTTGTTTCTGGGAATAGTTCTGGGCTTATTTATGGTAGGTACAACAGCCTCTATGGATCCATTGACATGGTTGTACAGAGTTTCTGAGTGCAATTCAGCATAGGCTGGTGTGTTCTCAAGGTTTGGAGGAGCATTGTATTTTGACAAACCATCACTTAATAACAGATAATTTGCCTTGGAATAGTTACTATCTGTTACTGGTTTTAATGGGATTACAGAGTTGATTTTGATTTTAAAGGAGACAACTTTATGGTTAGATCTTACTATGGAGGATGAGACACCTGGGGACTGCAGCATTCTCCAATATTTGTGAGCATGAGAGCCAGTACTTTGAAGCCTCAAATAGGTATATACTATTTGATCAAGGGTGTTTGTATTTACGATGTCCATGAATCTCTGTACCTGCCGACTGGAAGCCATGTAGGATTCCTAATCTGCAGAGGGGTAATTAAAGTCTCCCATGAGTAGGATGTTAGGTTGGATGGTAAGTGTATCCAGTAGGTCCAAGTATGCACTGTGAGCTTCTTGGGACATGGGGAGTGACCTATACCTGGCTAGGATATGATACGGGATTTTGTCTATGGTGAGCTGCACATGGAGGAACTCCAGCACATCATCCTGTTTGACCACCCTAGAGGTATGCTTGTTACTGAGGTTTATTGAGACACCTCCACCTTTAGTCCTTGTCTGTGCAGTTACTGGACTAAAAGTGTGGAAGGCACTGAAACCTTACACTGCCAGGGTACTCAGCAGCTTTAAACCATGTCTCAGTAACTGCACAGATGCGTAGAACCAACTGCATGCAAAAGTTGTCCGTGTCTACCAGGTTGTATAATGATTTAGAATGAGGTGTGCGTCAGCAAAGGTAGCTGCAGTTCCATCATGCAATAGGAAGCTGAGAAATATTGAAAAACATTTCCATTCCTGTATCAAATGATGTGCTAAAGCTGTGCCATTATTCTATAGGCCAGCACATGCATCTTCTCATCTCACAGTTCATTTCAAAAGACTAGGGTATATGAAATGCCCAGCTGCTTTCTAGTCCCTTTCAGAGGTCAGTTAGGAAATTTAAGGACAACAATTCTATCTTATTTCAAGGGAAAGATACATTTAGTAGAAGCATAAGCTTGATAATCATTCCTAAACTCGGTTTTCCTGAGTGCTTTCCTGAACTTAGCTCCTGGCTTCACATATCACAACAATGGCTTGGGTATACTTCTCAGGTAACTTAGCAATAAAACTTCTCATGCATACTTAATAAAATGGGCTGGAATGTTTAACATAAAGTGGCATGCATAATGCACATTGGCTTGATATAGTGATGTTAAAGGTGGTTTACCTGCATTCAAATTTGCTTTTATTTTTTAAAGGAATTGTTTCAGTTTTTTCATATTGCAGTGCCTTAAAAAAATCACTTTGATGCAAGAGTCATGTTGAACATACAGGATGCAAGTATTTAGGACTATGTATGAACCTACAGAGCACCATAGTATGTAATTAAAATATGTATTATCAGCACTTAAGACTGATATTTTTGGACTGTACTTAAAATTAGTCAGGATATGACTAGACATGGCCTGCGATAATGTTAAATGCTTAGTAAACGGAGGGAAGGGATAATATAAGATTAAGGAAGGATCATAAAGCTTTGGTCTAATGAAGTTCATAGGTCCGTAGGTTCTTACTAAGCTTACAGCCAAGGAGGCCATTGAGAAGCTCAGCTGCATATCATTCAGCAATGGACTGAAGCTTGCATTGTAACAGTTTGCCCATTAAGCAGATTTTCCCCAAATAGCTCAGACTGTTTTTAAAGATTTTTAAGGCAATACTGTGCTTTACATGTATGACTAGCCATTGTAGAACTTGCACAATACATTGGGTTAGGTACCTGTTGTGCCATCTAGTGGCACTGATGTTGTACTACAGGTTTATCTCTAGACTGGAGGTTTGCTTTACCACTGGTTCATTCATAGCATAGAAGGTTAAGCAGACATCAAACCAAAGGGACTATATGACATTGAATAGAGAAAATATTGCGATCTCTCAAATTGGTTTATGTGCTTAGTGTGGAACATGCAAAGAGCACATTATATTCAAAGAAGGGACTAATATTGGAGGAATAAACTTTAAGGAGATATCACAAAAGATAAGATGCCTGAAGTAGAAGTTTTTTTCTTACCACATCTGAGATGGGGTAGTCAAAGAAGAATTTGTTATCAATGTAGGTACCATAACTCTCATCCTCTTAGAGTAAGAAATCTGGACAGCCATAAAACAGTGGTACAAATAGGGACAGTTTTGAAATATTGCTCGTAATTACTTAGAAAGTTGATAAAATAACAGATTTTGCATTAGCATGAGTTTTCTGAGGGGTATGAAGTCTAACACAAAAATGTCATTATTTTCTAACTTCAATCTTTAATGATTTGCCACTAAGTTGCCAGAAAAAACACAATTTTATGGAAAAACGGACCAAACGTATAAGGCAAAAATCTGGACATTCTGTGAAACTCTGTATAGTTGAGAGGTATGGTAGGTACCCATGTCCTTGATGAATGTGTCAAATTCAAGTAGAATGTTATTTGTATGGTATGTGCTAGTCACGCTAAACTTACTTAAGGAAATATTTATTTGCATTTGGGGGTAAGTCAAGAGTAACACAAGAACCATTTACTGGAACTTTCCATCTAGAAAAGCCAAATGTGAGAAGAAATATGAAAGGCTCACATACAATAGGCTATAACATGAGATGATAATCAAAAGTACAGAAGTGGCAAGAAATTAATAGGTTATTTAAGGGTGAGGGGGAAGATTCATACAACTGGTTACACACATGCATATACACTAGGAGTAAGCACACAGGCACACACACACACACACACACACACACACACACACACACACACACACACACACACACACACACACACACACATGCCCTTGAGTATACATGCTCACACATATGCACCCTGACATACATACATGCATGTATGCACATGTACATGTCTTCACATAAATACACATACACGCATGTGCGCATGGATATGTGCGCACACACTTTTACACACAAAGACTCACACACACACACACACACACACACACACACACACACACACACACACACACACACACACACACACACACACACACACACACACACACACACACACATATACACACACACATGCACACTCCACAAACACACACAGTCAGGGCTTTTGGAATGACATCAAAGAAAAATAAGTTAAGGTAGAAATCTCTCAGAAGAGAAGTGGTACTTGATTAATGTAGCAAATACAATGGCATCAAAGTTTGCTTCTTAATAAGTAATGTCCTTACAAATAACAATTTCCTTTATGTAGGGCAGCAGTCGTTTATCTAACAATGGTAATGTTCTTGCAAATAGTTAAAGGAATAGCCAGGAATGTTCTTTATCAGCTGTAATATGTTATATTTGGTCTAAGATACAGCACTGTGGAAGAGCTAATTTTAGTAAACACTATCGCCTCTTACATAAGTGACCAGAAATAACAAATCAAATGATCTCTCCAGCCTTTAAATAATCTGACAGAATATGCAGGTCAGATTTAAATACATATCAAATGAATCTGATGTGTTTAAAGCGCAAAGAAAAAAACTTTGTGCTTCTTACACTTGGTGCTCTTTTTACAATTAAGGTTTCTGTCCTTTAACTCTACTGCATAAGTAGCAGCAGAGGCCTAGAGAAAACTCAAATCTGTTAGCTAAATATTGATAATCAGACTTTGATGGGGGTATTGAAGCTGTTTACTGAAGTCACTTCCTAAAGTGCTACAGCTTTGCAGTCCTATACACCCGTGATGGTAGTATGAAAAACGCATAGATTATTTATTTATCAAGTAAATTCAATGGCACAGCTACCCCTTTTTTATGAGTAGCCTGTGTATACTTTCTGATTAAGTGACTTTCTGAGTCATATACTATGCAACTGGACAATGGGGGATTAGAACCAAGGACTAAAGGATGAAGTTCATAAGCAGCAAATAGCTTTAATCCTATATGCTAATTAAACTGTCAGAAGTTTTGATCTCTCAAACAAAATTGCCTGTGTCATGTTTCTACTTTGGCAATATGAATTAGAAGTAGAAAAGGTTACATCTTCTCAGTAATCATAACAAATGCTGTTAAATTTATCTATAAAGCGTTTCTAAAGATCTTGTGGTACATGAAGGCTAATAACTGTTAAACTTGAAACGTAAGCCATTTTACACTAGACAAAAAGTCTTTAAAATAAAGATACGCAACATTTCATGGGAAAAAAAATTCTTACCTTATTGAATGTGAGCTGTTTTGCCTCTTCTGTCTTCTTTCTAGCATCTCATGTTATCTGTGCATCTGTTTCAACTGACAGTTGCACATGCAAGTACGAAAATGAGAATACTTCCTGTGGAAAAAATAATTCTTAATAAATCAAGTATTGCAACTTCAGAAGGCAATAATTACAACACTGCCTTTTTATCACAAAAATGCCATTAATTAAATTGGAAGAAATAAGCCATGCACGGGTCAGAAGAAGAAGAAAATAGAAAGCAAGAATTAAATAAGTCAATCTGATTTTTTACAATCTTCTTATCTGATAAATAAGGGTCATTCTTAATATGCAGCTTAAGTATAAGCCAAGACTGGTGATTAATGCTGTCAATAAATGCAGAATTCTTAAAACTGAAGAACTTTTATTTAGATCAGTTTTCTCTTTCAAATTAAAGTGACTTCTTCTGAATGTTAAACCAAGTACAATGGCAATTTAATTAACATTTAAAAAGCATATCATATGAAATTTACCAGCCAAATAAATGTAGAATTCTTAAGGGTTTCAGATAACAAATCTGCTTAGCCAGCATGTTGTAGGTTTTAATAAAATGGGAATTTTTTTTCAGTTTAATATCCTTTACTGACAAACATTAATGTTATAAGTGATAATTGACCGAGTTTGTTGACCACAAATCATTAATAAGTAATGCAAAATTATTTATTTGTTTTTGTGTTGCTGACCAGGTTAACCCTTCTGGGTAAGAGCCATTTTTGAGGGGTGGGGGGTGAGAGGGAAAAGGTCCCACAATAAACATTAACAAACATATTGACATGATGCAAATTCTGAAAAAAAGAATGACAGAGTCAGTAAGCATACATGTAAAAGTAAACCTATATAACAAATTACAAGTAGAAAATGTAAATTAAAATACTCATTTAGTATTAATAGTGTCGGGATATTGCAAACAAGGACCAAGAAAACAGAAATACTAAATTACTGACCATAGGAACTTAAATCTATATAATATATATAAAATATATGTACACACGTGTGCTTGAGTACACACACACACACACACACACACACACATATATATATATATATATATATATATATATATATATATATATATATATATATATATATATATATATATATATATAGATTCACTTCAGAATGTCGAATTTCCAAAACTTCAAATTTTATATGGTTGAGACCATATGATTGAAGTTTTGAAATTTCAAAACTGTGAAATGAGTCTAAAAAAATACAAAACCAAGTTTCTCAATGTTTTTGTAGGGGGCAAGCTCCCCTGCTCACCCCACACCCCCACTACTTAAATATACCAACTCCGAGATTGTACTACAGCGAGAAAAAGGGAAATTTCCTGTTCCACGCTGTATGCAGATCACCGTTCAGAATTTTGAGATTTCAAAACTTCGATCATATGGTCTCGACCATAATGAAATTCGAAGTTTTGGAAATTCGACATTCTGAAGGGATATATATATATATATATATATATATATATATATATATAAGTTTATCTTTGTATTCTAAAGTGCACTACTACTGAAATGGATACAACTGAGATGAAGTAACCTAGAAATTAAAGTATTGCATTCCAGAACAATGAAACATGTTGCCCATCAAACCTCACTCACTATGCAGATCTAGGAATAAGTCCTACCATGGATTCTGCAGGGGGACTAGATCTGTTAGGTCAACATTTGGGGATGCAGTGTTTTCATTTCTTGGTTACCTCATCCCAGTTATTTGTAGTTTGATAGGACTGATGTCAAAACCACCAGTGTAAACAATGTGTGTGTGTGTGTTTTTATATATATATATATATATATATATATATATATATATATATATATATATATGGGTCTACCTAAAAAGAACAAAAGACCAAATTACTGAAGACAAAATAAATGAGATGACATCTGGTCATTCGTGAAAATGAAGTTTTGGGGATGTCGACTCATTCATTTCGTTCATTCTTCGGTAATGTGGTCTTTTGTTCTTTTCAAGTAGCTCCATATATATAGATATATATATATACATACACACACGCACACACACATATATATATATATATATATATATATATATATATATATATATATATATATATATATATATATATATATATATATATATATATATATATATATATATATATATACACACACACACACACACACACACACACACACACACACACACACACACACACACACACACACACACACACACACACACACACACACACACACACACACACATATATATATATATAAAGGTTTGAGTCTCACAAGGGAATTATTTATTAGGCTTAAATGGTCTTGGCAGTTAGCTTAGTACTAATCTATGAACCTATGAACCTATATATATATATATATATAGATATATATATACAGAGAGAAAGAGAAATATGCAAAGCTATAGATATCATTAAGGATGAGTAAGTGGCTGGGAATAGGTAGATAAAAACACAGAACATAATTTTACATGATGGCAAGGCTTATGAAAAATACTTACAAATACTTGTATGTAGAATTCAGTTATAGGTATCAGAAGCAAATTCTGCTTAGGGTTATACATGTTTAATAGTTGCAGGAGAGATTTATGTTAACAGTGTAGGGGAAACAGCAAGGTAGGGAAGAGAGAAAGAAGTCCTGAGATATGTGAGACAGTGATTCAATTGGTAATGGATATATTAAGTTGGTGTTTGTTGTAATACATAAAAAAAATCATAGATAACTAAGATTGTCAGAGAGGAGGATGGGTTACATTATCCTGCAGGAGTTGCAAGAAATGAAAATTAGAAATATGTTTTGCACTAATCTTGATCCTACGTGTACAGGCAAGGAGCTCCATTCGGGTGGAATGTAATTACTGGCCACTCTAGTTTCAGAGTTGTTTTGTTCTTTTTCAGTGACTGTTAATATATCTAAGTTATCCATTAGTAGGTATCAGGTCAACATAGCTTCTAAATCAGGACAAGGACTGGTGCATTGAAATCTGTGTACAAAAGAAAGATGCATAAATTTAAGTCTGTCTTTTAAGGGTGTCTAGTTTAAGTCCTTTAGAGTTTCTCAGTGGTGTGAATTGTCTGGTTCATTGCCAGAAAATATGTCTTTTCTGCTAAATGTTAAAATAATTATTCAGATGACATTGTTTGTAAGATAACCATTTGCCATGTTTCCTTCTAATAATTTGGGTGAAAGTACAACTAGTATGCTATGCTTTGCTTTTGTGAGTAGATATGATTTTATTAAGTAGAGTTCTCCAAGTTATTTACTCCTGGTTTATATCTTCTTGGAAGATAGATTGCAATTACTACTAATGTTGAGATGTAGCCATATAAAGACATTTTTGCCAATCCATTTCTTGTAGGGCTGGTCATGCTGCTTGAAAATATCAGTGGAAGAAAACTATGTTTATTCTTCATGAAAGCAAAGTAAGAAGTCATCTTGTTTTTTTTTTGTCTTCATGTTTATGCCTTTACTTTTTTGAATGCATCACTGTGCTTTTTGAAAAGATTGCCAGGTTATATAGCTCATTCCGATTAATTGTAAGGCTTTTTTTTTTACTTCACAGTGTGAATTGAATACACATTTGATTAGGAATGCTTGTCAGAAATTGACCATTGGCTGTTTTGGTGTGATTAAGAATTTGATCCATTGTTCATGTTGCTATATATATTATTTTATGAGTTTAAATAAGTAGAATTTGTATAAAAAATTATGTTGACTATAATGAGATCTTTGATGTTGCTTCAACTTTGTATCCTACAAGCTTCAGGTTGGCTTTCAAACCTACTTGGCTAGTAAAATCCTGTATTGAATCTCAGGGTCCAGTAGCTTACAAGAGTTTTTTGTTCAGCATTGAGAATGGACGCATTTCCATCTGCATTAAGAAAGTCATTATTTATCTCTTATTCGCAACATTCTTAAAGATTTCTGCCATGTTTCTGATTTGTATTTTTGAGAAAAGTTATTCAAACATGGCTGTGATCATATATTGCATTTCATGACCTTTTGGACCTCTGCCAGTCTGTTTTTACACCAAGACACAGTACTGGGACTGCCCCCATATGGACATTTTATGGCCTCATTATTATGACAAGGGATCAGATACTACGGTCAGTCTTGATCCTCTTTGATCAGCATTTAATGTCCTGGATCATGGACTGTGTGTTTTAACTTTGCCTCATGCCATTCAGGTCATATTCACTGAGTGGTTTTGCCAGTAACTGGTCAGTGAGCTGCATGCTGATTTGTGAGGTGCCAAAGAACACAACCTTGGCTGTGCTGCCTTCCATAGTGTGCATGTAGTCACTGACCAGGCCATTCAGTTTAGGGGAACTGGATAAAAACATGCTCATGATGTTCAGCTATTCTTCTCCTTCTCTCAAAAACATGTGCTGCATTTCACTGCCTTAGGAAAAGACACGTACGCAGCCATTCATCAGACATTATTTGTCCAGTTCAGCTTCATTTCCCTTGTATATGTTATGGGGGATTAGGCTGCAGCTCATATGTTGTGGGAGAGATCTGGTTGTGAGTCTTATTAACCTGTTGACATTTAAAAAGGAAGTGTCTGATGCTGTTGTCAGAACAACTTCTTATCACTTTAAGAATATAGGCTAGACAGAACAGCTTATGCCGACATGAAACTTAGCTATAAAGATTCATGCACTTGTTCCTTATTGTACACAATGCACTTTACTTTAGGCTTAAGGATGCTGGCCTGACCTGGCTGCAACTGATGCAATCCTCTGCAGTAAGGCTTTGGTCATATGCCTGCTTTGTTTGTTCATGTTGGCTAAAGTTTGCAGCATACTGCTAGGCCAGTTTTCAAGACCTTGTTGTTGACCTTCTGGGGCCCACAAAAGTCCGTGTCCAGTTTATTAAAAGAGCCTTGCTGCCTGTTCCTCATATAGACCACTCAGTGCATTGGGTGTGAGGTTGCTGGCTATTTCCAGTACTCACCTGGGAAGTTTTACCTACATAACACTGATTCTATGAAATAAGCTTTCTTCCCTGATATGAGCATGTTGTAAAGATGCCTCATTCTGAAGGTCCCTTAAGTATTATTTTTTAAGAAGGTAAAGGCATAAAAATAGTCTTTTAATCATTGTAACTGACTTAATTACTTTTATATCACATTTTAACCTTGCTGTGTACATTTTTTTTGTCAAAATTCAGTGGTATTCAAGTTGGTTGGATTTATGTATGATGCCAAAAACTATTGCATATAAAGACAATGATAAAGATACTCAAAAAATGTAGTGCTCTTTTCCTGGCAAGAATAAAATCTAGTCTTTCTGCATGCTGCGTTTCCAGGGTATACATGTCTTAGAAGCAGAAGTGGAATGTGCATGCGTAGAGTATTACCTGTACGAATATTACAAGTTGGACAAAGTGCAGCTAAATAAAACATTTATTTGTTGGATTTATGTATATTCAGGATTATTAAAAAGGCAGCATTGAACCTGATACTTCAACAGACTGCAATGGCAGAAATAATCTATAATTGAAAAAAAGCCAATGAAACACCATGCTTATTTATGCAAATTAAGTACTCTAGAGTTTTTCACAGAAGAGTGTCCACTGATCCACAAGCCACACTGCATTGTTACAGTAAGTATAGTCCCAGAACATATGAGTAGCTACATTCCTGGCCCATTAAATTACATTGGCTAGTAAGAAGAATGAGACAATATACCTATGTATTTGACCCTTTAGATGTATTTAATGTTTCACCTCCCCTCTCAATCTTTTAATTCTCCCTTAACCTTTGGGGGTGCAAGGTAGAGATAATCCATACACACTGATGAGTGAGCATTTCCTTTCTCTTTGTCATTTTAGCTTAGGATGACTTATTTGCATTTTCATGTCCATAGCCTGAGTACTCCACTCCTGACCTGTTCTCATGGCCTGTGTACTCCCTTAATTTGTTCTCAGTCTCCTTACTCATCTTCAACACCTTTTCTCCTCAGCTCTGCATAATATACTTCCCCCACTCTCTACCACAGGGTGACATGATCATTGTTGGCTAATCAAAATTCCAGTTGACTATCCCCAGCTGCCTCCACTTTGGTTAGGGCTGCACCTAGATGTCCAACACTAGTTGGCTGAATTCTCACAGTCCAAGACTGTAATCAACTCCTGCTTCCTACAGGTTTATTGGTTAGTATTAGACTGTTGAGCCAGTTAACTATCCACAGCCAATGATCCTACCCATTTACCAAGACATGAATTAATATTGGATCCTGAACTAGTTTTGGTCCCTTTGTATAAGAGCTAGAGAGAGTCCACACCAGTGGTGCATGTACAACTGTTCATCCAGTCATCTAGATTGCAATTAAAAAGAGTCACGAGATTACTTGGCTTAACCTTGAAGCGGTTTATATTCCATAAGAGATGTATTTCCTGTGAAAGATGTCTATATATGTAAGTTTCATGGAAATGTAGGTCTGTTGAGCGGGTGTTTAGAGTGGAATTAGTTTTGTGGATGCGCAGGTTATATTTTACTGGATCTTTTTAGTGATCTTTTAGAGATCTGTGCTCAATAGTTGCTAGGAAATGGAAGAGAGTGACAGTACTTTAAGGTGTTTTGGGTAACTCAAGGGGGACATAGCCTTGCTTTTCTGGCAAGGAAACACTGTGGTGTCTCAATCTGGTTTATATACCTAGCCAAGTGCATTTCAAAGGGGGTATTATATTCTATTATTGGTCAGATAATGGAGGAGTATATGGGGATGATGACTTGTTCAGAAAAGTTCACCAGGTTCAAGAGGCAGGATCTGCTTTTAACAAACTCAAATTGTTTTGGGTCCAGAGTTTGAAGACTGACTATGCCCTTGTTTATGAGGTCCACAATGAGGCACTCTATTGCCTTACAGATCAGGCAGGTGCAGCTGATAGGTCTGTAGCTGTCTGGGTCAGTCATAGCTCTCCCTTTATGGAGTATGATGACTACAGCAGTTCTCCACATCTCCAGCTCAAACCCACTAGAGATGGTGAGACTGAATGGATGTGATAAATTAATTGTAGATGCTTAAATGTCTGTGCTGAATGCTGTGTGCCTTGTAGAAAACCAAAGTGTGATGACTGCACATAAATTTTGCAGATTATTAACCTTTTAAACTGTGTACAATAACTATTAAAATAATTGTCTATATAACAGACAAAACATACAATACTGTTTAGCTTGCAGGGTTTAATGTCTTCAGGTTTCTTTTCAATACAGCATAAATGATGTTCTCCATAAAACAGCTCTAACATATATCCCTAGAAATCAGATTACATCTCACATATATGTATATATTTTTATGAATGTAGTCTTTTGGGAACTTTCAAAGTCATTACTTTGGTATTTAGGGAGTCTTTTCTGGTCTGTGTGAAAACTGTCTTTGGATACCCCCACACTTGATGTCATGCAGTCTGTTAATAATACTCCTTTGTGTTCCTGTTTCAAGGTGAATTACATAACAGTTCTTTTCTCACACCTGGATCCTTATCCCTAAAGCTTGAAGCTGTTCCAGACACTGAACATTCAGCTTGTCTCAAGCTGTACCAGACTTCATATTACATTGCATGAATGAATGCCACTTTATTTATTTGATATTTTTCTTGCTTTCAGCTAAGAACAGTTTAACCCTTTAATATATGTATGCTAGCAAACAGAAATGCATGCATCTAACTGACTATATTTTTCTTACATATATTATAGCAACAGACGTGTATATGCATTTAACTAGCAAATAGATATGCACATGCATTTATACATTTTTAAACATATCTAACAATTCCCTCTGTTTTATTTTAAAAATACATTTTGATGCAGCAAGTCATTGTCAACACAATGATAAACATTACTACTAGAACTGGATGACCTATTTAATTTAATAACATTTATTTTACCAGTCGAGAGCTGCATTTTGCTGCTGCTGAATATGACTCTATACAGTGATTTTACATTGACAACGCTTGTGGGTATTACTGTAGAAGCATTGCAGTCTTGTTTTTTGAAAAAACACATATGTCACAAATGTCAAGCTTTGACTTGTTACTATACATATAAATGAACTGAGGAGCAATTTCTGTGAACAGTTTAAAACTTGAATGCAAAATTGTCCATTTACAGATAGAAAACATGATTTATACACTGAAGAATGCTGTTTAAATATTAAACCATTTACTGTACAGCATACGTTTGCTTGTATAGAATGTTTTTGTATTTGTACATTCATGGCTGTAATGTACACTCAGCCCAGTTTACAAACTTGAAGCATTAAAATGTATTTTTGGTATTTTTGTTTTACTACCATACATGTTTATGGCACTTTAATTACTCAATGACAATAAAAACATGGCTGTCTTTTAACAATTACTGAATAATTGAAACAGACCAATATGTTTTTTTTGTACGTTTATTTTAGTCCCTTTTGCAGTACTGTTTACACAGTCAGTGTAAAATTGAAAACTGTTTTTTCCCTGTAGTTTACAGCATTTTACTGTAGTATTGTTTATTTGCTTCATGCTGGGAGAATTGAATGTATGCCTGCTGTCTGGCTGTTACAGAGACTGTGACACTTTGGTTATACATTTGCTTTATTAGGTTACTAACAACCTGTGGACCACTGTCTGATTTGATAATTTTTGGCCATTTTTAATAACAGGAAATCTTCTTTCATAAAGCTTCTGCTGTTGCCTATGCTGTCATAGTTTTAGTAGGAATTGCCTTTACCCATTTTGAAAAGACGTTTACTGCTACTTGGCAAGGGACCTGCATAATTTATTTGAACCGCATATAATAGCCCATTTATTAGCTGTAACTGAGATTTTTAGTACTTCTAGTATTTACTTGCAAACAGATTATTAATGACATGTATGCACAATTGTGATATTTTATTATAATTACCAAATAGGGTTTCTGTAGACTTTTGCTTTTTGCTTAGTGCCACATGCGAATACTTCTTGTTTTTGACCTTATAAATTTCAGTACCAGTAACATTTTATCTTATACAACATTCCTTGTAACTACCCATTCCAGCCTGGAAAGATTCGAGCTCACACAAAACAAAATCTCTTTCCTTTTTTTCCTTTCTGTGCATTCCAGACTCTTAAACCATAGTATATATTTCTTAACCCCTTCAGCACTTTCTTTTTCTTCAGTCATCTGCTAATACTCTTGCAACTTTATATTAGAATACAGTTGTAAAACTCTTAGAACTATAATAAATATTTGTAATTTGCCTAACTATGCATATTATATTAAACTTTTGGTAATTTGTACTATTATGTACTCAGTACAACCTTATGTTGCTAACACTGCTTTTGAATATTGTTTTTGCTGGAGTCTCTGCTATTTTTTAATGCTATTATACAATTACAAAATATTGTAAGAAACAAAATAGATATTCCCCAGGATTCATGAAGCTTGCACCAGGTGCAGGTGTAGCGTTGGTGATCTAACCCCAAATATGGCCACCGAGCAATTCAGGTACGAGCTGTTTCCACGTGCACTACCTGCGTATACCACACCCACACAGCTCCCGGCGCATGTATACTAATCACCCCATGTGCAGCAGTGTAGCATGCAAATGACGGCTTATAGAGATTCAGGAAGTGGTGCAGGTCTAGTGTAAGCATGCAGAAATGTAAACCGAAAAAAAACGGTTTACATTTTTCAAACATAAAGTCGGAGCCATGACAGCAGACCAAACTCATGTATTATAATGTTAATATATGCCAATGGCTAAATATATGCCATTGCCATAAAACAACATGCACAAAATATGAAAAAGAACATTTAATATTATCCCCACACTAATGTGAAGTTAATGCGCAGGGCATTGGTGCGCAAAGGGGATGGCAAGGAATATACAAAAATATTGAATAAAACTGCAATGAAACACATATCACGATTTCCCTATAATAGTCAATGGCAGGCATGCTACACCGTACTCATGATGCAAGGGTTGCTAAGGGGCAGTGACAGTGTTATGCGCAGTAGCTAGGAATTAGTAGGCAATGCCATGCAAATGAGAGGAGTAATACTGAATCACAGATTTCCCGCTGGTGTAAGGATGCACAAAACAGCATAGCTTTATAACACAGAGGTGAGCCCTTGAGATAAAACTGACATCAAGAGAGGGGTGTGTCACCATTGCTGTAAGCACATTGGAGCATTGCTAAACCGGTCTGCCCCTAGCTAGGCAAAGCTGCAGGATAGGGGTGTGTCGAATTGTTCATAGCTATGCTTAGTGGAGAGTACACAAGATAACCGAGTATGCATGTAAATGGAGAAGAAAACGTGCGTAAACCCGGTAAAGGGGTATGCGCATTGTGCATTGCAGCTGAAACAGGAAAGATATAGGAAAGAAATAAGGAAATGCTGCAGCAGTGAAATTGGAGTACAAATGGCTAATTAACATCTAGGAGCCTACAGTGGGCCACTGACAGCAGCAGCAAACAAGGCTGCAAGCAGCTACCTGCAGAACAGGGAAGGGGAGGGGCTATACTGCAAAGAAAACAGCAAAGGGTCAAAGCAGAAAAAAGGCGATATGCAGTATATCAGCTACAAGGCACAATTCACCATGACTGGGTAGGGAATGTACAAAACAAGAAAGACAGCAGGTGTGTGCATGACTGATAATCGGAGGGGGGATCCAGGTCTAAAAGTGATTTAAAGGGCAACAGAGTAATCAAGGCAGGCAAGTAGATCTCCACAGTAAAGGCCCCACACTTGCAGTACTCATTGCAAAACCCATAATTAAGACATGCAGCAGCTGGAATAGTTCATACACACCCACATACATCAGCAGCATCCATAGCACAATGCTATAAAGTTTGAAAGGACCCCAAACACATGTGTGCATTCCCATACACTCTGCACCAGTGGTGTATAAAGACTGGGAACTTTTATTATGTACATGTTAGGAGCTGTCATCGCTTTGATCCATCAGCATGTGTTAGAGACTGAAGGTGGTGTGGAGGATGATGCACACGACCACCTCAGGCAGCAAAGGAGGAGGAGGAGAGTGTTCAGACCCAGGGTAACCTACCAGTGGCTACATGATCTGGAGATAGTAGAGCATTACAGGGTGGACAGGGACATCCTACAGCAACTTGTGGAGCTGTGCCGGACACACCTCAGAGCCAGAACAAACAGAGGGGAACCCATCCCAGTGGATACGAAGGTATGTGTATGCCTGAGAATACTAGCTACAGCTACCTTTCAAAGACCAACTGGGAATATCATGGGGATCTCACAGGCATCAGCATCTAGGGTACTACACCAGTTCCTGGATGCCATGTTACCACATGCCAATGAGTACATATACTACCCCCGAACACAGGAGGAGTTGGCCAGCAATGTGCGTCTCGTCCACCATGTGGCAGAATACCTGGAGGTACTGGGTGCAATAGACTGCACGCACATACACATCAAGTCAACACCCAGTGAGCAGGGAAGGTGCTACATAAACTGCAAGGGATACCCCTCCATCAACTGCCAGGTCATGTGCAATGCCCAGGGGATTATCATGGATGTGTGTGTGCTGGCAGCCCTGGAAGCTATCATGACCCCCACATCTGGCATGCCTCACAGCTGTATCGGTTATTTGCCAGGGGGGACATTCCAAATGGCCACCTGGTGGGGGATGCTGGCTATGCACTGGAACCATGGATGATGACTCCCATCAGAAATGCATGCACACCCATGCAGGAATGCCATAATGAGGCACACGCACAAACCAGAATCTTCATAGAGCGTGTGTTTGGGATGCTTAAATCACGGTTCTGTTGCTTGGACATATCTGGTGGAGCCTTGCAGTACTCTCCATGCATGTGTGCCTATATCTTT
>NC_056731.1:70772088-70784588 GCF_019279795.1 Protopterus annectens
ACTTTTTGTACAATTCACATGACCACCTTTGTAATCCTGCTGTCACCACCTAGGAATATACCTCTAGGACTGCTGTAGCAGTATTCTCCTCGTGAAAGTAGCGGGTGCTGTAACTGTGTATTGCTGTAGTGTGAAAAACTAGCTAGGTAGGTGTTGTATTCAAGAGAATTCAGCTGTGTGTGTCTGTTCAATCTGCATGAAACAAAACAATGCTTTTTAGAGTATGCACACTCTGTACAATTCACATGACCACCTTTGGCAATCCTGCTGATGTCACCCACCTAGGAATACACCTCTAGGAGTGCTGTAACCAGTATTCTCCGTAGCGCGGGCTCTAACTGTGTATTGCTGTTGCGTGAAAAACTAGTTAGGTAGGGGCTCTATTCAGAGAGAGTGCTTCATGCTGATATGTGTGTCTCTGTGTGTGTGTCTCTGTGTGTGTGTGTGTGTGTGTGTGTGTGTGTGTCTGTGTGTGAGCGTGTGTCTGTGTGTGTGTGTGTGTGTGTGTGTGTGTGTGTGTGTGTCTGTGTGTGTGTGTCTGTGTGTGTGTGTGTGTGTGTGTGTCTGTCTGTGTGTGTGTGTGTGTGTGTGTGTGTGTGTGTGTGTGTGTGTGTGTGTGTGTGTGTGTGTGTCTAGTATAACTTGTAATGCACAGTTCTTGACTTCCCCTCACAGGTGTTGATGTAGGTGCGTTGCCCTCCTGCGGTCCACCTGATGTTAGTGGCACCACAGACTCTAGCAGCGATGATAGTATGATTGAGGCACAGGCAGGGTTGTAAGGGGCTGAATCTGTGCCATTGGTTGCCATTCCACCAGTCTCACCCTCATTCTCGCACACAGTTTCCCTGCCTGCACATACCCCATCACCACCGGCCATAGAGGAAGGACAGTTGGTGGGTTTTAGCATGGAACAGGGAAGTGTGGTGACTATGGAAGGTGTGCTTGCACACCATGCTCCCAGTCAACAGACAGGTGATGTCCCACACAGTCATGTGCCCAGTGCTGCTCGTAGGAGGACCACTGACCAACATCCCCTTCAGGACCAAGCACATCAGCTGGTGTCACCAGATGCATGTTTTGGGCTGTAATGGAGGCACAGGCATGTGCTGAATGGCACAACAGAGACAGTCTGAGGCTTCAGAGGGCTGTTGTCCATGCATTAACCAACAACATCCAGGCACTTGCAAATGCTCACCATCCTCATGCAGATTTTATGCATAGATGATTGGGTGACATGGTGGGATTCCTTGACCATGGCATGTCAATCCTCGAGCATGGAATTCTGTGTGGGAAAATCTGGTGGGAACGAGGCATCGAGCACGTGGACGTAGGCCAGCTACATCACCTGTTGAAGGTCTATGTGAACATGCTACTGCACATGCCCCCTCCCATAGTGGCGATAGCAACAGCAGTGCTGCTGGTGCTATGCACTCCACACCAGGATGCAGCAGGCCATGTTTGCACGTGGTCCTGGACAGTCCCAAGAGGGACACAATTCCAGTGGACATGTGTCATCAGACGGTACCCAATCTGGACCTCTGCAACCCCTGTCAGGCGCAGGTCACATGGCCATGGCCGGACACCGTGAACTGTGACACCTGACTTGTACAGTCTGCAGCTGTCAGTATTACACCTGTGTAGGCCAGCCTCATGCTAGACCTGTGTGAATGCATACACACACACTGGAAACAAATGTAGGGCACCTCAACACATACACGCATAACATCCACAAATGCCCAATGATATCACAGACCCTAACACACATGCATGATGTCATCCAATGGCACAGCCTAGGCCTCTGGCAAACATTATCACCTTGTGCATATGTTGATGCCTGTGCTGCATCCCTGTCATCCACACCATCGGTGCAGGGACATGTTCATATGGTCTGATGCACAGGATGAATATACTAGGTAGACAATTGTAGGATAATATTGTTGAGCAGTATTGGCAGGCAGCAGACATAACATGTATTGCGGTTTTGGAATGCATTTTGTACATTTGACAGCATGTATCATGTATAACAACACTAACAGCATATTGATCCTGATGTTCTGCTTTCCTCTTTCAGGTGTACATGCATGTGCTGGGGGATGTTTGTGTATGCGGGAGTCCCATATGTACATGTTGACTTCCTGCAGGTCAGTATGACATGACCTGCATGCACTTTGTAGCTTCCACAACACAGTTATATTCTCCCATGTTTTAATTATGTTTACTGTTCTAATTATCCAAGTGCATGATAGCTGTGTAGTAAGCTACTGTGTTCAGAGCCGTCGCATCCATAGTGGGTGACATCACACGTATAGTTACCTGGAGCGAGGAGTGGGTAAAAGTGTGGTATGCTGGATAACAACAGTAAAGGCCGGTGGAAATAGTGGTATCCCATTGGGAAGCAGTAATACCCACTGCCATGACAGCATGCAAACACAGACACACCCACACACTCAGGGAGTCCAGACACAGTAACACACACTCTGAAACACACACACAGTTGCCAGTGTTCAGATGTCAACCCCTGCCTATGTGCATACCATCATTATAGTACTATGCAATTACAAGACGCGCCACAGAGATTACACATGTACAGGCAGTTGGAATGTCCTAAGATTGACGACATTGAAAGGGATACTAAAGTGCAATGAGTGTATGTGGGCAGGGGGGGTCCATCAGTAGGCTATGTAACAACAGGTCACACTCCAGGGCGTACATGTTAACAGGCGGTTTGTATGCCTGTCTACAACTGATGTTATCAACAGGCATGCTACACTGCTTTGAGTGGATGGGGGGAAGGGGCATTAACATTCCACTATGGTAACATACAGCCTCACTTCAGGTACCGGACAGCCATACATACACACACACGCACATACACACACACACACTGGCATTCACAAAAATATACACCTATATCACACACATACAGACACTTTACATGTGTGTGGTTCTAACACATGCCTATGGCTTTCTTTGTACACTTCACTCTGTACCGGTGTCTCCAACAGAGTTCAGGAGAGTGATAACATGTGGGATGTATTCCCAACCATACGTGACATATATGGACACACACCCACATGTGCCAGTACTGTGGATCAAACGCATGGCTATCTCATGATAGGTACTACAGCAGTACAGCACTATCACATCTGGTACAATGCTTACTGACTCTTTCCTATGATAACTGTGCTGATATATGCACAATATATGCACAGGGGAGGTATTACTGTTACAGGTGTCATGGGGTTTGCCTTCGGTGTCACCCTTACAGCATTCTACATTGTCTGTCTTCCACTTCAATTAACAAACCTGACCTTAGCAGGTACACAGGTTACTGCAGGCCTGGTTGTTACACACCAGTGAGCTGCCCTCAGTAATCATTCATCTGCAAAGAAGCCCCACCACTTAGTAGTCATGTCCAAACATCCGTTCATACCTCATGTATGGCTTACAATACTTAGAGCATATCATCATATACAGCTGGCAATGTTGAGGCTGTATTGCAACAGCATGATGTACTAAGACAACAGTCTCCTTCAGACATCAGACACTGCACACACATGGAATCTACACAAACAACAATACATGTACACATATGCGGTCCACATCAGTACTTGCACTAGCAGGTCAAAAGGAAACATTCCACACCTTCCGCATGTCATGTGCGAAACATAGCCGAGCATCTGTGGCTTGTAAACATCTCACCCCAGCATGTACTCTCTATTGTGGTACTAAGGCTAATGTCCAGACAGCACATAGCATGCATGGCTTACAATTGTTGGCATGGGGTATATATAGTAGCTGTGGCCACACATGGCTGTACATGTCATGAACATATCACCTGTGACTACTCAAGAACATACAGTGCAGAGCTGGATTTCCCACAGTCTGTCAATACAGGCCTTGTGTAGGTCCTATGTTCCTGTTATTTGGGTATGTTTGTAGGCATTGCATTAGGTGGACATGTCTAAAGTCATACATGCCACATGGGGTGTTGTATGATATGATAGGTGTCATGGGTGACCAGTAGAGAGGGGATATTATACATTATACATTCCAACACACAGGTCTACAGCTATGTACTTCATGACTGTCAGTCTCCCTGGTGTTGTCCTCAATTGTAGAAGGGCAGTCTGAGTGCCTTGGAATGTATAATCTCTGTGGTGCATCTCGTAACTGCATAGTACTGTAATCATGAACATTAGATAGGCAGGAGTTCTGATCCCACCACTGGCAACTGTGTTTGTGTGTGTGACAGCAAATGCCTGTGTGTGTTTCAGCAAATGGATGAGTGTGGTTGTGTGTGTATATGTGTCAGCATCCTGTCATGGCAGTGGATTTTGCTGCATTCCAAAGCAATAACTCCTTTTGCACTGGCCTTTATCTTTGTCAACTGCTAAACCTCTCTCTTCCCCCCTCCCCACTGCGAGTAATCAGTCCTGTGATGTCACCCAGCTCAGACGTGGAATATAAGTGTATTTGTTCTGTGGCACATACCCCAACTGCATACCACTGTACTACTTACCTTTACATAGGCATGATGTGTATGTGCAATACTGGCATGTGTGTGCATGTTTGTGTGTGTGACTACCCTGTAGCCAGGCATACACATGTGTAATGTCTTTTAGCACACCATGGTAGCCAACCGTGGTGACCGGTGTCTACAAAGTATTACATAGTTAGGAATGGTAAAGAATACATGGTCATGCATGACTACAGTTGGGTATGTTATTTTCCTGTGGCAGTGTCGAACAGTGACACCAAAGTGGTCGCCGTGGTGTAGGTCCATACCCATCATTCCCCCACCCTAACTCCACAATCTCTGGGGTAGATTACAATAGCCATCATTCCCCACCCCAAACTCTACATACACAACAACTATCCCTTCTCTAGTGAACTGCTTATGATTTAAATGTTATGACACAGGCGATGCCTCTGTTTTGTGTACACATCAGTTCCTTTGGAACCCTTCTGGGTCACAAAGGGTGTTCAGACATGTATATGTGTATATATATATATATATATATATATATATATATATATATATATATATGGCTATGGCTGTGTCTGTGTGTATGTATATATATATATATATATATATATATATATATATATATATATATGTGTGTGTGTGTGTGTGTGTGTGTACACATCTCATAGATGCATATATATATGTACTTATGACAGTTGTACCAATGTAGACTTGTCTCTGTTGTTATACAGTACAGTACATTTAAGGGTACTGTACATCTGTACACAAAGGGACCGACCCATTTGTTTTCAGTACTGTGGAATACCTGTGGTAGGATGTACATTATAGACTCCATGCAACATGTGTACAACCCAGATGGCTCAGTGGTACATCCAGTGACCTCAGTGTACCAGGTCTAGGGTTCAGAACCTGCAAGCCTTGTTGATACTGTCAATTAGGACTGCATAAAACAATTTTAAGCAGTTGTAAGCAGGTGTAAATGTGTTGTCGTGACAGTAAGCAGCGTAGCGCGTAGGTAACAGACGCATTTGTGTCACAGTATACTTGGAATGCTCTTCTTTGGCAATCCTGCTGATGTCACCCACCTAGGAATACACCTCTAGTAGTGCTGTAACCAGTATTCTCCGTAGCGTGTGCTCTAACTGTGTATTGCTGTAGTGTGAAAAACTAGTTAGGTAGGGGCTCTATTCAGAGAGAGTCCAACTGTGTGTGTGTGTGTGTGTGTGTGTGTGTGTGTGTGTGTGTGTGTGTGTGTGTGTGTGTGTGTGTGTCTGTCTGCCTGAGACAAGAACAATGCTTTTTAGAGTATGCACACTCTGTACAATTCACATGACCACCTTTGGCAATCCTGCTGTCACCCACCTAGGAATACACCTCTAGGACTGCTGTAACCCAGTATTCTCCGTAGCGGGTGCTGTAACTGTGTATTGCTGTAGTGTGAAAAACTAGCTAGGTAGGTGTTGTATTCCGAGAGAATTCAACTGTGTGTGTGTCTGTCTGCATGAAACAAAAACAATGCTTTTTAGAGTATGCACACTCTGTACAATTCACATGACCACCTTTGGCAATCCTGCTGATGTCACCCACCTAAGAATACACCTCTAGGACTGCTGTAATCCAGTATTCTCCATAGCGCATGCTGTAAATGCATACTGCTGTAGTGTGAAAAGCTAGTTAGGTAGGGGTTCTATTCCGAGAGAGTCACACTGTGTGTGTGTCTCAGTCTGCCTAAGACAAGAACAATGCTTTTTAGAGTATGCACACTCTGTACAATTCACATGATCACCTTTGGCAATCCTGCTGATGTCACCTACCTAGGAATACACCTCTAGGACTGCTGTGACGTAGTATTCTCCGTAGTGTGGGCTGTAACTGCGTATTGCTGTAGTGTAAAAAATTTGTTAGGTAGGGGTTCTATTTTGAGAAAGTCCAACTGTGTGTGTGTGTCTCAGTCTGCCTAACACAAGAACAATGCTTTTTAGATATGCACACTGTATGATTCACATGAACAACTTTGGCAATCCTGCTGATGTCACCCACCTAGGAATACACCTCTAGGTGTACTATAACCCATTATTCTCTGTAGCTCGTGCCATAACTGTGTATTGCTGTAGTGTAATATACTAGTTAGGTAGGGGTTCAATTCCAGGACATGGCAGGTGTGTGTTTGACTGTCAGAGCCTGTGTGGAGGTGACGGTGTGTGCCTAGCCAGTGGACATGTTGGGAAGTGGATTTTGTAGTTTTCCTATATGGCGTCCGTCGTATGTCACGATGCACACCTCACGAGGAGTACAGCTGTCAGTCAGCCATGGGACTGTGTTGGCAAGCTATAACCCTACATAGATTCATAGGAAGATTCATAGGTTAGTACTAAGCTAACTGCCCTTGCGAGCCATAAGCCTAGCCAATTATCCCTTGTGAGACTCAAACCCTGCACCTTGTGTTTGTAAGGCAAACACCTTAACCATTAGGCCACCCTCCCTCTGAATAGATTAATACTAGGCTAACTGCCCTTGCAAGCCATTCTAAGCCTAGGCAATTATCCCTTGTGAGACTCACACCCTGCACCTTGTGTTTGTAAGGCAAACACCTCAACCATTAGGCCACCCTCCCAACTGGGAGTACATCTGGCAAAAGGCCTGGTGAACAAAATATGCAACACTTCTAGTACTCGGAATACATTCTGAACCCATGTGTCATACACAAACACACTTGCCTAGAATATCCTGCTATGTTGCTAGTACCCTGCACATTATTGACAGATAGTAGGCATGGTGTGATTGCAATGGGCTGCAGAGGACATGGCACCCTGTACAGCAGTACAATAGGCACATAATTGTGGACAATGTTCCTTCACTATGTTTCCCACTGGATGCCTGCAACATATGTGGTGACATCAAATGTGATCCACAGAAGCCATACAATGCCATACACATGTGCCCTGTATGAACCAATACCACTGACATGAGGGAATACCTGTATTATGCTACAAATGCAGATGCATGGTCAACCTGCTGATTATAAGCAGGTTCTGCCACACCAGGGCAGTATTGGCATATTGGAGGATAACAGTCTGTGTACACACATGTGCCGGCCAAACCAGGTACACCTGTACATGTCACTATACATTATTGTGAGACATGCACATCCCAGACAATGTCCATGTCAAGGACTATTAAATACAGACATGGCATGCATTGCAAAGCTATGGCCATACAGAATGGTATCCAGGATGTCAGGGCGGTTCATACAATACCCATCTGTGTGGGACATTGCAGACACTACACCCCTGTACCACACTGCATAAAATTGTCGGGTGGTGTGATGCCAAGGATTACCCCTCACACAGTCTTGTACAGCCATCTTGCATAGCCGACCACTACACACCCATGAAGCAATGCACACATGCATGTCAGTACTGGCACCTTGTGTCTGTGTGTGGGGTATGATACTCCCAACCACAGTCACTCCCAGTATACCTCCCATTGGCATATCAACAGATGTCAAACACGTTCACATGCCATAGCACTTGGCACCTCCGGATATCCCCTGTGGTGCATGTAGTACCTGTGCATTACTGCAGTGTGGCAAACTATGTATTTAGGGAGTGTATTTGTGGGCCTGGCAAAGAGTGTCAATGTGAGTCCATTAGACAATGTGGTTGTGTTGACAATGACATCCGTTCGTGTGGACAGCCATCTGTGCTACACCTAATGTATGTCTACTATATCTCTGTTGCAGATGTCACTCACCAACATACATATGTGTTCCTACAGCACATCAACATGTCAGCTTTGTGGCACGGCACATGGAGTAACTGCATGCACTTGCAATAGTAATGACTAGTCAGTCAGGCTGCTGACCCCTGTACTGGTAGGAGTGTGGCAGAAGATGCTTAGGTTTTAGTCTCCAAGCCATTCTCTGATGTACTTTGCCTCTGTCTGTCCCTCCCACACACTCTCTGGTGGATGTGGAGGTGTACACCTGCTCAGCAGCAGCTTGCGCAATGTAAGTGGTGGTCATGATCAGGTGATGGCCTCTGCACCTATTGCAGTCCTCCTCTAGCTGATTGCATGTGGAACAGCTGTGATGATGTTCCCATAGCCTTTCGCATGTAAAACACAGTACAATATCCAGGGACATCATGTTGGTGTTTGCCCATGAGAGTCGCTGTGAGTGGTACTTGGATCTGGTTTTGGAAATGGCATCACAGATGATATCTGGATGTTCCTCAAACAACATACACAGTGGGGAAATAGCCTACAGACAGGAGGGTGATGTGCCAGACATGACTACAGCATGTAAGTGTAGCTATGCTTCATTGAGACTACTGCCTGTTTAACAAGTTGTGTGTGGTAATGGCTATTCTGCATGTTTTACAACTGACAAGACAGTGCTCTGTTCATGATGGACCCCCATCTGTAGGGCCATCTGTGGACTGGGCATTGTGTGGAACCATTTTTTTTTCCTGTGTTACTCAATGAACACACATCTGACAACAGCAGGGGCATAGTGTGAGGATTGCAACCAGTGCATGGTGATAGTAATGTGTTACTGCCACCACATCCCTGACTGGACATATGTCACATGGAACAGTGGTATGACAGACACTGTCTGGGGTTCCAGTGACGTGCCAATAATGGGCCACTGTTCATAGCTGCAGTCACACGTCTTTTACATTTTGTACAGATGTCATGCAGTATATATGCATGTGTTTTGCTCCCTTTGCAAATGTATACCATCTGTTGTGTTGGTTTGATGGTCATATCTATGCATGCTGTTGTAAGTAATCCTGAATGCTGTTGACTATTAGTAAGTCATATCTGTGTTTAAACTGCAACACCATAGGTTGTATGGGTTTGGAGGTCCTGGCAGAACCTCCTGTCCCACTTCAGCTGGCCATAGCACTGGGCACCAGCACATCTGGGGGCCAGCCTTGGACCTCCACCTCTGTTGGCTCTGCACCACCTTCTGGTGGTACCACCACTGAAAATGGGGCTTGTCCCCCCTGGGAGCAGGTCCAGACAGGAACATGTCTGCTGTCGTATGGTCCCAGACTTGGTGTGTAGGGGGCTCAGTAAGGGGTTTTGAGGCCAGATAGCCAGCTCAAGGGCAGAGTGTTGCATTTACAGGGTGAGGCTGCCCCTCCTAGACAGCCCCCAGCACTGCCACCTTTGCAGCTGTTTTGGTGCAGTGATGGCTGCCCATGGCTGGGACCTCCATCCCACTGTTTACATCTGGGGGCTCATGGGCTTGTGAATGCCGAACACCCTACCCCGTCCAAGATGTATCCCCCCACATGTGTCATATACTGACCCTGTATGCTGTGTTGTCTGTCATCCTACCCTACTTATCCTCCATGGGCATGCGTACTCTCCTTCCCCCACATCCCACTCTCATCCTATGGAAACATAAGGTCAATCGGTTCCTACAACATTTGCCCCATACATAGCTGTCCATTTCACACACGTGTCCACTGGACACATTTAACCCTTTTAATATGCATCACAACATACTCCTGTTGTCCTCACCCCAGTCTCTCAGGCACACTATCCTAGTATGCACATGACTCCTAAATGTTCCAGGTACATGTGATGCGGATGACCCCATTATACACACAACACTACCGGTCCCTCTATGGTTACCCCATTTACCTTTATCATGATGATGACGTCACACACAGCACTTTGCAAGAGTACTGTTCTCCCATACTGATTGGACAGGAACTGCTGTGTTAATGTAAATAACATGCACAGAGTGATGTATATGGCCAATGTACAAATGTTTGTGTGTATGAATGACAAATGCCTGTCTGGGGGAGTCTTGATATTACATTGGACAACACCACTACATAATACAGGCATCGCTGGTGTTTCCCTTTTCATTCGTTTGTTTGTTGTCACATGGTATGTTCCTGATATATCTCTGTATATGTGTGTACCTATATGCTGGACATAAACACTCACACATACGTCTACATGATGGAATACATTTCCTATACTGTTGAATGACTGCGCTGGATGATATGTTTGTGATAAGGTCCGATGTCTGTATATCTGCCATGGCTTATTGGTAAATCACATCAGCTGTGTGGGCAGGGTCCTGGTTTTGAGCCTTGCAAACAACATTTATTTTGCTGCAGGGAAGAACAAGACCATTAGATATGGTGTGATTAAGGCACATTAAAGCAGGTGTGAGCGGGTGTGCATGGGTTTGTGTGGTGCTAAGCAATGCTAACCTCTGGTTACAGTTTCTTACACTCAGTTAGCCTCTACATTGCTTTACCAGTGTAATACTCGCATACTGGCGGCCAAACAGGCTTACACCCACTTGCTCCCGCACATGCAAATGCACTGCATTTGGTGTTTGCATCTGACACTCACACCCCTGGGTGGGAGTGAGGACTACGATATTACCTTGTGATGACTATTACATCGGAATACATGCCTACAGTATCGGGAATGGCTGCCCATTAAGCGACAGCATGCCGTTCGACTGTACGTAATCTGTGGCCTGTCCAGGGTTTGATTCATATTATTGATGTGGTTCCTCTTACAATCTGCACCCATCTGGCTAATACATGGGAACTGAGACTCTTCAATGCAAACAGGTAAATGGGTTTAGGAACCCACATCCTTCAGATGAGTCATGCTACTGCATACCTAATATTCTGTCATCTTTCTAAGGTTGTCAGTGGAATATGTGCTTTCTGTCTCTATCAGACCTCTCATATGATTGGGGAAATTACAAACTAAATCAGAGACATGGCGTAACAACATCAGGGACACATTTAACTTATTGGTGCTATTACCAGACACATTGACAGACTCAGAGCATATGTATTCATACACATTTTCTGTTTTACATGATGTTTATGACTCTTAATTGTTGTTGTTATCTATTACATGTGATTCACCACCTTTCCTCAGAATGTCACTAGTTTTAGGAGGATTTAAGTGGGACAGAGTTAGAAACTGAGTCGAAATCAGGGACATCCCTGGAAATCAGGGACAGTTCAAGGGTATGGTCCCTATTTGTTCCCCCATTGGTTTATGGCCTGTCCAGTGGATGTGCTCTTAGGGTTTGGCAGGTATGGGCGTCAGCTATGCCCATTTCGGAATATTACTTACATCCCCGGGGCGGTCCTAACATGACTTTGCCAGCCAACACCTGCACGCCTAGGCCCATAATTGCATATCCATAGTTCTCCCGCCTGCCATTCTGCCATTTAGATAGAATGCAATCCCATGTGGCCTCTGATGTTTATAAAGTGGTTAGTCTTAATCAGCTTAATACTGCATACAAGAAGGTGAACAATGTGCTCAATGACCTATTCCTCGAAGGTAGTATTGATATAGATACCCTACAGTACTTAATCATGCCAGCACCTATTTTACCGACCCTATTTGGGTCTCCCAAATTACACAAGGACATACAGAACCTACCTTTCAGACCTATAGTGGATGGAGAGGGTTACATATGCATGTGCAACATTTATTGACCACAAATTAAAACCTTTTGTTAAATCTGAACCACGAATCTGTCACGATTCATGGAGTTTTCTCAACTGTATCAATAGTTTAGAATTTAAGGATGATTTTACCTTTCTTATGGTAGATATAAAAGATCTGTATACAGTTATTCCCCATACACTGGGCACTGAATGGGTTAGAGAGTTCCTACATTTAAAAGGTATGGAAAGTAATGATATTAATACCATTGAAATTCTGTTGGAGTTAGTGTTAACCAACAACTTTTTGTAGTTCAATGGAACAATTTTCCTGCAGAAGACCGGAATTGCTATGGGGTCACCATGTGGCAGTAGTTTTGCTAATTGTGTTATGGCATTCTGGGAGAGGACCTTCTTGTTCAATGATGTATTATACAAGGAAAATTTTGCCTGGTACACAAGGTACCAGGATGATATGTGTTTTATCTGGAAAGGGGATGTACAACTTATTGAAACCTTTATTAACAACATTAAAACTTTTACTTCTTTTCTTGATTTCA
>NC_056731.1:70789588-70867088 GCF_019279795.1 Protopterus annectens
TCCGGGAGGGACCTGTACCGTTTGTATACAGGGGTTGTGTGCATTATTATGACGAGGAACCTGGACAGGGTATACAATTTGTAGACATGTACTATTTGGAAGATGGCTATGGGGAAGCTTCTTGGGAACATGTGAAAGGTATATATTCCTGATAATGCATGTGGGGAGACGTGCATCATGGTCAGTTGTTTAATCCCGGGTTGTAGGTTCTGCAGGACTGGGTGGAGGCTGAGCAGGGTTGTGGACAAGTACTGCTAATCTGACTTGTGGCCAGATGTTAATGGGGGGTGGACATTGTGTTGTGCCACCAAGTCTAATCTTGAGAACAGACACTTATCCCATGAGGGATGTCCAAAAATTGTGGACGACGATGAACCCCATTCTTCTGGCTTTATGAAAATGAGGGAGGGTTATGCATTCATGGGATACCTAGTTTGCAAGCCTGAAACTGCCTAGGGTGAGACTGCCTACTAGATGTGGGTAGGGGGCACTATGTGCAGATATGGCTGGCCCAAGCTAGCAACCCGAGTGTGGGTGGTTTTGGTGGACGTTCAGCAAGGGGGGGGGTGGTGTGCTGTGGAGAGGATGATAGGTATTCAGTTATGTATCCAGGTGTGTAGGGGTTGGATGGCTCAGTTCAGGTCAGACCATTATGTGGGTGTGAGCTGGTACCGTTTCTGTACATGTGTATCACAGATTTTAATGTTCATATGTTTGTGAGATTGTGTTCTGCAGTATGGCCTGTCAGGGTGTATTGGGGATGTGAATGTATGTTCTTTGGTTACCTTTTTGATTCACCCACTGCTCCCTCGTACACCACCAGTTCACCTATTGTACATCCGACCCAGTCTCCCCTTGGTGAATGATTACATTACCCATCACCCCCTTAAATTCCACAAAAACACTATCCATCCCTTCTCTGGTTGCTGGCCCATGGCACAGACAGCAGTACACATTGCGTAATCTACATATCTCTGGTTACCAATATGGTTGTGAGGACAAACCTGGCATATCTGGTCTTCCACATGCTGTACTTCATGCACATAGGTACGCGCAAATACTTATCTTTCATGACATGGTAGGTTGACCCGGGTAATACCATTCATCTCTGGGCTGTCCAGACAAGGATGACTCAGACCACGAATGGGCAGATATTGAGCGAATGCTCTGACCATGGGCTAGGCTTAGCAAAGGGCAGCAGTGTGCAAACATGCTGCATTTTGCTTCCACTTGGTATAAAACTCAACACTACAATGAAATATGGACACAGGGTTTTAAATGTCATTGTTCGAGGGACAGGGGCTCAACATTCAGCTACATGCTTTTGTGTTTACTCCTGTGATTTTATTTTGGTGTTCGCAGAACTCTCTTGTATGCTTTGCATACATTTCAGTATCCACGGACACTGACAGGAGTGATTACTATTAGAGGCAGGCTGTACTAGTCAGCATTTTAGGTTGTGTGACTGTAGCCAACATGTTCACACCTCCGTGCAGTGCTTAAACACACCCTCTGCACTCGCGCACGGTTCCTGTGCACGTGGACGGTGCGGCAGCGCACCTTTATTTATTTTATTTTATTTTACATTTGTTCTAGCTGGACAGTAGAGGCCCGGAAAACAGTACAGTTAAAATTACAGTGATGAATATAAATAAAGCAAAAATATTTAACAATACATCTAGATTTCTAAATGGTACAAGAGTGGCAAGGCAATAACATTTCAGAAACTCATCAGTCTTACATTTCAAGAGATTTAAAATGTACAAGTCTAGTTCTACTAGTAACATAGTAGGATATAAAAAAAAACTAAGGATAGAATAATATCTTAAGATTAAATCTCATCTCCAGGGAGGCATCAGGTAGGGGCTTAGTGAGAAGATAAAAAATTTAGTTGTATTTAGAATATGTTTCAGTCGGGATTGGTACAGGGACATAGCCAATGTGAAATAAGATGTTCTTTGATTTGTTTTTTGAATAGAGATGTAGACCCAAGACTAGTTATATTCTGAGGAGTTGATTCCATATTTTACCAATGGAATTAGAAAATATAGCATCTCCAGCTTTATTGTATGATTTAGTTATGGATACAAGGTACTTATTTGCAGAACTAAGTGTGGTTAGGTTCTTGTATGGAGAAATGAGGTATGCTAGGCTGGGAGTATTTCGGGGAAATGAAGGGCTTTATGAATGATGAGTAATTGTTGATACAATAGGTGGTTATTTAGTTCTAGCCAGTTTAGTTGTTTCAGGTTGTGACAATGGTGAGTTCTGAAGGATGTAGCATTAATGAATCTGGCTATACTGTTATAACAGGTAGAGAGTTTGTTGATGTTATTTTTAGAGAGTGTGTAAAATATAGCTGAAGAAAAAAAGGTGGAAAGTAGGTGGGTTTGTGCAATAGTTTTCCTGGCTGCTGGGTTCAGGAAGGATCTAATTCTATAGAGTGTCCCAATTTTTTATTAACAGCTTTAATAGAAGTGTTAATTTGTTCCTCAAAGTTCAGATGGTTATCAATGGTTACACCTAATAGCCGAGTAGTTTTCAGGGTTTATACAGGTGGCATTATTAGAGGAGATAGTAAAGAAAGGTGTAGGAGATTTATTAGTGGGAGTAAAGAGCAGTAGCTTTGTTTTTGGGGTTAAGGAGGAGGCAGTGCTGCATAAACCATATTTCAACATTATGGAAGGTTGTTTGGGTGATGGACTGGAGAGGGAATATCTGAATCTGAGCAGATCAAAGTTGAGTCATCTGCATATTGGATGCAGGTTGCTTGTGGCACATTCAGATAAAGATCATTGATAAATAATGAGAAAGAAGGGGTCCAAGGATAGAGCCTTGGAAAACCGATATTTACAGGGAGTAAGGATGATAGGTTATTTTCCCAAAGCACTGCTTGTTGCCTGTTCTCGAGATAGCTTCTAAACCACTGTAAAGAGTGTGAGCTTAGAGGAAGGTTGTTCAGTTTTCAAGAAGTATGTTATGGTTAACCATATCAAAGGCTTTTGATAGGTCTATAAATAGTGCAGCAGAGAAATGGTTAATATTACGATTTTATTGATAGAGTCAGCAAAGGAAAGTAGGGCAGTTGTAGTACTGTGGTGTGGCCTAAAACCATGTTGACAGTCGGCTAGAAGTTTGTTTTGAAGAAGGTAGTCAAGAAATTGTTTGTGTATGCACCTTTCCATTATCTTCGCTAATGGGGAGAGTAAGGCAATAGGGCTTATAGTTGGATATTTCAGAGGAAGGGCCACCTTTATGAAGGGGAATTATATGAGAAATTTTCCAAATTGTAGGGATTTTCTTTTCAGAGATGGTTCTGTTTATCAGTATAGATATTGGGAGATAAATAGCTTTTGCAGCTATTTGTAAGAATTCGGATGGGAGTTTGTCTGCAGATGGAGTGCAAGGCTTTAGTTTTAATAAAAGCTTATATATGATTGATGATGAGACAGGTTGGATTTGAAAGGCATTAGTAGAGGCTGTTGAGTTATTATGTGGGAGGCTATGGGTGTTGGTAGGAGTTGGCTAGGGTAAGAATAGTTTCTGTAAAGTAGTTATTAAAGGCCTGGGATTTGTATAGAGGAGTTAGGGTTTAATCCTGTAGGAGCAGGAGTAGGAGAAAGCCCAGGTTTTAGAAGTTTATTAATGGCTGACCAAAATTTTGTGGGTATTTTGAGTAGTATTTTGAAGATGAATATAAAATTCCTTTTTATCGCTAAGAGTGTATTTCTTGGTAGTATTTCTTAACTGTTTATATAGGAGATGATCAGCTGGAGATTTTGTAGCTCTCCATTTAGCCCAGATTTTATTTCTCAAGATCATTCTTTCTTTTGTTAGCTTAGATAGCCACGGGCAGTTTTGGCTCTTATCCTGGTGGTGTGAAAAGGAGCGTGATAGTCAAGGATCTGCAGAAATTTAGTGTTAAAATAAGAAACTGCTTCATTAAGTTCAAGGTTTGATAAAGGTGACCAGTCACATGCTTGTAATTCATTAAGGAAGTTATCAGGGTTGAAAAATCTTTTGAGCGGCATGGTTTTAGTTTATGCTTATTAGGAATGTACAATTTTGTCTGATAACATAAGTAAGAATATGATCACTAATACTATCAGGCCCAGGAGTATAGTTGTTAGGGTATTATTTATTAGAATCCAATCTAGAATTGTTTCTTTCATGTTAGGTTTATGGATTCTAGTTGTAGTTGTAATCAATTGAGAGTAACCATGGAGATTAATATGGTTAGTAGGTTTTTGGGCTATACAGGTATTCCAATCAATGTTAAAATCACCAAGTATAATGGTTTCTTGGGGTAGTAGTTTAGTAAGAGAACTGAGTAAGTTTTCTAAGATTAGGGTATTATTACCAGGGGGAAGATACATGCAAATTATATAGATAGCTTTGTTGTCATTAATCTGTAGTTTGACTGATAAAATTTCAGATTTGGGGCCTGATAATGGAAGTTCCTTGAACTGTGTAAACCTTCATTAATATGCATATGGTGCTGCTGTGCCAGCTCTACACCACACGCTCAGCGCAAGGCTAACGCTGTCCCTGCGCCGTGCTTCATGAATCCCGGGGATTGTCTTAACTAGCACATGCTTAAAACAGATATATTTACATTATTTACATTTGCTGTTGTCTGCCTCTTGCTCTTGTGCATTTTGAAAAGAAAATACATGCATGTCAGCCTTGTGACCTGATGTCTTTACTGTGTTTAACTACTCTCATTTTATTTTTATACACCAGAGCTGCTTTGTTTTTTGAAATGGTGATATGGAAATTACCTAAAAGTTCAGCTAGGAGAGGCTTTACCTTTATATGGTATGAGAACAACATCATACATTTCACATTACTGTTTAACTGATGTGTCTTGCTTTAACTGAATGAAAGTTACATTAGATTCTGCTGTGTATGCTTAACAATTTTCTAAATGTAGAATAGTATGTCGTAAATTATTTTTTATTAGTGTAGTTAACTGCTGGGTCAGATCTAGAATCTTTCTTTTTGTCAGTGTAGTTAATTGCTGTTGCTTTAACTCTTTACTAACCAGATTTTATTTGTCTTGTGATTCTGCATGCACTGTCTGATATATTTTAGTATTCTGTTTTGCTGACTTTAAAGCTGTTTTGCACTTCTGAAAAAGTGTTTGCATATGTTGTTTACACTTTCTGAAGTCACTCTGTCTGTCTCTTAGAAGTTTATTAATTTTTTTGTCAGTTCACCATGAACCTTGTCTCTGTTCTTATCTATGTTGTACTGTGCAGTGGTTTTTATGCCACTTTTGTCTAACAAGATGTACAGAAGATTTTGTCAATAACTGACTTGACTGATGTATCTCTCAAATTAACATTTCACATATGGTGACAGGACATAATGCAAGTGTTTGTCCCTTATGTGGATGTTTACCATTTACAATAGTACTTATATGACACTGCACACAGAAAACAAGTTTCATATGACTTGCACAATAAACATTTACTGTCATACCAGTCATGTTTCTGTTTAAGATACCAGTCAAACGTAATACATTTACATATTTTCTCACTGTTAACTTGCCCTAATAAAACTTTACATTTGCTAATATGCAGTTTACACAACTTCTGTAGTCTATCTAAAATTGACACAATAATAGTCATACTGTGTTTACTATCTTTTCTAACAGCTTGATTTATGGCATTCATGCTGTTATGTAACTACCAAAATTTTTCACCAAAGTCCACATTGACTTCAGCTGGCCACTTCTGAGCACCGTAGATGGTTGGAAAACTTTTGTAGTTACTTGAAAAGCTGATAGCACGAATCTGGCAGTTACAGACTCGAACCTGAAGTGTTACCAATCCTGGAGAATTTATGGCACTACTTACTTTCTGCATAGCAGTCCTTTTCTGGACTGACACGTCTAAGGAACTCGATGACCCAAACAGTAGAAATCAAAGTGCTTTTATTCCGGACTCAATTACGTATAAGTACATAAATGTTAGTTACTGTGCTTTCACTGAAGTGACCTTATACAAGGCACAGGCAATACTCACTCCCCCTGTGTTCGGATACAGGCTAGGCTCTCAATTGATAAATTAATTGTAGATGTTTAGATGTCTGTGCTGAATGCTGCATGCCTTGTAGAGAACCAAAGTGTGATGACTGCACATAAACTTTGCAGATTATTAACCTTTGAAACTGTGCACAATAACTATTAAAATAACTGTCTATATAACAGTACAATACTGTTTAGCTTGCAGGGTTTAATGTCTTCAGGTTTATTTTCAATACAGCATAAATTATGTTCTCCATGAAACAGCTCTAACAGATCTCCCTAGAAATCAGATTACATCTCACATATATACATTCTTATGAAAGCAGTCTTTTGGGAACTTTCAAAGTCATTACTTTGGTAGTTAGGGAGTCTTTTCTGGTCTGTGTGAAAACTGTCGTTGGATACCCCTGCACTTGATGTCAAGCAGTCTGTTAATAATATACAAAGAAGTAGGCAGCATAGAAGCAATCCAAAAGCAATCCAGAATATCCAAGTTTTGAAATTAATCCAAGTTTATTAAAATAGGTTAGTGCTTTCGGCTGTGACACCAGCCTTCCTCAGACAATCATTACAATAAAAACAGCTTATTATATAGTAAGCTTTACATACTAATTAAAATCAATTATTCAATTAAATTGGATAAATCTATTAAATGATTAAATATATTAAAATACAATTGCATATATTTAAATCCAGTTACCAAAACTATGATTATATATTAGATTAAACATTGCACAATGCCCTTTATATTGTAAACTTTTAACTTTAATATACTTGTGATGGAAGTTGAATCATTTAAACCTGGGAATTGTGTGGCATCTAAATAAACTTGCCACCAATATTCCCTTGATTTTAAAATTATTTTCCAAGGACATTTCCTTGGGGTTTGTTTAACTTGTTCTAATACTACAAACTTGAATTTATGTATTGGATTTTGTTCTATGTGTCTGTAAAGTGAATTGGTATGTGAATTTTTGCTGATCTCATAAATATGTTCAAATATGCGTTGTTTTAACTTCCGTTCGGTTTTGCCTATATAATAGGCAGAACAGTGTGAGCATATTGCTGCATATATAACGCCCATTGTATTGCAGTTATAATGGCCTGGAATGGTAATGTGTATTCCCATTATTGATAACTGGTTCACTTCTAAAATATAATTGCAATATGTACACATATTGCACTTTCTCATTTTTCCTTGAGTTTTTTCTACCATTTTAGAACATGCATTGCACCAATCTTTCAGGTTCCGATCCCATTTATAAGTAACCAAAGGTTGTGTGCCTAAAATTTTGGTTAGATTTATGTCACCTGTGATGAATGTCCAATTTTTCCGCATAAGCTGAATAATATCTGCAGAATCCTTGGTATATATTGTTATAAAACCTGCATTGCCATACTTATTTGTATTCAGTTGCTCCTTTATTTATACTGCATTTGAGGATGATTACACTGACTGCAAGTTTGGGTTAACTATACTACCTTTTGATAATAAAGGTTTAAAAAAAACTATATTCTTTTTATATACTACTTCAGTGATAATACTATCCACAAATTGCTTGGGATAATCCCTATTTAAAAACATATCACCAATATATTGACATTCTTCCATAAAATCATCTATGTCAGTAACCATTCGAGCTGCACAGACCATTTGTCCCTTTATAACTGCTTTTTTCACATGTTTGGGATGGTTGCTGGTAAAGTGTAAAAACTTATTAGAATAAGTGTTTTTCCTATATATGCCAGCTTTAAGATAACATTGTGTTGTATCTTTGGCTAACAAAACATCTAAATATGATATCTTGTCATGTCTCACTTCAAGTGTGAATTTCAAAAATCAGTGCAATTATTTATAAATTGCATAAATTCATCAATAACATCTATGGGACCACTCCATATGAAAAAAAGATCATCCAAGAAACGGCAATACATTTGTACATGTTGCATATATTGTGACTGAAACAGATATTTATCTTCCCACATGGCCATAACTACATTAGCATGCAATGTGCCTACAGGGGACCCCATTGCTACCCCTTTAATTTTTTGAAGTAATGACCGTCATGTTATAGGTAATTATTGGTTAATACCAATTGCAAAAGATGTGATAAAGTATTGATGTCATCTTGGGCTATAACCATTTTTTCTGTAAAAAATTCAGTGAACCATTCCAAGCCTATATCTTGAGGTATACATGTAAAAAGATCCATAACATCTACTGTAATGAATGTAATACCTTGAATATTGGAAATTTTCAACATGTTAACCTTTGAAAGGAAATCCCAGGAATCACGTCAAATATATTGTAATTCAAACACTTTTTCCTTCAATTGCATGTCTATATACTTTGCCATGAAGTATGTTTTGGAACCCCCAGCATCCACAATTGGATGCAAAGGTGGATTTTCTAAATCCTTGTGAATTTTGGGAGCTCCAAAAATAATTGGTATTCTGGGATTTTGTACATGCATATATGCATGGGCCTCTCTAGTTATTTGCCCTTGCATAAGCATGTCCTCCACATAATAATCAATTCTAGCATTGGAAATGCTAATTTCATTAATAGAAGTTTCAATATATGCATCTTCATACAATATTTGCAAAATTAGCTGATTATAGTCCATTGCATTCATTACTACCAGCCCACCCCCTTTGTCAGGTTGCATGATTCGTAAATCACCTCTTTGTTTTAAATCATTTAACATGTTTTATTGTTGCTTAGTGATATTACTTTCATAATATGTTGCTTTTTGTTGCAATTGGTGCCTGAAATCTAAATCACACATCTCTTCAAATAACTTTATCTTAGGATGTAAACCAGGATTAAAGCTACTAGAAATGTGTAATGGATTGAATTCATCCATGGGAACTGCAGTGTGAAGCTGGGTTGTCTAGGTGAGAAGGGTGTTTGAATTTCATCAGGTCATCAGTTTACTGGAGTAAATTTGTCTTAGATTAGTTTCTGAAAATTCAGGTGGTTTGGAGTTGACTCAGGTCTTGCAAATAGCTAAATATTACTGCATGATGGTTAGATCTGACCAATGATTTGGTAGCTCTGAGCATAGAGGAGCTATATTTGCTGAGAACCAGGTGTTAATATTTCAGTGACCCTTTTGAAATATGATCTAATTTGTCTAAAGAGTTTGTATTAATGAAACCCTAGGATCTCTGCATATACTTGTTTGTGGTGGTGTAGGTTCTCTGGTTAATAGAGGAATAGTTGAAGTCACCCAAGAGAATAGTATTAGATTAGGTTATATGGTGACAGTACTCCGTTTGTAAGATATGCCTCATGGTCTGACTGTGACATAAATGGGGTATGATAGTTAGCTAGTATGTGATACTAGACTTTGTTTATTGTGGTAAGAATTTCTAGGTTATTACCCTGCTTACAACTCTGGAAGTATACCTCTCAGTTGCCTGAAGTGTGAAAAGGTGTAGTCATCTGGATACATTGAAAGTTGTTGGACTGCTTTTGAAATTGTGTTAACTTAGCCTGGGGGTTTCTGCTTGCATTATAATCTGTGCTGGTCACATTTTTTAATAATTCTGCTCATCTTCTGAGTGGGAGGCTGCTGAGATTCACCTGCATAAATCAACTGACAAAAGCTGATTTAAGTATACTTTTCTCTGCACTTATTTAAGATTAGAAATTTGTAGATAATTGTTATATATAATATAATACATGAAGAGAATACTCCCTGTCTCTAGCTGCAGTTACTCTCCCACCCCCATCCTTGTTCTTGTGGTGTTAATCTTGGTGGCTTTGGAATTGCCTACCCCTGCCGTAAATCTGTTTTTGGACATGCCTACTGGGCCCATCTCATTTGCTCACTCAACAGAGTACAGTGAGATCATATTTTGATTTCAGACACTCCTAGAAAGTCCCATCTCCTCTGCTGTGTACAGAGAGAGCACATGGGAAGAACACCCCCTATAGCATTTTAATCTGCTCTCCACAAAAAAAAAAAAAAGAAAAAGAATTACTTATAGTTTCTTGAGCTGCTCTTACATAACTGTCTTCTACCTTAATACATTAATTTGCTGTTCTGTGCGCTTTTAACTGTTCAAGTGCTTTTATTTGATTTTTCATAATCTTGTTTTTGTCATTTTTAACTTATCTGCGTTTATTTAAACTGTATTTGCCTTAATATTGCTATACACTCAAGTGTGCTAGCTTGTACTGCATTTGAAGTATTTTTGCTACTGTCATTCATTCATTCTTTCTAATACAGAGAGAACTTTTTGAGAAAGCCAACCCACTTAACAGGTTTGCTGTATTCAGGACTGTTTGTTAAGCTTCTGTGCCCCAAGCCTTTCTGTGTTGGAGGGAAGCCTTCTAGCTTATCAGTGGAAGTGGTAAGCACTAGGTAGCTTATCTAACCCAAGAGTGGTTTCTGGCCCAGAAATTATAGTTTATTGGCCATTTGGGCAGTTTTTCCATCTCTTTCAACTTTCTGGTTTAAAAGCCTGCATTTGCACTTGCTTCCCACCTTCCCTGTAACTAGTTTAGCCCAGATACAGATTTGCTGTATCCAGGGCTGTTTGTAAGCTTCTGTGCCCCCAAGCCTTTCTTTGTTGGAGGGAAGCCTTCTAGCTTATCAGTGGCAGTGGTAAACACTAGCCTATCTACAACAAGATCCAGATACAGATTCTTAGTTTTAGCACTTGAATTTGCTTATCCGTGCTCAGCACTTGTTCAGAACTTGATATAAGCACTAAATAAACTACAAATTACTACAGCACTCACCATTCCTCATTACCTTGTACTCACTTTCCTCACTTGTCTAGAGGAAAATATTTTTTTATTTAGGCATGTCCAAGGGTCAGCTCCCAGTGTTCTCTCCTGTCTATCTGACAAATCTGGGCATCTTGGGGCAATGTAGCAATTGCCTCATGTACACAGATAACCCTCTCCTAATACCACCCAACATTACAACCTGTGAGAGATGCACTTATCTAGCCAAACTGGAGGTAAAGCTCTCTCCAACCAAGACTGAACTTGATAGTCAAGAGGAGAAGGTAAACACTTGCATCATGCCACACTCATCACATAATCCCACTAAACCTACAGTACCAAAATACACACATAGAAACACAAAAACATTTGCGGAGGCTCTTAATAATAATCTGCTCAAGCAACAGAGACCTCCAAAGCAGAAAAGCAAGCAACCTCACACCACCAACACAACCCCAATGACACATAGCTCACAGACTCAGTATGCCACTCAACCACAGCCCATAAGGCATAACAACGTACCCAACACTTTAGTCATAGGTGACTCTATAGTCAGGCACACTGATGTTCCACTCACCAGGCTAAACAAGGAGAAGGTTACTGTCAGCTTGCTGTCGGGTGCCAGGATCTGCCACATAACGCACACACTCAGGGCACTCCACAACAAGTACAAATATGATTCTGTGATTGTCCATGTTGGTGTGAACGACCTGACACATACCTCCCTGGACTACATGAAAAGAGACATGGAAGAACTCTCCGATCTAGTAACCCAGGCAGGTATAACCCTAGCCCTGAGTAGCATCCTGCTATCGCTCAGAATGATACCACAGTACAAGGACAAAATGATTGACTTCAACAATTAGCTAAGCTTCTGGTGTCATTCTAAGGGGATCCAGTATCTGTCTGCCTGGGGCGATATGGTCGACAGACCACAATGCTTTGCCAGAGATGGCCTGCACCTGTCACCCCTGGGATTCTGGATACTGGCAAAGGCTCTTGCCGCCCCTATAGTGCCTTTTTTAGGCAAGGTTCAAATGACAAATTCACCACCATAACAAGAACAAGCAAGCAAAAACTGAGGGTAATGCTACTTAATGCTAGAAGTCTAAATCTCAAAATGCACTCACTCGAGGCACTCCTTAAAATGGAGAACATCGATGTCTGTGCAGTGACTGAGACCTGATTCAAGGCTCCAGGGAGCACCCCTGCATTATCAGGCTATAACTCATACACACTTTTCGGCCATCTAACCTGGAATAGAACACCAAAGGCAGAGGTGTGTCCATATTCATTAAGGAGATCCATACCTCCAGGCTAGTTGCTCAGCATAATGCAGCCAAGGTTATCCAAGTGCAACTAACTCTGGGCAAAACTGTGCAGTGACTGAGACCTAGTTCAAGGCTCCAGAGAGCACCCCTGCATTACCAGGCTATAACTCATACACACTTTTTGGCCATCTAACCTGGACCGGAACACCAAAGGCGGAGATGTGTCCATATTCATTAAGGATATCCACACCTCCAGGCTAGTTGCTCAGCATAATGTAGCCGAGGTTATCCAAGTGCAACTAACTCTGGGAAAAACTGCAATCCAAATTGTAGCTTGCTACAGATCCCCTACCATGCCCCAGGATTCCCACTCCTCTTTTCTTGATATACTGGAAAATATTAGGGTTCAACCAAACACCCTAATATTGGGCGATTTCAACTACACCACCATTAACTGGGAAAACTACTCATGTACCAACACCTTTGCTCAGCGCTTTCTGGAATTCATAAATTCCAATGCCCTGGATCAACTTATCCACACCCCCACCAGGGGCAACAATATCCTAGACCTAGTCATTACCAACACCTAAAGTCAACTCCTCTTTGGTCAGATCCGACCATAAGCTAATCACCCTAGATATCCACATCCCACCCCCTCCCCCCATTAAGGAAACTACGGTAAAAAATTTCTCTAAAGCCAACTTCATGCTTCTTAAGATAGAAGTGCTGAACTTCATGACACCCATGTAGATGGACAGTACAATTATGACTGCTGAATCCTTCACAAATACACTCTATAAGCACTTACACGAGTACATGGATTGTGCTATCCCAAACAGAACCAAGATGCTATCCTCCAAAAAAGGAAGCCAATCTGGTGGTCCCCTGCCATAAACAAACTCTCCAACAGAAGGAAGAAAGTATTGCAAAAGAGAGTAAAATTCCATGAGTGGAGGAGCTCCCTGGTCAGCCTCAGCAAGAAGCTGAGATCCCTTATAAGATCCTCAAAGCTAGCTATGAAAACAAGATTGCCACTGATACTAAGGACAACCACAAAGCATTCTATAGCTATGTCAAGAATCTCAATGGCAATACCCAGATCTGCTCTGAGTTACAGCACAATGGCACAACAGTTACAGAACCAACTGATATTGCCAACATCCTGGAAGATAGGTTCAGTGCGAACTTTACCCACCTCTCACCCCCTAAAGGGCCCATATCTATACAGGAAGAATGTAGAGTCCCTGTAATCACAACTTCACAGGTAAAAGCAGCACTCTCTAAAGCCAAAAACACAGCATCCATGGGACTGGACAACATCCCAGGCTGCGTTTTACATGAACTTCAGAACAAACTGGCTCCCCACTTAAGCACCATGTTCAATCATAGCCTCATGTCAGGCTTTGTGCCCACTGAATGGTGCACAGCAACAGTTATCCACTCCACAAAGGGTGAGCCACCACTGATCCTGGAAACTATCGCCCTATTAGCCAGACGAGCCTGGTCTGCAAGGCCATGGAACGTATCATCATGGAATTCATAAAGAAAGACATTGGTAACTTCCAAACTCTGGACCCCACCCAGTTCGAGTTTGTGAAAGGCAGATCTTGCCTCCTGAACCTGGTCGACTTCTATGAGGCAGACACCAAAGCAGCAGATGAGGGTAAGGTGGTTCACACAGCCTATCTTGACCTCGCCAAGGCTTTCAACACCATCCCCCATTCTGGAATTATAGCTAAACTCAATAAACTAGGTATAAATCCCTATGTCACAAGATGGGTTGCCAACTGGCTCACTGACAGATCCCACACTGTAAAAGTTGCAGACTCCAAATCTGACTTCAAACCAGTGACAAGTGGAGTACCACAGGGTTCAATCCTGGGACCTCTCCTGTTTGGTATCTACTTCTGTGAAGTACAGGCTAACACAGAAGGCCTCTGGCTAACGAAGTTCGCAGATGACTGCAAACTAGGAGCTTTAGTTGATTCCCCAAATGATGTGGACATCTTACAGAAGGGCCTCATTGAGACAGATGCCTGGTGTCAGAGCCATGACCTCAAGCCCAATGCCAAAAAGTGCATTGTTATCCCCTTTGGTAAAAACTCTGTACCCATGAACTACCACATAGGTGGCAGTCTTCTTAACACTGAATGTGTGATAAGAAACCTTGGGACCCAGGTGGACAGTAGTCTCTCCTTTGATAATCACATTGCCACAGTAGTCAGGAAATCCTTCTACATGGCACTCCTCATCACAAAAGGGTTCTCATGCAGGAAAAATGAGGTCATTGTTCCCCTCTACTCGACACTAATTAGGCCCATTATAGAGTACAACGCCCCTTTTGGAATGTACCTCACAAGACATCTGCAGCAGCTGGAAAGGCCACAGAAGTACCTCACAAAGAGAATTACTGGCCTCAAACAGATGCCCTACACTGATCGTCTCAAAAAACTCCAGCTTTACTCTGTAGTATATCACCTACTCCGAGGTGATCTCTGCCTAACATATAACGCTATGTCAAACCCAGAGCTGCTGGACATGCTACAGCTAAAGAAATCCCAATCCCACCAAGCTACATGCTCTAGGGACCTAAACCTTGTCACCACAATAAACAGGACTTGCTGGAGGGATAGATTCCTGTCCCAGAGACTTCCCATACTCTGGAACAAGCTACCCATCTATGTCAAGCAAAGTTCCTCATTAACACTCTTCAAGAAAAATCTTGATGAGTGGATGGGAAATAGGAAATACACCCCGGTGATCATTTCCGTGGCTCTGCTCGACTGGGGCACAGGAAATTAACTTTCTTGGGTTGGCATAAGCCAGGGAACTTGGTTGGCTAGGCTTACTTAGGCCCTTGGGGCGATAACCTAGCACCTACCTATGAACCTATGAATCTTTTAACCCAAGAAACTTAGACAAAGCCAAAAATATTGGGGGGACAAAGAAAGTTGGTAGAATAACAGGTTTTGCTTTAGTGTATATTTTCTGAATGATATGAAGACAAACTCAAATGTCTGTAATCATTTGATGACTTCAATTCTCAATGATTTGCCAGAAAACCACAAAATATATGAGGAACAGACCAAAAATATTAGTCAAAAATCTGGACATTCTGAGAAAATTGGGGCAATTGTGAGGCATATCTGAAAGTGAAATGGTTTCTTAGCAGCACAGATACACTCCCACCAGCTTCAATATTTGAGGCAACCTAATTTCCCTAAAAAAGGCACCATGAGAGAAGAATATATATATGCAGGTCACCTCGGCAAAGCAGACTGGGATGTTAGCCTTCTCATCCCAGACTAATACATATTGGATGCTACCTAGAATGACAGCAGTAATTAAGACAATAATTAAAGCTTTTCTCTTTTGTTTATACTGCAGCATCATTATTGGTGATGGTAGGATACTACTCAGTACTAGTTTTACTCCCTTTCCAGATGCTTATTGAGAGAGGTCCATCATGTACCTCTTCTTATGATCCAAGGAGGTGTATCTCAAGTTATTCACTACAACATATGCAGTGCTCAGGTCATACATGTATCTGGGATGAAGGGACTTGAGGGATTTAGTGACAATACATAGCCTAGCACCTGAGAGACAATTAATTGTTACTTTGTCTTTGCTCATCTTGGTGAGTACCTAAATATGGTGTTACCTGGAACCAGGACATTGCCAGATGAACTAGTTTGATCTTGCTGCCTTAAGGACTTCTGCATACTAGTCATGTGACCTCTGTTAGTGTCTATATTTCCTCTAGTGTCAGGGCAAACTGTATGTTAGATACTTCCTGTTGATACGAGGCTATGTGCAGGAGGTAAATTTCAGGGTTTAGTCTATTGCCTAGTCTTTGAAGTCCTAGTAAGCTTTGGTAAAGATTTTTTAATGGCAGCATAAGATAGAGTTTGTGGTCTGTGGATGTTGCATGGGTGTAGAAGTGTTGAGCTTACTGCATGTAGCTGTCTGAGAAAAGTAAGTCTTCATTTTAGTTAAGTATTTTAACTTCCCTCAGATAAGGGTCCTTTGGGTTTGCAGGATTTTGTTATCAGTGAGTATGAGGTAGATCATGCACTGTCTCATGTTTCCATGTGCTATCATGCTGCCAATAGAGGAGGTGTGTGTGTGTGTGTGTGTGTGTGTGTGTGTGTGTGTGTGTGTGTGTGTGTGTGTGTGTGTGTGTGTGCGCGCGCGCGCATGGGGGGGGGTAACATGGGGAAGTGAACTTGAGAAACAAGGTGGCCATATTTTTTTCACTTATCACAAACATGGACATTACACATGACAGGTGGATATATTTGGTGGTTTGTGAGGACGAGGATATGTGTGAAAGCAACTGTTCATTGCCACTGTGACACAGTGAGTAGCACTGCCATTTCACAATGCTTTGCCCTGTTTGTGTTACTGACTATGTTTTTTTTCTATGTGGAATCTGCAAACCCTTTCTGTGTGTGTGTCTGTCCATGTGCTCTGGTTAACCCCAGCACCTCAGAAGCATGCAGCAAGTGAAATGACATTTCCCTGTAGGTGAATATATAGTATGTGCAGTGTGTGTGTGTGTGTGTGTGTGTGTGTGTGTGTGTGTGTGTGTGTATTGTGTGAAAAAATATATCACTGATTTTATCTGTGTGCGCACACAATAATAATGCCAGGCGCATACATAACTTGTCTGAGTAGCTGTAAACAAGTAATTTTATTTCAAAAGTATGTCATAAAATACATATCCGGACATTCGGACATCTACCGCTTCTAGACATTTGGTGGTTCCCCCACACCCAGACTGTATAAGTGGATTTTGATATGGACTTTGGGTTTGTTTAAATGTAGATATGACCACTTTCTAAAACCAGCCCTGCTCGGATGTATGTACAGAAGGTTGCTGTGGGTTGTTTAGGATGCAGCAGATTGTGTGGTCATTACTTCTTTAATTTTCATCTCAATCAAACCTTGGGGATGTGCACAGAAGGTCACTATAGCTTGTATTTGGGCTGGGTACAGTGTGGTCATAGGGGGTCCAATATCTGTCAGCCTGTAAGGATATGATTGGCAGACCATGCTGCTTCACCAGGGATGGCCTGCATCTGTCATTTCTAAGGTTTTGATTATTGTCAAAGACAATTGTCCACTCCCATAGTGCATTTTTAGGCAATGCCAACCTGATAAACCTACCAGCATAACAAAACAAGTAAAGGAAAATATGAAGGAGTTACTGATCAGTGCTAGGAGCCTGAAAAAGAAACTCCACTGTCTACAAGCCCTCCTTAACCTGGAATGCACTGTTATCTTTCTAGTGACTGGGGTTTGCTTTAAAATAGTGGAGAGCACTCTGGCTGTGCAGAGATATAACACCTTCTTCACATTTAGACCAGTTACTGCTTAGGAGGGGAAAAAGTGGGGATGTCTCAATCTACATCCAGAAGAGACTCACATCAAGGCTGGTAAAGCAGTATGATGCACTAAAGCCTCTTCACATCCAAATAACCAACGGAAAGGTCCTTACCATATATTAGCTAGCTCTAGAACTCCATCTGCGACAAAAGAAAGCCACAGTGCCTATCTACAGGAACTAGAATCACTCAGTATTAAACCCAATAACATTTCCTAGATGATCAAAGGTATCCATCTATAGACTGGGAAACTTAAAACATACTAGTACACAACTACAGAAATTCCTCGACTTTGTCAATACAAATGCTCTGAAACAATTAGCCAGAGTAGCCACTAGGGGGAACAATATCTTGGATCTTTTATTTTTATTTTTTTATTTAACATTTGTTGACCGGGAATGTCCGACTAGGTTCCACAGAGCCTGTTTTCAGCGGAGGCCCGGGGAGAAATGCTCCAGATGCATGTCTTTGGAATGTTGGAGGAAACCGGAGTACCCGGAGGAAACCCACGCGAACACAGGGAGAACATGCAAACTCCACACAGAAGGCACCCCAGCCGGGAATCGAACCAGAGAACCGCTTGCTGTGAGGTGACAATGTTAACCACTGCACCACTGTGCCGCCCGAATCTTGTCCTTACTAATATGGGAACATCTTGAACCATCCCTTGCATATCTTCATCACTTGTTAGGTCTGACCATAAAGCAGTCTCCTTTGAAATAAAACTGAAACCAGAGACCCATTCCACCCAAGGTCCCTTTAGAAATTTCTTTAAGATAAACTACCTTCTCCTAAGTGATACGCTTGCTTTTGGGGTTGTGTTTGTTAAGTTATTTATTCACGCTTGCTTTTGGGCTTGTGTTTGTTAAGTTATTTATTCACGCTTGCTTTTGGGCTTGTGTTTGTTAAGTTATTTATTCACGCTTGCTTTTGGGCTTGTGTTTGTTAAGTTATTTACTCACGCTTGCTTTTGGGCTTGTGTTTGTTAAGTTATTTATTCACGCTTGCTTTTGGGCTTGTGTTTGTTAAGTTATTTATTCACGCTTGCTTTTGGCCTTGTGTTTGTTAAGTTATTTATTCACACTTGCTTTTGGGCTTGTGTGTGTGTGTGTGTGTGTGTGTGTGTGTGTGTGTGTGTGTGTGTGTGTGTGTGTGTGTGTGTTTACTCTTCATGAATGACCAGTGCTGCTAGATTTAAAGTAAATGAGGATGTAAAGAGAAACTGGTGAAATGTTACAGCTTTGGAAGTTTGTTGAACTGGTTATGTGTTTGCTGTAAGCCTGAGCTGCTCAGTGCATCTGGTACTCAGGCTGTGCAGATCAGTGCAAGTAAGCAGAAGCTGACACAACTCAGCATAAGTTGTTTAGACAAAGTTAAAATGGATAAGTACCTGTAATTCACCAACATTATAAGAAGGTTGCCGTCCTATAGTACACGAAGAAAAAAATTATATGTGTGCACACTACTCGCTATGGAAATAGCAATACTATGCCACAATGCTCAGTGCAGCCCTGTGTAGTAGATGCAACAGAAGGAAACAAAGGAGCCAAGGAAAGCTAGTTGAAATCTGAATTCCAAGTGCTGTAAGCCACCCAGAACCCATATTAATCAATATAACGTAGATGGCTCACAACTGATTCTAAGATGGTTGCCACCCCTGGTCATGCGTATTTCCCCGTCTGCTCCTAAGAGTTTTCGATCCCCTGTAGGTATTATACAATTAACTAAAAAATAATGATAATAATGATGATGATGATGATGATGATGAGCATGATAATACACCAAACAGTACCAGTTAAAGCATGCAATGTTATTACAACTTTTGGCTGGTTCCTGGTGTCTGAGCCTCTGCCTTTGAGAAGTCAAATAGATAAAATAATACAAAGCATAAAAATGAAGCAATAATACAAAAAAACAATGAAAAACTAGTAAACTGATTGCCCAATTAAGTGCTTTTAGTTTTAAGTTATTGTTTAACCCATAAGATCTGATGGTATTGCATTTAAGTCTAAAATTACTTATTTATAATGCAGCCTATATTGTCTATTAAAACTTTGCCTACTGCCACTATCAATCTGCTGTAGTTTTATAGCCTGCAATAAGCTATACTTTCCTGCAGGAGTTAAAATAAACCATAAATCAGGGCTGTAACAGGTGCATCTAGTGCCTGATGCCAGTCCCAAGTCTGGCACTCCACAAAAAAAAAAAAAAAAAATAGCTGTTGCAAATGCTGGTACAGTAATAACCATACTGGAGCTGCACATCCCAATTGTGCCATCTAACATGTTGCTCCTGTACAGAAATAACCATACAGGAGCTGCACTTTCCAATTGTGCTGTCTAACATTTTGCTCCTGGGGTGGCTTTTCCATTCACTCCAATATTGCTACACTTCTGCTACAAATGGATTTTCTGGTCTATGCTTTTAATGTGTCTGACTTCCCCCTGTAGCCTGTTTTTTTAATTGTTTGCTATTCCATCAAATACAGGCTGTGTACCATGGCATGTCTGGGCATAAACTATGAAATTACATATACAAGTGTAACTACCATTACTGGTATAGCTGATAACAGTGATTTTATCTAGTTGTGTGACACCTATGGAAAAAATGGAACACAATCCATAGGGGTAAATATAAATAAGTATTCCTTTTATCTGACTCCCCCATTAGTATTACCTTCTTCACCCTAGCTTACTTCTTTATTCTGTCCTCCAGTTTCTCATTACAGTTCTGCCAAACACATGTAGAAGGGGCAACCTGTATTAATTCACCAAATCATTCTTCCAGCTTCTACTACCATAACTAAAGGGGATTGGCCTAGTTTCTAAATGTGCCCACTCTTTATCCTCTTCTTGCATTAGTGTTACTCCTCTCCTCTTCTTTGATCTTTCATTTGATGCCCTTTTTCCTATAAATTGTACTCCATCTCCATCTGTCCCTTTTCTCTCATTTCCGAAGAAACATTTACCTGTACACCTTCATGTCTCACACCTTTTCACTAACCAGTGTTTAAGTTGAACCAGTATTGTCCCCTTTAACATCATTGCTTTAGATCCCCATCTATATAGCGAAAATAATAGATGTGCAGCCATGCTGTGAGCCATGTTGTTTGTTGCTCTGTTATGCTCTGTGTCATTCTCCTTTATCCACTGTTATAGCCAGGCGATATACTCCCCAATTATCTCTTTCCTCAGTGTGCAGCCTGCAGAAACAGTTAACACTTTTAAGAATGCTACTTCCAACCACATCCCCTGGCATCTTTACCAACATTCCTGGCCCTGTTTCCTACTACCGTAGTTATCTCTCTAACACTCTGAGAGGTCACTGCTACATGCATGAACTACAACTTTGTTTCTCTATGATGCATTTATACTCTTCCAATGTTCTTCACACAAGACCTACCCACTGTTTTGTGTCCTTCACCGTCTGTTCCTGCAGTACAGATGAGTGTCTGTTTCTGTCCATTTCTGTCACTTTGCCCTTGTGTTGTTGAATCCTTCATGGCTTTCCTTGATTATGCCTCCCCTTCATCATTTGACACTTCTGTCTGCACTTGCTTTTCCACCTCGATCTCCTTCTTTTTTCCATTTTAACTATATCTCCTATACTTTATTTACAATTTGACCCCTCACTTGCATGTACTCTGCTCAAAACTTCTACCTATGCCCTTTTACCCTTTCTCTCCTCTTCCTGTCTCCCCACCTTTTTGCACACCATCCTACATGCTGGTCTTGTTTTACCTCATCTCTTTAATCTCACTTTCTTCTTTCTTACCTGATTAGCCACTATCATTTCTCCAGCTTCCATATTGGTCTATGAAACACCCCCTTTCTCCTTTGGAACCAACATATTTTGCCACTCCAAAGATCTCTCAACCGACTAGCTACCACTTATTCCAAACACCTTACAAATTTCTCTTAAATGTTTCCCATTTAACCTGTGCTGTTCCTTTCATGTTATCTCATTCCTGTATTCCCCACGTACTGTTCTTCTTTTTTTGCATTTATCTTTTTTTACCAAATTAGACTTTTCTGCACACAGACTTTGTTGCAGACTTGCTAAGCAAATGTCAGACCTGCTAAGCAAATGTCAGACAACTGACAAAAAAGGAAATAACAGAACAGAAAGACAGTTATCATTCCATTTAAATGAAAATTATTTATTCAGTAATAAAAGAACAAAGTGTACTCTAATATTTCTGAATATTTGTGTCTAATAAAGCAGCTTCTTACAATAACTATTTCTGAAGCAAGCAGTCAATTCATACTTCATACTGTCCAAATACTGAATAATCAAACAATGCAAAATAGGATCTATATTAGAAGACCGAATGGTTAGGTGATCGAACACCTAAGCATCGATCTTCTAATATTGAACCGCACAATGTAGAACGTTCCAGGGAAACACATCCCTCGGCCACAACACAAAAAACATTGCTTTACATCTAAATTAAGTGGGGGGCTTTGCCCTCCACACCCCCCAACGTGGGGGGCTGTGCCCCCCACACCCCCCTAACCAAATATACCAACTCCGAGATTGCTCAACAGTAGGGAAATAGCAAACTTCGGCGAATGGCCAAAGGAAATCTTTCCCTGCGTTAAATCGCCCGTTCACCATTTTTTGCTTTTGATATTAGAAGATCGAGGTTTACATGTTCGATCACCTAAACATTCAGTCTTCTAATATAGACCCTGCAAAATATGGGATCATAGTCAAAGAATTCAGACTGTCATTCTGGATTAGGATGTGCAGCTGATCTAGGGGCTTTAATTTCCTAAAGGCTTCATCTCTTTCTCCGCAAGAAGAAATTTTTCATCCTCATTCTGGCTTTTTGGGGTTTCTCAAATTCCAGAAAAAAAAGCTGAAAAATGTACAACATAAAAAACACAAGGGGAGGTAGTTTTGTTAAAGGCCTGAAACTCCAGGTGATTTTGAAACTTTTCTTTCCTTGTCTAATGTTGGTATTTGTACCATTAATGAACATTGGTTTGAAACACTCAAAATATATTATTTATGTTTATGACTTTGTGTTGAATCTTCCCAGGCTGACTCTGAAAATGTCTTTCTGCGTCAGTGTTCTATTCCAGTTAACAAAAAGAAAATATCAGAAACTCCAGGGTATACTTCCTTCTATTGCTGCAGATAAGATGAGGTAGGATAGAGTGTCTCAGTATCTGTGGAACTATATCTAAACATCCAGAAGGCAAGAAAATAATTTAGGAATATAAATTGCTCATGCAACAATTAAACACAGTGGCATTCAGTATAGTGGTATAGAAAAATAAGGTGCTATGTTTATGTCTTTTACAGAGTGTTATGATTTCCTGATTAAACTCCATAATACATAAGTCAATAAAGATGCAATCATTATGGCAGGCTTCAACTATTTAAACACTGACTAGTTAAACTGGGTAAACTACACATCAAATAAATATACCCTTTCGGTTATGTTAGTCTAAATAATTTGAAACAAAAAGTACAAAATCCAGTTATGGATAGCAATATCTTAGATATCTTATAACAACCCCCAAAATATCTATTTCCCACCCATTACATCTTCTTATAATTAACATAGATCATAATGCCATCATTGATAACCTAAGAATAAGATTAGATTCATTCATAAATAAGTTCTAGATATTACCAGTGAATACTATGACACAGTAAATGACATACTTATTATAAAAGAGGTGTCATATCCTCAATGACTCACTTAAATCTTCTCGGGTAACTGTCAATGAGTTCTGTGGCATTAACTTCTGCATTCCTAAGAACATACATGCCAGACACAAATAAAAAAAATTCACAAGGGATGCAATAGATGAAAAGGATACTTCTTAATCTTCAGACTTGCACTAGTAATAAAAATACTAGATTAAAGTAAAAAACTGCTTAATCTTATTACTAAATCCTCCACATCTAATTATGAGCTCAACTTGACCATGAAATTTGAAAACAGTAGTCAGGTGCTTTTTACTAACATTAGAAAATTGTAACAGAAGGGCAGCCATGGTGGTGCAGCGGTTAGTGTTGTCGCCTCATAGCAAGAGGTTCTCCGGTTTGATTCTCAGATGGGGTGCCCTCTGTGTGGAGTCTGCATGTCCTCCCTGTGGTCGCGTGGGTTTCCTCCGGCTGCTCCGGTTTCCTCCCACATCCCAAAGACATGCTGTAGGTGGATTGGACACTCTAAATTGGTCCTAGGCATGAGTGTGTGTGTGTGTGCCTTCTGTGGAAGGTTGGGCACCAGGCTGGCAACTCGACACCGTAAAACTCCACTGCCAATCATGAGCAGACAAGTGATCCGCTGTGGCCGAAAGAAGAAGAAGAAAATTGTAACAGAAAATTGTGAATCAAAAATCTTGTCTATAAAAATACCTGAAATGATCAACCAGCCACATGACACTGTGGATGTACAGGCAGATAAAAATGTCGATCATACTTCACTATAAGCAAAGATGTATGCAGCATTCAATACAGACAAGATAAAATGTTCCTTATATAACTACATATATGACAACTGCTGCCGTAAGGGAAATTTAAAACTTGTGTTCCATAGGACCAGGCCATATACCTATTGGTTTTCTGGAGAAATTAAGCCCCTTGCCACTATGTTAAACAAATGCTATCATGTGAAAGTATCCATATTGTGTTATGATGTAGTGTAGTCATACCAGACCCAAGCATCTACCTGGCTAGTACTTCACATAAAATGCTAAAGGCAGTGGTATTGGAGCTTATCCGCAATGACACAGGTTACTTACTATTGTCAGATAAGGAAGAGCATGGGCTTGATAAGGGTAGATCTTGCCATTTGAATATTGCAACATTCCATGATGATGTAGTGGCAAGATTTAGTAAAAGATTAACTAGCATAGATGCAGCTTATCTTTACTTTACTTTGATATTTTTCATTATTGCAGATAAGAGAATAAGTAACAAATTAAAAGTATTACCTGCCAATCTATAAGTCATTCATTGGATAAAACACTACTTAAGGAACAGAACATAAGCACGTCAGAATGGGAAGTTACTTTATCACAAAATGGTTACAAGAGGTATTTTATTCTGAGGATTTTGTGCCAGGGTATTTTTTTTTGGATTGTTCTTCATAAAATATGAAAATGTGAAGTGGGATCTGGTTAACAATATGCTAATGACTGCAAACTATGTTATATAATTATTTCAATAAAAGATGCTAAAGTCTGTTAATTGGAACATTGGTTTGAAAAATTCAAAACTGAACATGAAAGTGCTTACCATTTTTAATAGGCAGCAAGTTTTTATCTCATTGCTTATGCTTTTCTTTATGGCCAGTGTTACATATTTCTTAAATGTTGGGATACTAGAGTTATACTTTATTTCTTTCAGTTAGTGATACCCCAAATTACTACTTACTTATCCACTACTACTTGTCATAGAAGTATCCTATCATTATAGTTATGCCTGACATTATAGTCCCTTAACAATCACGGCAAAATCTCCATATACTTCTTCTGGTTGTTCCTCCTATAAATCCCATTTCTTCTTGTATTGCTCTTTGAGCCACATATGTATGTGGACATTTTCTATATATTTCAACAGGGTAATAGTTGTGAACTTTCCTGGCCCTAAAAGCACATAATTTAAATACCACAGGCAGCAAATTTTGAGTTTCTTTTTTAATTCACTAGCAAAGAGCAAACAAATCAAATCATTTAGAAACTTTTCAGATGTAGTCTTGATTACCTCAACATGGTTAAAGCTTAAACCTGTACCACTGACTAAATATGTGGTCCCTGTTCAGGCAGGACCAAGACTGCAGCTGAAAGGAAGTCACAGGGCAATAAAACACACTTTACATGTGAAACCTAGTAATTATCTATGTCTTAAGACAATAGAAAGAAACTCCTAGCCCAGACATCCTGACTCTTAACTTGAGATCACACACAGTTGAAAAATTATTTATTTAACAGCTTATTTTCGTAGAGTTTGCAAGGTAACAATGTATGTCCCAGTTTTCTACCAGACATTACATTGGCATAGAGTTTATACACATTTCTGCTTTCTACCAGCACGGTGCACTGTGGTTACATGTTTGAAGCTCAGCACATAACACAGTTTTCATACATTTGTGAAACAAGCCTGTGGATCATATTAATATTTACAATGACATAGAATTATTTAGAAAATTCTATCTAGCTAGGCTGGCAACTTTCACAGGGACCACTACACCCTCAGATGTTCTGAGATTCTAAATGTTCTGAGGTGCATTTTATAATTTTTCCTGAAACCTTTGGTCCAATGATAGTCGGAACAATAATAAAAAATAATAATGATTAAGGAAAGAAATTGATTTTTTTTTCTTTCAAGGAAGAAGTAGGTTATGTACAAGGCTGATGACACAGTAGTTACGAAAAAACTGGGTAGTAGTTCTCCACAAACTGAGAATAAAATACTTGTAAGGGCACATAATCTTGTCAGGATGATTGCTTTCTTCCTAACCATCCTCAGCCCAAAAAAGATAGTAAGCCAGAATCAATAAAGCTTACATGGTCCATTTACACCATATCCGCTGCACTGTGATGATAGGAGGTACTTCCAGCCATGCCAGGAGAAGCAGGGCAGTGGATGTGTAACATATGCCAACACAGCTAGCTGGAATTTTGTAAATAATTATATATCATTTGAATACCAAACTGATTTGTACAGATGCTTGTGCTGAAAATGTATTTGTGAGTTTTGCTTGGGTTAAAATGTATCAACAGTGTGCCCTGCTGGAAGGAAAATAAATGTGCATGTATTATTGCAACTGAATTAAATGTATACTTTGTAACAGCATATACCGGAAGGGAAGTGGTTAATCTACCTGACTCTGAAAAATATTCTTGAAATTATATTTCTTTATGGGTTAGGCCATAAAGATTTTATCCCACAGTTTTGAAGGGAGCCAGTGACGCAATGTCTGTACTAGAGAATAGGTTGTACCTCCTGTAGGAAGAGTGGAATGGTTTTACGGTTTTATGACTTCCAGCAGCTGCACCACATCTGAGCAAAGCTCTGCTGTGTGTATGGTAACACATAGATGATACAATCTTCTCAGCTTCTAGTGATATGAGATAATGTGGAAAACAGAGTCAGATACGCAGATGTGATGTCATTGTGTAATCAACTCTGAAATAATATTTAGATATTAGTAGGAAACTGCTCTCAGCATTCTGTATTCTGTCTAGGATCTGACAAGGGCCACTCACCCATCTTGCCTTGCTCTATTCAGTAAGAAGGACCAGTAATTATTTTAGTCAATCAGGAATACACAGTGAGACTAGCTAAATATTGTTTTTCTGTAACTGTGTGAAACTTTCCATATGTGTTATTTTTAATATTTCCTGTGACTGAAACTTTGGTGTTTACTGTAAATAGATATTTAGTATTTTTGTTTGTTTATTATTTATTATTAAATATATTTCAACTTTTCATTGTGACTGGTCATTTTTAGAAAATATTTAAGCTTTGAGATTATTTGCATATATTTATTTGGTGATAACTGTGGCCACTCCTGAAAGCCTTGCTGTTTGGTCAACATTACCATTTGTATTAATATTATTTCACTCAGTATAATTGGGTACCCTTGTAAGAGCCTTAAAGTAGCTGGCAGGGGTTCTGGTAGCAGTGATAACTACCTTATAGTCTAGACAGAAGGGGCATAGCAGGTGAATCTGTGCCAGGCTTTCCAAGGTGTGTGTGTGTGTGTGTGTGTGTGTGTGTGTGTGTGTGTGTGTGTGTGTGTGTGTGTGTGTGTGTGTGTGTGCAAATCAGATCTCAAAGAGTGTGTGTATCAGCTGATAGTTTAACAGAGAGGGTGTGGGAGGACGTAGTATGGAACCCCAGTTAAGGACTCAACTCTAAGCTGTGCCAGTGGGGAGTCTTATTGAGAGTGTGGAAAAATATAGAGAAGAACCAGCCCCTGGATTGAGCATGTTCCCTGTATGCTCTTAAGGGAAATTGTGCTTGATGCAGAAAGGTCTGCATACGGAAATACTGAGTGTATCCATTTGTATTCCAAGTGAGCATCCCTCTCCAGTGTCAGTGATGAGGATTCAGGCTCCTTGATTACTGGCCCAGAGAGGGGACCTCACAGACATGCACTGTTTTGGATTCAATAAGCAGCTCTACACAGTGTGGAGCTGCACAGAGCCACGCAAACAAGGTAAACACTGTGGAATGCTAATTACAGCATAAGCAGCTGAAAGATATATTAATCAACCAATCCAAGATGGAGGAGCTATTCAACAAGCTATACAGCAAATGTCTAGGCTCACTACTGGTTTTCCCTTTGAATTCCAAAACCATTTGGAATACAGCAATGGAAAGGAGTCTACACAGAAATAATGTTTGGGGCTGCTGTTGCTTTAATTCATGTGTATGTACAATGGGCTGAAGTCTATACTGCTGCTGCTGCTAATTGACTAAGGTCAAGAAGGACAAAAGTTTTGAGGCCCCAGTTAACTTATCACAATCTACATGATGTGGGAATTCTGGAGTGTTACAGGGTGGATAGAGACACACTACAGGAACTCTGCAACCTCTGTTGTCCTCAAAACTCAGAGCCAGGGCAAAGCAAGGGGAACCCATCCCAGTGGAGAGAAATGTATGTATATCACTTAGAATTTTAGCTACAGGTACCTTTCAGAGACCAACATGGGACATGCTGGGGGTGTCACAGGTATCAACATTAAGGATCCTCCATCAATTTCTGAATGCTATGCTCCAACATGCTAGTGACTACATACATTTTCCCCGTACTCCTGAGGACAGGGCCAGAAATATGCAGGAGTCCTACCCTGTAGCACACTACCCTGAAGTACTGGCTGCCATAGGTTGCACACATGTAGAAATTAAGGCATCACCCGGGGAACAGAGAAGGCTCTACATAAAAAGAAAGGGCTTCCACTCTATTAACTGACAAGTCATCTGTAATGCCAAGGGAATTATTTTGAACATGCATGCTGGCAATCCAGGCAGTTACCATGACTCACATATCTGGCACACCTCCCAACTGTATCAGATGTTCACTAAGGGGATATCCCACAGGGTCATTTACTGGGGGATGCAGGTTATGCAGTGGAACCATGGCTGATGATGCCCATCAGAAATGCACACACAGCTGCTGATGAACACCATAATGAGGCACATGCTCAAACCAGAAATATCATAGAGCATGTGTTTTGGCAGCTGAAGTCACAGTTCCGGTGCCTAGATACATCTGGTGGAGCCCTGCAATACAATCCATGTACATGTACTGAAATATTTACTGCATGTGCCATGCTACACAACATTATCCTGAGAAAACAGCTTCAGCACGATCAACAAGGGGAAGGGCCACATATTCCACCTCCAATAGCAAGGTCACCACAGGCACACACAGGTGAGGAGTCAGAGGGGGAACCAGCAGCTGCTGTGGGTGTAGGCAAACATAGCCATGCTCAATATGCCCTTGGATCAGCTAAGAGACAACATATAGCATACTCACTCACCACCTAAGGAGCTGAACCCTTCCTCCTATGCACATACATATAGTAACATTGATGCCAATGAATGCTCACAATCTTTACCTACCCATGTAATGGCTGTGTACTACTAGCATCAGACAGAGTCAGCCTGAACTAAAACTGTCGCAGGTAAGGTAAGTGTTGAACCTAGAGTGCACTTTGTAATAATATGAATGACTGACATATCCTTCATGCTGTTACTTGGTAGTGTAAGCAAGTAAAAGGTAGGTGATTTGTACAGAAATAACCTTAATATGTGACAGCAAAGACTTATTTGACTTATATGTGTCCATTATTAAGTAGTAGGTCTCAGGAGTCAATGATTCACACAGTCATACCTATCAAAAGTACATGCCCTCAGTTTAGCACCATACGTTTGTACTAAAAAATCATTAAAGAGAGAAGTTAGAAAGTAATTATACACATTTCATTTTCAGACTTCACAATCCTGACAAGATCATTAACAATAAAGATGGAAAAATTTTGATGCTATCAACTAACTTTCTAAGACCAATACAAGTCAAAGGTGAAATTACCAATTCAACATCACAAATGCAGATATACTAAGTACTAAGTCAGCTATGCAGTCTGACCATCAGCCACAAAGCTTATGTATCCCTGGATCCAAAAGATAGAAAACAGGGATATGACACAGTTATCTTCACTTGCACAGGGTATTTTTTTTTGGGGGGGGGGCAGGAAGCCTAGGCTGACACAAAAGGTCAGTGAGCATGTGTAAGAAAGAGAAGCAGGAAGACATTTGGATAAAGTAAGAAATGGCCAGTGAGACAAAATGAGTTTTAAGCTTCACGGCTGAACCATGTAATTGTTGTGTGTGTCTGTATGGGTCCTCCAGATGAAATTAGTGAGTGAATGTCTGCATGACCACAACCAAGCTATGTACTAGCTCTACATCTTGGTATGTTGAACAGGTGTGAAATGCACATGGTAGAGGTGGTAGTTCATTGTTGTCATACATGACCATGAGAACTGGCACTGCCAGGATTTGCACTGGCATGTCTATGCCCATGGTCAGATGCACTGCTGTCTCCTGGACAACCCTCCCTCACGAGGATGACCAGGACTATGATCTCATGGTCTGTCACATCTGGGTGTGGACAGCTCAACCACTGAGAGAGCAGTGGAAGTACTGCCACTATGGGAATCTAATCGGCCACAGTCATGTTGGCTGACAGCAGATGATGTGGCTGACCTACACCCACAGGATGCCGTCCCCCTCCCAGGAGATTTCCATCACAGACATCGCTCATCTCAACATGTCATTCACCTGATCCATTGAATTGGTAACACAGTAAAGGCAGTTATGCATGTCAGCCTGTGCCACATCTACAACCCTAAGCATTTCTCTGGAGGACCTATGGAAACATGTCTGTGCCTCCATGATGACCCTAAACATACGTTGAGTGACATGGGAAGAGACACCTGGATCAGGTGGAGGATGGACAGCAGACCTTTTCTGAGCACCCCTAACAACCATCCTGCATGGCACCTTGCTCACACTTTGGCTATGGCCAGAGTCAACAGGCACTGAAGTCACAGTAACCACACTTCCTGGATTGATTGTTTCGCCCTCCACCTGTCCAATATCTGAGGACTCACTGGAATAGGTAGGCATGGGCCTACTGGCTGTGTCAGATGGAAGTACAGGGGATGGCTGTATGTCAGCTTCAGTGTCATATACAACATCTGCACCCCATAACCATACCTCTGTTTGGCCACCATTCTCATCAGAGTCTGCTGATACTCTGACATCAGGTGGTAGAAGTCCCACACGTACACTGTCAGGATCGCCTGTGATAATAAGCAACAAACACAGGAAAAATTAATATCTACACTATTATAGTCCAATATATGCTAACAATCTAACAGTGGTGCCACTATTACAGACAGTACAGCAATACACACAACAGTCCTGAAACTAACATCACATGCTAAATATTTCTTTGAACTGTTCACCAATACTGACATAAAATGTTTGGCTTACTATGTGCAGATGATAGTATGTTCCCTATGCTGGATGGTCCTGGAAGTAGTTAAGCAAAATGTAAGGACACTATCATCACAATTAACAGTAACACAGGGGGTAAAACATTTTGCCCTTTATATGTCCATTTACTATACTTTCAACAAGAACTTCAATGACAGGTCCAATCTAAGCCGCATGTGTAATTAATCAGAATGTGTTGTTAACTGTAGCAATCTACAATCCACCCCCGACAAATTTCTTGTTAAACAGAACTAATGTATTGATGTAAATATTTTACTATACAAGAGTATTTAACAACTGAGATACAAAAGCCTACCTGGAAACTCCTCCTGGGACACACTTGTCCTTGAAACAGTAGAACCAATGTCAAGTACATGCTGTTCTGCACTTTCCTGGGAGCAGTCTGTATCCCTGAGAGTGGACAGGAACTCTTCATCTGCAGTTAGTGGTGGCTCTTAGCAGGCCCCCTCCAGTACCCATCTGATCATGGGCCACTGCAGCTGCTCTACTATGTGCAGGTGAGATCATGTCAGTGGCCCTATGGTGCAGCTGCTCATATGTCCTGGTGTGGCCACCTACTGGATTTACATCTGCAACTATCCACTGCCAAATTTGAACACTGCTTGACATATCTCCATGTCCCCTCTCAAACAGGAAGGCACCATGTCAACTAAAAGCTTCCACAATGACCTGATTCTCAGGGTCACTGAAGAATGGTTTTCAGACACTGAGTTGCCATAGTTCTATGTGTCCAAAAACACAACAGAAGGATAATACAAATAAGTATCACATAGCTACAAAATACCTGCTCCCAGATAAAACAGAAAAGGTATCATTTCAGTATTACCCACTGGAGGAAGACAAAATAGTCTAGATATTTGAAATATGAACAACATGAATTGTGTGGTTGCAACATATTACACTGACATGCAAAGTAATGCTGGATGCAAAACAAGGGAGAGTAATAATAGCAAGATATCCTTATCTGTGCCAAAACAGAAATGCAGATTTGCTCTCCCACCCCCAAAAGAACGGGCACATGACACTTTTTGCTACCACACCATCACTGAAAAATGCTAAAAGTGCTATCAAATGAAATGTCCCTGATATATGTCTACAGATTTTTACACAGAAATTTAACTTTTAAGGTATTGACAATCATGTATACCCAAGAAATGCCCTGATAAACATGTCCATGCCATCAGTACACATACAGATATCAGTAGAATTTGCTAATTAATATATAGATATAACACAGAAATTTAATGACATTTCAGCATGTGCAGTATATAGCTGAAAAATGCAAGCATACTTTCTCAAGTTCAATTTTCTTCTGTACAAATATATTCCAAAGTAATAACCTCTTCTGTATTCTCCACATAAAGAAGTTTCCTCACCTTCAGGTTTCTTAGCTACATGGTTACCTTTTTATGATGTAAATTCAGGGCTGTTAACACAGTGAAAATGTAAATGAGGTGTGAACTCATTAGAATTGCCGAATCCCAAATGCTTAGCCCTGAATAGCAGATGTAAACATAGTGCAGGCACTCCCTCAGTGTTTGTTGCTAATGGATTGCAACTGTCAATGATTACTGGTAGGGAGAAGGAAAATACAACAGCAATGCAGACTGCCCTACCTCCAGTGGGGGTGTCAGGTTATACTTACAAAGTGTACAGAAGTAATTTTATCAAGGTTGGAAATGTAAGTAAGCAGCACACAATTCACAAATTCTGTTCATTAACATCCACCCCCACCCTTCATTTGTTGATAACTGTATATTATTATCAGTTAATATCCTCACACATTTTAAGGATAAGAACATAGAATGCATTACAGACTGCAAGTCTCATATTACTGGTCAGATAAGACAAGAATGGGCAACAAGCACAGAGAGGTAAGACAAATCTGCATTTTTGCAAGCAATGGTCATAAATGGTTGTGTGATCACTCAGTACACTAGATCTGAACTTAATACATGTACAGATAACTGTTATGTGTTTTTTAGTACTGTGGATGATGTTGCAGTTGGCTGCATGCAGAATGATTTTGGTTCCCTGCTGCAAAGCTGTTTGTATGGGAAACAGGAATAAGGCACCCTTACTGTGTACTGAAGTTTCATTGGAGTGAGAGTTCAAATCCAGACCTGTGTAAAAATATTTAATGTGTAGCAACAAACATTTTGTAATGTTTATTTCAATAATTGTTTTCTATTCTATTCTATTATTTTAACTACTTTTCCAATTTTTTTATTATGTTTTTAATGTCAATGTTTGCTCTGTGCATGGCTTAGCACAAACAAGGAAAAAACAAAGAAAATGAATGCCAAGTTTGGCTGTGATTATCTTGTTTGCATGAAGCTTAGCAATGCACAAGCTGGACTAGTGCCCCACCCAGGAATTAGATAGAACACCTCCAGAACACCTGCAAACAGGGTGTCTATAAAAGTGCAAAAGTCAAAAACAATACATTGTTGCAATTTTTGCTTTCCATCATGCAACTGCACTTAGCGGCATTGCTCAGTGGTTAGCAAGGTTCCCCAATACCTGCAGTCATCAAACACATGCAGACAGGACTCAGACAGCCAATAATTGAAAATGGATGCATTCAGTTAATTCTGTTAGGCACTGCATAAGCACACTAAGTAGTGTTGTGTGGTGGTTAATACCCATAACTTAAAAATAAGTAGGAAATTATGGAAATATCATGTAACTAGTCATGTGGCAGCAGGTGTAAGTGTAGGGCTGGAGTACAGATGGTCCTGGGTTCTAGAACAGAGTGTGCAACCAATTTCTACTGTTGTGATAGTGCAGTTCATATCAATGAACTGAAAAATAGACAAGTGTTATTTCAACATTCTTGTGGTAACAGGTGTAAGTATAGGGCTGCCATATACAGGGTCCTGGGTTCTAATACAGGATATTCAAGATATATTTACTGTTATTCCACTTCCCATTATATTAACCCTCACTTAAAACACTATATAGCGGATCTGACACCCTTATTATGTTTTCAGATGTATTACTGAGGCTATAATGTCCACTATAGTCATGTAAGTATAATTCTGATATTTGAACTTGCATGGCCTTCACAATGACATAACACACATACACAACTGAATCTATATACAAGAACCTTGTCAGATCACACACATACATGTGTAACACCTCAAACTGTCACCTGTATTTAGGAATGATTCCTGACTATGTCTGAGCAGCACTTCTTCTGTGGCAAAGATAGAAAGTCAATGCTGTGGAAGAAACTGTTTTATCCCTTATGCCTAGGTTTGAATCCCGCACTTAAAAATATATTTTTTTCAATGTATAAATGCAAAAACAATTATGTCAGGTCATGGCATTTATTCCCCCAGTGAATGTCTGCAGACATAACTCACTTATTAGTTACCTTCCAATTTCCAATCTATATTTCCAAGCTACATCAGTAGACACTCCTCAAACTGAGGCCAAAGGTCAGATTAACCTTCCAATTTCATTTATTTATTTCCTCCTTGCTTGGCACTGCTGTCCTCTGCTTAACATGGTGCAAATGTGATTGGCATCATTGCTTGAGTTTGTGCACTACCAGTAAACGAGATAACTGGAAATGGCAGGAAAACATCAGTTGCCATTGCCCTACTTTGAGTGATAGACATGTCTGGCATTAGAAGGGAAGGTTCCTAGTTTAGGGCAAATAGGATAGGTGGGGTGTCCAGGAGTCCAGGATATTTATTGGACTCCTGGTAAAGTGCTACAGTCAAAGGCTTTTGCAAGGGGACTATTTAGGCTCCCAGTACAGGTCTGAGGCATGGAATACTTTGGCTCTGGCCAGTGGTATTTGCATCCTGCACACTGGAGAGCAGTGTAAGCATCATTTTAATGATCTACAGAGGTGCAAAAGAGATGCCTTCAACCATTGGTTTATTGAATTTGAAACTGCAGACATCCAACAGCTGTGTAAGCATGATCATAAGAGAGTACTTGTAATAGTAACTTCAGTGTCAGATTCAACATCTGTAGGCAATACTGTTATGCATAATGCTCTTCTGTTCTTTTCTGTTCTTTCCTCAGCTAATGAATGAGAATTCAATAGACAGGCTCATGTTGCTTGAACTTAGAGTCTGAGGGAAGCCAGTGGCATGTATGCAGCACAAGAAAAGTGTTGTACCTTTAAAAGTTAAAGATAGAGTTTTGGGTATTTTATACAGTTGTAGCAAATTGAGCATGCATATCCTAACTGTAAAAAGCAAGTATTCATGCATTACTCTGTAGCACAAACCATATACGAGTCAAATATTAGACTGTAGTCAGAGGTTGTGGGTTCAAATACCATGAAGCACAACTATACAATACTACATTTCTTTAATAATATTTGCATTAAATTAAACACTATATAAGTGTCACAAATACCCTGCTGTTAACTGTAATATGTATAACTGGAACACTCATATGCACAATATATGCATATTTTAAGGATTACTGTCAACAATCTGTAGTTATAGTGTATATTTGTTAGGACATATACTTAAATGTCACACTTCAGATAAAATAGTTAAATAGTTGTGTTAATGCATTTTGTGTCACATATGATGCTACTAAATTGTTCTCTTTTTTTCTCTCACTCCAACCCTTATCTTTTTTTTTATTTTCTAGTATGTGCCATCAAAATGTCTCTATGGCATCCATGTGTATTACATCACTAAATGCTACACAGCACAGAGATATAGGCCAGCCGCAGTGGATCAGCCTCCCCCAACCCCACTGGCTCCAGCACTGATACCCAGCATGTCTGGGACCCAAAACTGGCAGCACTGCCTCTGCTGGCCCTGCACTATCTGTGCCCTCTGTTAGTACTGCCATGGCAGCTGGTGCAGTGATACCCTCTGGGAGCAGTGGTGGAGGTGGGGATTTCATCACCCACCAAGAGATGCTAGGGTTGGTGCATTGGGTTGTGCACTGCATCATTGGTGTACACTTACACCAGATGGAAAGGCCACTGTCCCTCATGGTATATAGGAAGAGAAGATGTCAAGCACTTCAGCCACTAGCAGAGTAAGGGGACAGTGGAGACAGTCCAGTGGAGGAGGACTCAATTCTCACTACCTCCTAGTTTAAAGGATATGAGTATGGGTTCTCCCCTCCCTCACCCCAATCATGGTGTCCCCCAACCTTTTGTGCCCCTCACTGTTGCTGTGTCTTATCTTGTTTGTTTACATTTGCTTCTTCACCTACCCAACTTATCTGATGCAGACATACCTACGTCCCTTATCCAGCATTTCTCTCTTACTGAATTTAAAAAAAAAAATGGTCATCTGTCCCACAAAAAAAAAAAAAAAAAGTAGAGTCCCATACATAGCTCTCCATTTTGCACACATATTTTCTTGACACATTCGATTCAGTCCAGTTGGCTATACAAAATTATTATGTTGTTGTCACACATCTCTTTTGAGGTGACAGTCTAAATTCAGCTAATATCCTGCCCATATTATCAGTTTTTATTGCTGAAGAAATGGATAGGTATTGTTCTTTCCTACCTCCTTCCTGCACATTCCTGTATTGCTTTCCCCTTATTATTCCCCCTGCTTGGTCCCCATTTCTCCACTTTCTTATTTACTCCACCTTAGCATCTATAATCTGGTCAAAAAATAGAATAACACACAACACATGTAACTACCAGAAAAATCAATGGATCCCTTCACTTTTTGGCCCCTATGTTTGCATGGAGTTTGGCATCACTTACCAGTCCACAATGATGCTGTTACATTGGCACAATGTTGCTTAACCCTGTGGTGCTACATCAACACACACACACACAATAACATATGGTGAATGTACTATAAAGTATGTGCTGAATGTACTACCAAGAATAATGTCATTGCATTATCTCTGTTTATTTAAAAGCATTACATACACCTGGATTCAAGCCCAGTATCATCTGGGCTCAAAATGAAATGTGTCAGTGCATTTACACCTGCTGCCACAGAATCGGCTAATAGCAGGTGTGTTTCATAAACTCAGTACTAACTCTCAGGCATTTTAGCAATGGGTCTTACATTTGCACACTGCTTAACTATGTATAAATAGGGAAAGTAATGGAAAGGTGTATCTCACATGTGCAAACACTTTGCCAACTGTCACGCACCCCATTGTTTGCCGCTGAACTATTCAAAGTAAATATTATCATGTATTAGTGCTGTTTACTGTTCTATTTACAAGCCATATGTTGTCTACCCCCATTAACTGCAACTCTGGTGTCTCAGTACGTTTTGCACATATATATAAACTGCACTACATAAATTAGTATAAAATATTATGTGATATGCAATGCACGTCAATCTGGTAACATGCAGAACTAGCATTATCTTCACAGTTTAACATGCCTACACATCCATCAATTGACCCTGGGAACCATTGACCTATAAACTTAACCAGCCTTATCTGCAAGACTATGAAAAGAATCATCATGGACCTTATCCACAAAGACATAAGTGACCTTCAGCACAATTGAATCTGACCTATTTTGTTTTTAAGGGTGGATCTTGCTTATTAAACCTAGTGGACTTCTTTGATAATGTCCCCGAAGCCCTGGATAATGGATAACAGGACATACCGCATATGTTGATTTAGCCAAGGCCCTTGACACAATCCCCCATTCATATATCATAGAGAAAATCTCCCATCTGGAGATTAACCCATACAACACTAGATGGATATTACCGACAGAATGCACAATGTCAAATTTGGGGCGTGGACCTCCACCAGTAGACCAGTTACCAGTGTAATACCACAAGTATCTGTGCTGGGCCTTCAACTGTATGGAAACTATTTCTCTGAAATCCAGGAGAAGCTAGATGGCTTGTGGCTTACCAGGTATGCAAATGACTGTCAACTGGGTGCAATCATATAGAGTCCCCCAATGACGTTAACATATAGAAAGGGCTGACACAGACAAATGATTGGTGACAAACTCACGGACTAAACCTTAAAGCAAAAAAATGACTCATTGTCCCCTTTGGCAAAGAAGTACCCCTGCTAATTATGATATACATAAGACCCTTCTAAGCTCAAACTCAGTGGTGTGAGACTTGGTAAGACATGTTGATAGCAATCTAGAATTCACTCACTATGTGTCCATAGTGGTAAGACACACATTGTACACTGCACACATCATAAGTAAGGCATCACATCCAAGACCAGGAAGGTAATTTTTCACTGTATTGAACCATTATCAGACCACTAATTGAGTACACTGCTCTCTTCTGTATGTACCTCACCAGACACCTTCAGCAACTGCAGAAAACACAGAGGTTTCTGACTAGCAGAATCCAGGGCATCCAAAACATGACATACATGGGATGGCTGAAATACCTATCACTGTACTCAGTATCATAAAGGCTGCTGAGAAGTGATCTATGCCTGGCCTACAGAGCAGTCTCAGACCCTGCCCTACTGGAAAAGCTGGACATCCTCAAATTAAATGGGACAAGAATAACTTGCTCCATGGATCTCAACCTAGCCTGTGACATAAACAGAACATGCTGGAGAGACCGATATATATCCCAGCAATTGCTACTCCTCTGTAATAGGCTCCCACTGTATGTGAAGCAGTGCTCCAAAATAACCCTATTGAAGTGCAACCTTGACAACTGGATGGGTGATTGTAAATTCACCCCAGGGGTGGCATCTATCTCTCTCATGGGCAGGGGCAGTCAGTGCTGATGACAAAATTGCTCTGCTAACAATGACTATCTGACTATGCCCAATGAGGGTACTTGGGTTTTTACATGGCTAGGTTTATAAATGTCCTAGGGCCATTAGCCTAGTAAATTCCTATGAACCTATGAAGCTATGAACCTATGCAGGCCCAAGTGTGTATTCTACAATTACCACTACAATACCATGAACTGATAGTATTTTGACACTTGCACACACCAATACATCCATTTCATGCAGGCCTCCCCATATCTTCTCTACAACATGCACTGCTGATGTCATCCACTATAAGTTGCGCTGCAGACTTGTAAAAGTCAGACTTTTTTCTGTTGTACTTGCGTAAAGTACTGAGCTCTGTAGTCTGTGTATTTAGGTTGGAGTTTTATTCTCACTGCAATCAGTTGGGGGGGGGTGTGTGTTTGTGGTCTTGCTAGATATTACAGACAGTTTTTTACACCAGCATATGGAACACTGTTATTACCATATTCTCTTCACTAGACACTGCTGATTTATATCATCAGCTATAAAGTGCTGTCTGAGACACTCCATGTCAGACTTGAGCTGTGGAACTTGCTTTAAATACAGAGTTCTGTAGACCAATAAACTAAGACAGATAGGGGTCCTATTCTCACTGCAGTCAACTGGTGTGTGTGTGTGTGTGTGTGTGTGTGTGTGTGTGTGTGTGTGTGTGTGTGTGTGTGCACTCTTGCTTGACATTACAGAGAGACTTTGACACCAGCATGTGGGACACTATCACCATATTCTCCTCACCAGACACTGCTGATGTCAACAGCTATATCTGATTTGTGGATGTGCACTATGCCCACTAGGGCAGGGTCAGAGACTGGTATGGAGGCCAGGCAGAAGTCACTTCAGTCTTTACGATACAGATTACAATGACATGGCTTTCAGTCAATCCACATACATCATGGCATGGTTAGTAGGCCCTGTATTTTCTTGGTGAAAACCCACTGTGGTATCTCCAGCTGCTGCATATGTCTGGTGGGGAACATGCAAAAGAGAATATTATACTCTATTAGTGTTCTGATGAGGTTCAAGTACAGTGTCGCAATATAATCCTCAGATCTGGACACGATGGAATGAATTATGAAGTGCATAACACAGGATTTCAATACTAGTGTGGATACTTGGTAGTTGAAGTTCAGATTGTTATATACATATATTCCCAGTGCTTGCATCACTGGGTTTCAGCATAGTGGGGCTGTTGTCAATGCTGTAATTAGCAGGGAATTCCACTTTTCAGAAGAACAACATAAAGACACATTGTTGCATTCATTTGTAGACCATGTGACTTTGTCACCAATCATTTATCTGTGTTAGGCCCTCCTGTAGTATGTTAGCATCATAGGTGGACTCAATGATTGCACTCAGTATGTAAGAATCAGCAAACATGGTGAACCAAGGGTCATATAGTTTAGCCTGAACTCTAGAAATAGATTCCAAACAGTAAAGGGCCAAACATAGATTCCTGGGGTAAGCTAATGGTGACAGCTCTACTGGTACAGGTTGATTCAGCAACTTTCACAGTATGTGCTCTGTCAGTGAACCAGTTGATTACCAATCTAGTGACGTAAGGGTTAATCCCCAGCTGGGAGAGTTACTCAATGATACTTGCATGGGGGATGGTTTCCAAACCCTAGGTCAGATCAGGATAGCCACTATGCACTGTCTTATCTTCGTCCAGACCTATCATAAGAATCAATGGGCTGTGACAACATCACAGATTGCATATACACCTTCCTGACATGGTTGAATACACACTTCAACACACCCTCCACACAGACTATGTTGCTATAGAAGGGTGTACATAAACATGCATCCATCTCAGTTGGGGGAGCACCTGATGTATGCATGTATAGACACATATTGACTCTCCTCATCTGTGAGGTAGGCCAACATGTCATTATGGACCTTTTATAAATGGACACTAGTAATAACCTGCCTGTTTGCAACAGAGCTGTGTGAGTTGTTAATGCTACATCATGTCTGTTACATCTGTTAGATGTCCTCAAAGAGGTCAAGGGCATGCATGATGATGGTGCTATCATCTTTTTGAACTTGATAATCCCAAATTTGACACAAATCCACACAGAGGTATTCAATCCACACTGTCAGATGTAGCCATAAACACCTAAATCACCAAGTGGAGAGACCACTGTATCACATACATGGCATCTAAATATGTTGAAATGTGTGAAGCAAACTATATCTCAAGTCCACTGATCAGGTCTGTACATCAAGGTCATCAGCTAGGCTTTTCCTCTCCTTTATTTAAGTCACAGACATCACGAATGACATACACATCCTGTGTCCAAATAGCTGTCTGAAGGGCTACAGATTGTGGACAGTCATTGACTCCAGCTGTGATATTAGTACAGTACAGACAGTATCAACACACACCAAAGACTGCTACCACAGCCATGACAACACCTGCAATGACACAAAAAGATGGGGAAGGATTTCTTATGTCATATAAACAAACACACAACCTGAGTATAATGTAGACATTGCACCCTAAAATCAGACCAATAGGTATTTGTCCTGGAGTAGATGATATGTGGAATGTCCACCAGCATGTGGCCACAGTGCTGACTACTCCCTTGTATGCAACACAACTACTGAGTATGTAAAGGACATCCACATCACAGGCCATAATACCTCTATAGTTCACAGCCTTCATCACACCAATAACTGAGTACAATGCACTCTTCTTCATGTAACTTCCTACACATCCTCTAGTGATGTGTAACTGAAGTGTACCTCCTTTGCCACAGTGAGCTGTCACACATCTTATTGGCCATACCTAGGTATTCTTTTTGTGGCATAAACATTACTGTCTGATGGTGTGGAAACCCCATCAAGTTGTTACACCAGATGTAGTTGTGTGATACCTGTTCCGGTGATGCACATGGTACATACATAGCTATTGTACAACATTAATGGCATCAGTAACTTTTGTGAGAGAGTGGATTGTGTCATATGTGTGTGTATATATATATATATATATATATATATACACACACACACACACACACACACACACACACACACACACACACATAAAAATACTGAAATCACGAATTTCAGTATAACGAGACGAAAGTGTCGAAAGTGCAGCTGCCTGAAACTGCATATTATTGAATTTTGAAATTGTGAATCCGCAGTTCTGGTGGTGCACTATGTGACATGTGGTTTACTGTGTCTGTAAGGTGTGGTGTGATCTGGGACATGGGGATGGCTGCCGATGTGTGGTTATAGCTGGAGATTCAGGTAGGTGTTTTTTAAGGGTTTTGGGTAGATATTTGAGTGTATGTGAGTGTGTTGGGAAGTTTAGGTGTAGGGTAGGGTAGGTAGGTAAGAGTGTGAGTGTGTAAGTGTTGAAAGTGGTGGTGTTTGTACATATGTAATATGTGTTTGTGCAAAGGAAATGTAGAGTGTATAGCAGTGAGTTTAGTGTCTTTTTCAGTTTAGTGCGACCTCAGAGTTTGTGTATATATATATATATATATATATATATATATATATATATATAAGTAGGGGGGGTGCAGGGGGGCTTGTCCCTCTGCTTATATGTAGGTTATGTGGGTTTGACTTGTATTTTTGTGTGTGTGTTTTGTTGGTTTGTTGTAGTGTGGGGAGGAAGGTGTATGTGTGTTTGCTTGTGTGGTGGAGGGTGTATTTTAAATTAGAGCATCACGTACTGAAAGTTTGATATTCTGAAGTTTCAGTATTGTGATGTTTGGTTTTATGGGGTTTCGTGATTTTGTGGTTTCGGCACTTTCATCTTGAGATACTGAAATTCACGAGATCAGTATTTCAAGATTGTAAAGTGAACCCATATATACATATATGCCATGCATACCAGTGAGCTTGCCTGTATTGATCATAATGTCACATACAGGTATAGCAGTGCCTATCCAGCAGATGTTACAGTGTCAGCACAGTGTATATGATTACACTGTCCTAACAATTGATGCCATGATAGTTGTACAAGTATGTTTGTGCAGAACCATCTCTGATCATTCTAAATGACATATGTTATGTCAGAGGCATGGGATTAGTTGTGGGATTATTCTGATATTGTCCATGACTGTGCATGCTTCTTTTAATGTTGTTCATGAGCCTTTACCTGTGTCCCACTTGCAGGATGCCTCTGCTGAGATTGCACTCATAGTTGGGCAAATCATTTTGCACAGCTTCACAGTATGCAACCTACCCCGATTGTATATAACATCCCTAATAGACATCCTCTGCATTGTTCATGTAAGAATGCTTATCACACACAGACACCTCCCCCACTGTTATGTCACATAATACACATTTCCATTGTACAGTCCCTACTGTATCATAGTGATATGTAATTGGTGTTGCTGCTACAACTGTCTTCCATTGACATGCCCTCATCTACTGTACTTTAGGTTGTTTCACATGTCCTCTTTCCCTCTATTTATGCCTACAATTCATCTGTGTGCCCATATTCAAAACACACACTTTCTCTGAGTGTTTCTTTTACATGGCAGCCCATGTACCCTTACAGATCAATTACACAACATTAGTACAGAATGCCAGGAATGGAAATTTCACAAAACTCTGCACTGTATACACTGTCCTGTACTGTGTTTGTGCCCTATACTTAACTATCATACCACTTAACTGTCCAGATTTTCTTAGTATGCCAGAATTTTAACTTATATATTTCGATCTATTCCTTATAAAATGTGTTTTTTTGCCATATCACTGGAATGATCTCAGGACTGATGTCATCTCACAAAAATCAAAAAAAAAAAAAAAACCAAGGAACCAAATGACCACAGACTTTAGCAAACTTTAACTTTCACTTTCATTTTCACTTTCATCCCAAGAGAGACTTTTTCAGAATTTAATTACCACAGCACACATACTCCTTTTTATACAAATGCATGTGACTAAATTACCTAATCAAAACAATAAAAACACTTAATACACTCAATTATTGAATTATCCAATTAAAAAATACTCGACAAGCAAAAAAATCTAAGAAATAAAAAAATAACCCACATGCATGAACACTATAGAGGAAAAAACATTCATTTCACTAGCTTAATAAATTTTTAGTCTTCTGTATTTAAAAAAAAAAAAACTTTTAAAATTTATAGTTCCATTCATACCACGTGGTTTGTCCACTCCTAATTTTAGCTGTCACAAGGTCTCTCTTTGTTCAATCTTCTCCTTATAATCCCCACCCCTAATGTTTCTTGGTACTTGTTCTAATATTGAAACAAGGAATTTCTGACTATGTTGACACCTAAGTGTATGCTTAAATAAAGCATTATTACTATTCTTACTCTTGATAGAGTAAAGATGTCCCTTAATATGTCTATTTAAACTTCTAGTTGACATCCCTATATAAAAATCCCCACAACATGAGCAAAATACTATATAAACTATGCCTTGCATATTACAATTAAACACTCCAGTAACAAGAATAATTTTATCCAAATGAGACAAGTTAATGAAAGGGCCTTCTGAAATATATCTACAAACAGTACAGAGGCCACATTTATACATTCCCTTATTCTTCCCGGTCTTTGTTAATATAGAATCATCATGAAAAGTATAATTTTGTAAACATCTTTTTAAATTATAAGTGTTCCTATAAGTAAACTTTGGTTCATTACCTATAATTTTTATTAGATCTAAATTACCTCGAAGTATATTCCAATTCATAATAATAATTGAAGTAATACCTTTTCTATCTACTGACATTTCAAGACAGGACATTTCTCTGGGAGTGTTGGTGGAGAAGTACAGAGAAGGTCAGAAGGAGTTGCATTGTGTCTTTGTGGATTTAGAGAAAGCATATGACAGGGTGCCTAGAGAGGAGTTGTGGTATTGTATAATTAAGTCGGGAGTGTCAGAGAAGTATGTAAGAGTGGTACAGGATATGTACGAGGGTAGTGTGACAGCGGTGAGGTCTGCGGTGGGAGTGATGGATGCGTTTAAGGTGGAAGTGGGATTACATCAAGGATCAGCTCTGTGCCTTTTCTTATTTGCAATGGTGATGGACAGGTTGACAGACGAGATCAGACAGGAGTCCCTGTGGGCTATGATGTTTGCAGATGACATTGTGATCTGTAGTGAAAGTAGGGAACAGGTGGAGGAGACCCTGGAGAGGTGGAGATATGCTCTAGAGAGAAGAGTAATGAGGGTTAGCAGGACTAAGACAGAATATATGTGTGTGAATGAGAGGGAGGATAGAGGAATGGTGAGGATGCATGGAGTAGAGGTGGCGAAGGTGGATGAGTTTAAGTACTTGGGATCAACAGTTCAGAGTAATTGTGAGTGTGGAAGAGAGGTGAAGAAGAGAGTACAGGCAGGATGGAGTGGGTGAAGAAGAGTGTCAAGAGTGATTTGTGACAGACGAGTACCAGTAAGAGTGAAAGGGAAGGTCTACAAGAGGGTAGTGAGGCCAGCTATGTTATATGGGCTGGAGACAGTGGCATTGACAAAAAGGCAGGAGTCAGAGCTTGACATGGCAGAGTTGAAGATGTTAAGATTTGCACTGGGTGTGACAAGGATGGACAGGATTAGGAATAAGTATATTAGAGGGTCATCCCAGGTTGGAAGGTTTGGAGACAAAGCCTGAGAGGCAAGATTACATTGGTTTGGACATGTGCTGAGGAGGGATGCAGAGTATATTGGGAAAAAGATGCTAAGGATGAAGCTGCCAGGTAACAGGAAAAGAGGGAGGCCTAAGATAAGGTTTATGGATGTGGTGAGAGAGGACATGCAGGTGGTTGGTGTGACAGAGCAAGATGCAGAGGACAGGAAGAAATGGAAACAGTTGATCTGCTGTGGCGACCCCTAATGGGAGCAGCCGAAAGAAGAAGAAGAAGAAGTATTCATACTTTTATAACATTGTTTAAAAACATATTTTAGTATGGGTTGAAATTCTGTAGCCTTACATTCTTTACTATCATCTGCTATAGTCACCAATAAACTCTCTTTATACCCCCTTTTCAAAAACAGTTCTGTAATAAAACTGATTTCCTTTTCAAACACTCGATCTTTCGTCGTCATCCTGGAAGCACGTATGTATTGGTCTTTTGCAATATTGTTTTTCATATAGGTTGGATGATTACTAAAATAATGTAAATAGCTGTTCACAAAACTATTATTTCTATATACTTTACTATCAAATTTGAGCCCTACTATATCCCATGTAATGGTCATGTCTAAAAAGTTGAACTCGTATCCCAATTTACCCATGGTAAACTTTAAAAACTCGGACTTAGTATTAATCACATTCAACACTTCATTTGCTTGATCAACATTCCCTTCTAACACAAAAAATAAATCATCAACAAACCTAACATAAAACACAATTTTATACTCAGAAAAAATAGGCTTCAAAACCATTTTCTCCCACCAACCAAGGACAACATTGGCATGTGCTGGGGCCGCTGCAGACCCCATAGCTACCCCTTTCAATTGATTATACACCTTTTTGTTGAACAAGAAATAATTATTGTATAACATGAGCTCCAAAAGGCTACAACAAACATGAATGTCAGTAGTAGAAAAATGTACTATAGAACACAAATAATGCCTCATATAATCAACACCCTTGTCATGGGGTATACTGGTAAAAAGGGAATTAATGTCAACTATAAAAATCACATTCTTATACAAATAAAACTTATAATTCAAATTAAACTGTCTGAATTTATTTAAAAAATCCTGTGAGTCCTTAATAAAGGAATCCATTTGTTGAGCAATAGAATTTAAAAAATAATCTAAAACTGAAGAAATACCCTCTGTGACAAAATTTAGTGAAGAAACTATAGGGCAAAATGGTGGGTTGTTAGGATTTTTGTGAATTTTGGGGTTTCCAAATAAAGTTCCTAACATAGAACTATCAATAACCATAAACCTGTACATATCAGGAGGAAAGAACCTTCTATTAAAAGTTCATAAAACTGGACCCCCACTGACTTAGAATTGTCAAATACCTTAGAAAAAGCAACACATAAATATTCCAAAGTGTTATCCAACATTTTTTCCAGAGCTAAAATATATTTAGTTTGTTCCATAATAAATAAACCCCCCACCCTTATCGGCCTTCATGAACTTTAAATGAGTACGGTTCCTTAGCTCTCTCAAAGCCACATGTTGCAAGTTAGTAAGATTATAATATTTCATTGCAACCTTATTGTTGCATCATTTTCTAATGTCTACTTCACAACAGAATTCAAACACTCTATTCATTAAATTTGGATTGAATGTACTTGGCTTACAAAACTTTTTTTTTCAAGCACAGTATCAGCAAATGTAAATTTAAGGTTTAATTTACGACAAAAAAGTTGTAGGTCCAATAATGTTCCACCTAAATCCATTCTTTTGGCCAGAAAAAGTTTGAGAACTAAACCTAAAACTGTTATTTGCTTATTAGTCAAAACACAATCAGATCAATTATAAATTTTACCAAAATGTCCAACTATATTTTCATTCAAGCAGTGGTTTTCATTCTGGTCCTCATAGACATTTTTTTTGTGTTGTATTCTCCTTGTCCCCCTTCTGAATAGTTAAGTTCTTGGGACAAGTTCCCGAAGGGATAACTTCTACCAAACACTGAATCTCATGGGACGGTGAATACAATGGTAATTCTTCAACATCATTTTCCTTTTCCAAAACCATGTTAGAATAGCCAGTGTCATCTTGATGAGTATTATCAATCAGAATCACAGCCTTCCAGGGTCTTTCAAAAGCTTTGTCACTCCTCCTTTCACTATGATTGGCTGAATGGTAACCATGGCTCTCTGAGATGTTTCTCTCATTGTTAAAGGTGGAGGGCATTTTTCTAACATTTGAAAAATGCATAAAAGCAGTATTGGACTTATAAGCTGAGACACCTCTTTGAAGTTTTTTTCATTTTCCTAATAACAAGGCTTTTCTCAAAGCCTTCTATTTGCCCCAGCATATTGGAACAGTCATCGCTCGATTCTGGTAACTTAGTAATTAGTTATTGTAGAGACTGCTCTACCTTAAGAACTTCCTCATATATATCCGCAATCCTGTTCTTGTTACAAGAAATAAGTAGTCGTAAAAAGTCCAGTCCCGACTTAATAAAAAAACAAAATCAGGTCCATAAAAAACTCATCCGATGACAAGACTCTGTTAGGACATTTAAAAAAATCTAAGACCTTTGAGGACAACATTCAATTCTATACATTTTTCAAAATATTTTGTTTCAACTACTAGTGCCCTGTATCTTTTGAATGACTTTTCAAGGCTAACTAGCAGTGCTCTGGCATCCGTTTTTACATCTTGTTCTTTAGAGATGTCCATGCCTTAAACAGAAACAGCAAAGGTGTTAAATAAATTTGTTAGAGTCAGACTGTAAAAATCATTGAGTTATTCAAACACAATGTCAATTAATAACAAACAATAATGCAGGAAAGCTAGGATATCTTAAAGCTCTAATGTACATTAGGAGGCAAAAAACCATACACAAAGTTTGTATAGAATTTTGACTGCTTTATTGACCAAAACACATTGGTTATATACATTTCATTATCAGTTTTGCCCACCTTACTGGTGTGGTCAGTGACAGGGTCTTTACATCATAGTTATTCATAAAAAGTGCTGATTTTGTGTTTTTCAAAAAGTCCTTTTCCCATGAGAAAGTTGCAGCCTTGCAGACAGCTGGTCAGTCACGATGACCTCCTGAGGATGTAGCCAATTTAAGGTTCTCTGATTAGTTCAAATACAATAGATGTAAGTCTTCCTTAAAGCCTCCTTTTGTTTCTCTTGTCCCCAGCTGCGCACTTATCAGAGATAGTGCGCACAAGGCTACTTCCCTGGTGGAGGCAGGAAAGAAGACATACACGCAAACAGATTTATTATTTTCCAACTTTGCAAAATAATCTTTACTTGAAAGACATGAGCCAGACTGCATCTGCAAGCTGCCAAGGTCAAATTTCTGATTACACTGCAGCTTGTGCTTCAAGCAATAATATGCAGGTTTATTTCTTCTATTATTCTAGCAAGACAGAATTAAATGCATTACCTAACCTTTATGGATTTAAGTACATTTATTCCTAACTAAAGCACACATTTCTCTATATATTTGATCATACAACTTATATGTGTTTGAATGATTGAATACACATCTTCCTAAGCAGCACACATTGTGAATATATTTTTCTAGGCAGCATGTATGTAAATATATTTTCTAAGCAGCACACATTGTAAATATATTTTTCTAGGCAGCATGTAGATTTTTCTAACATTCTCCCTCCTTTTAATGCATTTTATTCTGTTTAAAGCATAAACAATATTATTTCATTCCTCAGCCTTTCCCTTTCAAGGGCTTTCAGCTAAGTAAGTCATTGGTTTTATATTTCAGAAAAAGCATCATTTGAAATTAATCTTTTAATTTCAACACTTTGGTAAAGAGTTTCAGTAGCAGATATATCAACAAATTTTTGATTAATCTTTTCATGCAGGGAATTTCACAGTAAACACATGTTCCTATTAGGAGTATACCCACACAAATAGCAATTAAATGTTTAATAGGATGGAACCCCACCCCCCCAAACAGATTCTGGAAAAAGTCTGTCAGTGGGTTTGGGCCTGGTTTAGTCATTGCTGATACTTGCTGAATTACCTCTAGGTGGTCATTGATTTCATGTTGGTTGTCTGGAATGTACGCACAGCATTCTTCTTCGTGTACCACCTCTTGCCGCTAGGGTGAAGTAAAGAGCCATTCGATTTTGTAGCACAACAGTTTCTACTGGATTCATTTCATTAGTCACCAATTCTAGGGTGGAAAAAGTTGCATTGCTCATGACTTTTGACAGCTTCCTCAGCTCCCAGATCGATTTGACTGCTCCATAGGCTGGTGGCATTCCTGCCCTGGATATAACACTGTTGCCCAAGTTCATATGAGTCAATTTACTTTTGTCTTTCACTGAATTATGGCCTTTTCAACCAGCTTCGATTTTACCAACTGGATTCACAGGTTTTCTTTTTCTCACTGGACCTTCAGATTCTCGAGCTGTTTTCCTTACGTTTCGTATTTTACCCAAAGGTAATTCTGCAGTATGTCTTATTGCTGAAACCAGATAACCCAAAAACAACTGCGGACCAATTCTCAGGTAACCATTTATATGCCTTTTTCCCACAAATAAAATCATTACTTTGGTACTGATACGTGTTATCCCTGCATGAAACATTTTCCTATTCCTAATAGACAATTGCTTAGTTAAGACTAGATTGTCACATACTGCATTTAATGTAGTTTTCATTGAACTCAGATATGAATCATGGTTTGTATTACAAACAGTACCCCCACTTTTGACTTTAATGTAACATTTATAAGACATTGTTATGTTACCATTACTCCAGCCCACCTGGAGGGTATTACTCTCATACAATTTCTTTTTGTGTGAACAGGTAAAATAAAGCAATTTTGTCCTGTGATCTCACAGTGCCTGTGTCAAATAACAGGTTTTCCCAAGTTTCATTTATTCCCAAGGGGACAGCAGACATTAAAAGTCCTCCATATGCTGTGGGTATTGCAGTACAGACCCAGCAATTTGAAACGTTCATAGTCTCTACATAAACTCGTTTCATAGCCAGGTATGTGTTAAAGTTTGGGTGCCAGTCTGTAGCCAGTCCTTCATCACGTTTTATTAATTTTACTTCTGTAGTTATATGCAAGAAAAACCATAACAACAAAAAGGTTACTACAAACATAGTTATTAAGTGTATGATCAGTAGGCCAGTGAACCAATGTCTCTGGGGTTGTTTCACATTTTTATTTATTCTGCCTCTGGCCATCCTGTTCCTGTGGTATGTCCAAACTGAATTTCTTAACAGGTTTGCAATGGGTTAAATGAACCCAAGATGATCTCTCAGCAATTTTACTGCAGTGGGTGTTGCCAACAGTACCTGGTACGGACCTTCCCACCTTGGACTCGCCCAGTTCTTTCTCTTTATGACTTTCAGCCAAATCCAGGACCCGGGGTCAGCACGGCTTCTGGTTTTGTTTCTTGTTTATCTGAAAAGAGTTCAACTGCAAAACAGTCTTATTTATAACAGTTTCTTTATTTAATTAGCTAGTGAACTGTCAGCCTCCAGCCCTGCAGGCATGAGAGCTTTTACTGAGGCACATAATATGCCTTTCCAAATACTACTTTAAAGGGGATCAAATCCTTTACATTTGTTACTGTTTTTCATGCTCAGCAATGCTAGAGGTAAACAGCAAATCCAATTCTTCTGAGTCTTACTCATCAACTTTCTTAACTTGTTTTTTTTTTTTTTTTAAAATCCCATTGTACCTCTCCACCAGTCCTGCTGACTGTGGGTGGTAAGCACAGTGATTCCTTAAGGAAAAGCTTCTACCCATTTTGAAAACATATCTATGATCACTAAACAGTATTTTTCCCTTCACATTTATTTAACTCTATGAAGTCCATACGAATAGTATGGAATGGATATGGTGGTGTAGGGAAACTCCCTTGCTTGTTTTAAATGCTCCTTGTGCATGGTGCTTTGTTACAAGTATGACAAGCTGCACAAAATTTTATTGTATAATTTATGTATCCATATGTTTGGAATATTTTATTTACTAACTGTACCATCCCCTGTTGAGACATGGCTCTGCCCATGGCTCAACAAAGCTGCATTCTAAATAAATTAGACGGTAATATTGTTTTTTCCTTTGGAAATGTACAGTCCATTTTTAAAAATTGCACCTTGTTTTACCCAGTTTTGTTTTTCTGCTGTTGTAGTAAGCATTTGCATTGTTTTTAACATGTCTAAATGTAAAATCTCAAAGGGCTGTAATTTTTCATTAAAAAAATAAAGTTCCTGAGTCTGAGGCTGCTTGCTTTGCAGCTGCATCAGCTCGTGCATTACCTTTGAAATCTTATCCTGTTGTTTTGTATGAGCTACACATTTACAAATAGCTACTTGGTAGGCAACTGAATAGATTCTAATAGCTCCAAAATAAATTGCGCATGATTAATAGGTTTTCACTGGATGTAATCATCCTCTATTTTCTTCATTATTGTGCAACACATGCACTGTAGAAAAGCATACTGATTATCAGTATATATGTTTACTTTTTTTGCCTTTTACTAAAATACATGCTTCTGTCAAAATTACCAGTTCTGCTGCTTGAGCATACAAGTTGTGTGGCAAAGTTTGTGCTTCTAAATTTTTAGTGTCTGTAACTACTGCATACCCCACCAGATTTTTCCTGTAGGACCCCTTCTGCATGAGTCATTCACGTAATATGTCACCTCAGCATTATCCAAGGGCATATTTGTAAGATCTTATCTAGGTAAAGCTAACTGTTTATATGAGGTTGACTCAGCAGTATGGTCATACATGAAAGATGTCTAGCAGGAGAAAGGTATGCAACTTTTTCTTGTGGCAGAATTATTGCAACTGCATGAGGCATTCTCAATGTGAGAGGGTGGAATAACACCATTGAGGCTGAAGCCTGTACTGCCATTGCTGCTGCAACTACTGCTTGTACACAGTGAGGCAAAGATTGCACCACTGGGTCTAACTGTAATGAATAGTAAGCTATGGGGCATTGCTTATCCCCATGTTGTTGCTTTAATACTGATGTCATGTACCATTGCTTACAATCTATGGTCTAAAAAAAAACGTTTGTGATAACTTGGAAGTCTTAAAACTAATGAAGAAGCTATTAACTGCTTCAACCTGCAGAAAGCCATTTCTGCTTTTGTTTTTCATTGTAAAATAATTTGGTACCCAGTTCCAACAAAAATTAGTTGTACCTAGGAAAGACATTATTTCTTTTTTAGTTGTTGGTTTGGGTGCTTGCAAAATTGCTGTTTTTTTTTTTCCCTTTTTTCTTTTCCCACTATTTAGTATTTTACCTTTACCGAATATCACATATTCCAGGTATCTAACCTGTGTTTTTTTCCCAAAGTTTGTAACTTACTCTTGTTTACTTTGCGTCCTTGTATTACTAAAAATTTTAACAATGCTACTGTATTCACCCTGCACTGCTGCTGGGTGCTGCTAGCAAGATGTCATTTACATAAAGTAGTACTTGGCTGCCCCCTGGTGGAGAAAACCCTGCCAGGTTGCTAGCCATCTCTTGTGCGAATATCGTTGGACTTTCACTATATCCCTGTGGTAGTCGGGTGTACGTATACCTTTTGCCCTGAAATGTAAATGCAAACCAATGCTGGCTGTCAGGGTGGATAGGTATTGAGAAAAATGCATTGCTAATATCTACCACGGTGAAATATTTCTGTTGCGGCTTTAAATCATTTAATAAGGTATGTGGGTCTGGCACCGTAGGTGCTCTTGGTATTACTGCATTATTCACAGCTTATAAATCTTGTACCATCTGCCATTCCCCGTTTGCTTTTTTTTCTCTAAGTCTGCCCATTTAAAACTTTTGTTTTTTGTCAAGCTGACATGTGGCAGTCTATTGGACTTATACAATCTCATGAACTCCTGAGGTAATGAACAGCTTACTACACTGTTTCCCTCAGTATCCCAGCATAAAGTTTGTAATATTAATTTGTCAGCAGGATTTTTACTTATATTTTTTATTAGGTCCTGGTGTGCTACAGTAGTATGGAGTACAATGTAACAAGTGCTGCTGATCAGTGTCAAGGGAGGGTACCTTACTGATGGCTACGTTTATCAGTTCTTTGGTTACTGCCCTGGACCAATCATAACTAGGTCCTGGCTGTACCAATAATAGGCTTCACCCTCTGATCACACCACAAGAGCATTCATTTGTCTTTGTGCTTCCATACCCTGCATGGTAGGAACTACTGCTATGCCAAATATCTGCACAAGGTCTTTTCCCAGTAAGTTTACTGGATATTTTTGCAGAAACTACAATTTTACTTTTCTGAGTCATACCTGAAACAGGGTCAGTTATTGCTATATTATGGGAAAGTGGTTCCCTGTATAGCTGTCTATTTGCTGCTTTTACTAATATATAATCAGGTGATTTAGAATGTTTTGGTAACTTGGAGGGGTGTATCAAAGTCCGTGACGCTCCTGAGTCACACAGGAATTTGACCTTTCCTCCCTCCACCAGAAGTGTTACTTCTGGTTTTGTATTTGCTAGGTAGAGCTCCAGGCTCAACAATGCTAAATCTAAAATTTTATTTTCAGTTTTATTCTTTACATCTGTTTGTACTTCCTCTATTCCCTCTACTACATTCACATTTTCTTTTTGTTTATTAACCTTTCCTGATGATTTTTGGTTATTATCACTATTATATAGTCAGTCCACATCTCCTTTATCTTCTGTTATTGCTTTCTTATTTTGTTTATAGTCCCTAGCTAGATACCCTTTTTACCTGACTGTAATACAAATACTTCAGCTCCGTCTTCAACAGTGAAGACTTGTGCCCTTTTTTTCTTTTTACTATTAAAGTGTCTTTCAGTACGTCTAGCATACTCAAGTAAGGCTTGCAGCCTGCTTGTTCAGTGATTTATCATATGCCTTGTAATAAAACTACTAACAGAGGCAATGCAACCTTTTAAAAATGTATATATATATATATATTTTTTTTTAATTGTTATTTTAAGCATTTTAATAATCTAGCATAATATCCATCTACTGTCTCATTTTCCTGTTGTAGGCATTAATTAATGCAAGTCCAGTCTACTCTAAGTTTTCATTTTTCAGAGATTCTGTCTGTTAGACCTTTTACTCTGTTGTCTAAAAATGTTTCAGAATTTTTTAAGCTTCTGTTTTTCTTTTGCCTGACGCCCTGCATCAGATTAAAACTTGTTTAAGGAGTTTAACTAGTGAAAGTTTATCTAGTTTACTATCAAATTTATAGTTGTTAACACATTTTGCAAAATATCTCACATTATTTGCTCTCTGTAATTGTATATATTTTGCATCTTCTGTTAGGGGCGGGTCACGTGACCCTTTAGTGCATTCGTTTCCCATGTCTCTGAAAGAAAAAGAAGAGAGAGAGAGAGAGAGAGAGAGAGAGAGAAAACAACAACAGAACTGTTACGTAACCCTTTCTCTTGTACCACGTGGTATCTCTATTCCCCGTATTCACAGTAGTGTCTAGAATGACTGTTTACTTTGTTTTGCTTTATTTCCTGATCTATGACTCAAGATACAATACTTCGACTACCTCTCTCCCTGCTATCACAAACCTTAGCAATAGCACAGTGTAACCTGGTCCCTGATCTAAAACAAAAACAAAGAGAGGAATTCTGCTTACCCGAGCCTCCTGCTTATGTTTGATAGGCTTTTTAGGACCCAGTTTTCCGCTTTTCGGCCACAGATCAGATAAGTGGACAGCCTCTTTAGGCACGACAATTCAGTCGGAGGTCTTTCCTTCTTCTGCGCAGACTTCAGTACCACCTATATATTCTGACCTGTAGCTTACCAAGGGAATTCCGGCACGATTAGGACCAAGATGTTAAATAAATTTGTTAGAGTCAGACTGTAAAAATCATTGAGTTATTCAAACACAATGTCAATTAATAACAAACAATAATGCAGGAAAGCTAGGATATCTTAAAGCTCTAATGTACATTAGGAGGCAAAAAACCATACACAAAGTTTGTATAGAATTTTGACTGCTTTATTGACCAAAACACATTGGTTATATACATTTCATTATCAGTTTTGCCCACCTTACTGGTGTGGTCAGTGACAGGGTCTTTACATCATAGTTATTCATAAAAAGTGCTGATTTTGTGTTTTTCAAAAAGTCCTTTTCCCATGAGAAAGTTGCAGCCTTGCAGACAGCTGGTCAGTCACGATGACCTCCTGAGGATGTAGCCAATTTAAGGTTCTCTGATTAGTTCAAATACAATAGATGTAAGTCTTCCTTAAAGCCTCCTTTTGTTTCTCTTGTCCCCAGCTGCACTTATCAGAGATAGTGCGACAAGGCTACTTCCTGGTGGAGGCAGGAAAGAAGACATACACGCAAACAGATTTATTATTTTCCAACTTTGCAAAATAATCTTTACTTGAAAGACATGAGCCAGACTGCATCTGCAAGCTGCCAAGGTCAAATTTCTGATTACACTGCAGCTTGTGCTTCAAGCAATAATATGCAGGTTTATTTCTTCTATTATTCTAGCAAGACAGAATTAAATGCATTACCTAACCTTTATGGATTTAAGTACATTTATTCCTAACTAAAGCACACATTTCTCTATATATTTGATCATACAACTTATATGTGTTTGAATGATTGAATACACATCTTCCTAAGCAGCACACATTGTGAATATATTTTTCTAGGCAGCATGTATGTAAATATATTTTCTAAGCAGCACACATTGTAAATATATTTTTCTAGGCAGCATGTAGATTTTTCTAACAAAAGGGATCATAATTATGATCGAAAACAGAATGAAGGTCATTAAAAAAGTTGGTTTTCACACAGTTTCATAGTTTCATAGTTTAGTACTAGGCTATCTGCCCTGGGGCATTTGTAAGCCTAGCCATAGGGATGTGGCTTTCGCCACCCCATGAAATGGTACAAAAATGCACAGAATAGATTTAGAATACTGTGCCTCTGTCTAGTAGTGACACAGTGAAGGTCCCCTTATATAATAGAATTAGTTTACTGTGCCCCTGTCTAGTAGTGACACAGATGTGACCCCTGGGGTAAACGTACGATCTCCCATCCACTCATCAAGATTTCTCTTCAAGAGAGTCAGTGAGGGGCTCTGCCTAACATGAACTGGGATCTTGTTCCAGAGCATGGGAAGCCTCTGGGTTATGAATCTATCCCTCCAGCATGTCCTATTCATACTTGTGCTGAGGTTTAAGTCTTTAGCTCTCGTGGTTCTGATGGATTTGGATTTTTTTGAGGTGGAGCATGTCCATCCTTTCCTGATTGGACATGGCCTTGTACGTCAGGCAGAGAGCACCTCTGAGCAGGCGGTATGCTACTGAATAGAGCTGGAGTTTCTTTAGTCTGGCAGAATAAGACAGATGTTGGAGACCCTTGATCCTCTTGGTGAGGTACTTTTGTGGTCTCTCCAGCTGTTGCAAATGCCGGGTGAGGTACATACCAAATGGGGCATTGTACTCAATCATGGGTCTGATGAGGGAGGAATATAGGGGTACAATGACATCCTTGGATCTGGATGTGAATCCCTTCATGATAAGGTGTGCAAGGTAGAATGTCTTTCTAACCACTTTGGCAACGTGGGTGTCAAATGAGAGGTCGCTGTCGACTTGGGTCCCTATGTCCCTGATTACTTTTTCCGTACTCAGTGGGTTGCTGTCTATGTGATAATTTGTGGGTACTTTGTTTTTCCCAAAGGGGATGACTATACATTTTTTGGCATTTAGTTTAAGGCCATGACTCCGGCACCAGTTGTCCGTTTCTGTGAAGCCTTTTTGTAGGATGTATGTGTCCGCTGGTGTGTCGACTATGGCGCCTAGTTTGCAGTCATCTGCGAACTTTGTCAGCCACAACCCTCCCATGTTTGCTTTAATATCTGAGAAATAAATGCCGAACAAGAGGGGTCCCAGGACAGATCCCTGTGGGACACCACTTGTGACTGGCTTTGAGTTTGACATTGCTCCAGCAATTTTAACTTTATGGGTTCTGTCCTTTAGCCAGTTTGCAACCCATCTAGTGACATAAGGGTTTACATTTAAGCTGTTGAGCTTATCTATGATGCCTGAGTGGGGTATTGTGTCGAAGGCCTTAGCCAAGTCCAGGTAGGCTGTATGGACTGTTTTGCCCTCATCAATGGCTCTAGTGACTGTTTCGAAAAAGTCAACCAGGTTCAAAAGGCAGGATCTGCCCTTTACAAAGCCGAACTGGGTGGGGTCAAGTGTCTGTAGGTCCCCAATGTCTCTGTTTATGAGTTCCATAATGATTCTTTCCATAGCTTTGCAGACCAGGCTGGTTAAGCTTATGGGGCGGTAGTTCCCAGGGTCTGTAGAGGTACCCCCTTTGTGGAGTGGGACCACTGTTGCTGTACGCCAGTGTTCAGGTACATATCATGTAGTAAGGCTAAGGTTAAATAGCATTTTTATGTGCGGGTTTCGCTCCTCCTGGAGTTCACATAGCACGCAACCCGGAATTTTATGCTGCCTCTTATTTTCCACAACAGTTTCCACAAGAGTTGTTACACAGTCCTCATCTTCAGAACTAGTAGAGTGCATTCTGTTGTGGGAGCTAGCTTTGTATAAATTCAACAGACTATTTAAAGTCCTATGCATATCATTAGTAGAGCCTATAAGAGTAGTGAGCAATTCCCCATCAAGGGTAGAAGGGGTAGGATGAACAGAAAATTCCATAAGTGGATCCTCGCTCACACCAGCCATCGAAGGGAACACAAAACACCAAACAAAATATGAAAATGTCCCCACATGATAAGCAGAAAGTCCAAACACTTCACAAAAATTCACTAAAATGGTAGAGCAAGGACAACGGAACCAAATGAACACAGACTTTAGCGAACAAGTCACTTTAATTTTCACTTTCGTCCCAAAAGAGACTTATTCAGAATAAATTTACCACGACACACACACACCTTTTTATACAAATACATAAATTACCTAATCAAAACAATAAAACACTTAATACACTCAATTATGCAATTATCCAGTTAGAAAATATGTGACTAACAAAAAAAAAATCTAAGAACGTAAAACTAACTCTCAAAACTCTATAAGGAAAAAACATTCATCTCACTAGCTTAATAAATTTTTAGCCTTCTGTATTTCAAAAAAAATTTTAAATTTATAGTTTTGTTCATACCGGGTGGCTTTTCCTCCCCTAATTTTAGCAGCAATAAGGTCTCTCTTTGTTCAATCTTCTCCTTATAACCCCCTCCCCTAATGTTTCTTGGTACTAGCTCTAATATTGAAAAAAGTCCAAGCTTTTAAAGTTTATCTTGGATAACGTGGGATCTGAGGTCAACTTTTTAGACGTGACCATTACATGGGATATGGTAGGACTCAAATTTGGTATTAAAGTATATAGAAAAAATACTTTTGTGAACAGCTACTTACATTATTTTAGTAATCATTCAACCTATATGAAAAACAATATTCCAAAAGGCCAATACATACGTGATTCCAGGATGGCGATGGAAGATCGAGTGTTTGAAAAGGAAATCAAATTTATTATGGAACTGTTTTTAGAAAGGGGGTATAAAGAGAGTTTATTGGTGACTATAGCAGATGATATTAAGGAATGTATGGGCTATAGAATTTCAACCCATATTAAAATATGTTTTTAAACAATGTTCTAAAAGTATGAATACTGTTAGTCATGAAATGTCCTGTTGTCTTGAAATGTGAGTAGATAGAAAACGTATTACTTCAATTATTAATAAGAATTGGAATATACTTCGAGTTAATTTAGATCTAATATAAATTATAGGTAATGAACCAAAATTTACATATAAGAACACATAATTTAAAAAGATGTTTACAAAATGATACTTTTCATGATTATTCTACATTAACAAAGACCGGGAAGAATAAGGGAATGTATAAATGTGGCCTCTGTACTGTTTGTAGGTATATTTTGGAAGACCCTTTCATTAACTTGTCTCATTTGGATAAAATTATTCTTGTTACTGGAGTGTTTAATTGTAATATGCAAGGCATAGTTTATATAGTATTTTGCTCACGTTGTGGGGATTTTTATATAGGGATGTCAACTAGAAGTTTAAATAGACGTATTAAGGGACATCTTTACTCTATCAAGAGTAAGAATAGTAATAATGCTTTATTTAAGCATACACAGGTGTCAAAATGGTCAGAAATTCCTTGTTTCAATATTAGAACAAGTATCAAGAAACATTAGGGGTGGGGATTATAAGGAGAAGATTTAACAAAGAGAGACCTTGTGACAGCTAAAATTAGGGACAGACAAACCACCTGGTATGAATGAAACTATAAATTTAAAATGTTTTTTGAAATACAGAAGGCTAAAAATTTATTAAGCTAGTGAGAAGAATGTTTTTTCCTGTATAGTGTTTATGTATGAGAGTTATTTTATATGCTCTTAGGTTTTTTTTGTTTGCCAAGTATTTTTTAATTGGATAATTGAATAATCGAGTGTATCAAGTGTCTTTATTGTTTTAATTAGGTAATTTAGTCACATGTATTTGTATAAAAAGGAGTGTGTGCTGTGGTAATTTTATTTTGAAGAAGTCTCTTTTGGGATGAAAGTGACAATTAAAGTGACTTGTTTTCTAAAGTCTGTGATCATTTGGTTCCTTTGTTCTTGCTCTACCACTTTAGTGGATTTTTGTGAGGTGTTTTGACCTTCTGCTTACTTTGTGGGGACATTTTCATATTTAGGACTGATGTCATGTTTAGCCAGTTATGGTGTACAATGTTGATATTTGATAGCGATGCAAAGTGGAAAAATTATGGCCAACTTACTGTTCTTGTATATACTTATACATTTCAACCCCCTCATACACTAATAACACAAGCCACAGCAATGATTGTTTTTACACACTGCATTTGAATCTACCCACAACCGCTTTTTTCCCATTTGTTGCATATGGGGTCAGGTGTCACATCAACAGTGCCAGTCATCTAGAGCTAATGTTCACACTGCCAGGTGGCTAGCCCTACCACAGTTTTTTTCTACATCACAGACATGCACACTCAGACCTATGGCCAATGTAGACTGCCCATTCCACCTACTATATGTCTTTGGAATGTGAGAATATACCTAGAGAAAACTCACATCAACACAGAGAGTACATGCAGACTATGCAAAGAAGACACCCAGCCAAGATGTGAATTTGAATGCAAATAGGAAAGCCATGTGAAACAATAAACATTGTAAGCAACATACTTCAGAAATGTACTGGCTCTCAGAATGATTTAAAGTACCTTTCAAGTATTTACCATAACTAGATTTCCCGACAGTTTTCTGGATTTATTGACAGGGACCCTGATTTCCTGACTGTCAGGAAAATTTCCTGACAGGTGGCACCCCTACACAAGCAACTGGCAAAGTATCTACTTTAGTGAATGCACTGAATGTTTTTGCTAGAACCAAATATAATCTGTCATTTTTCAGACATCAACTGTGGCAGAAATGTATTGCTCAGAGAATGCTAACAACTGCAGGAATATGAAAGTTCCCATGACAGACCAGTGCTAATCTTTTTCTAGTAGTAGGAAATTTCCTACCATCATATTCATCAAATCTATGAAGAATAATTCTTTCTATTACTCTGTATGGTATGCATGTTAATCTGGTGTTTTAATTTTATGTGTCTGAAAGAATCCGCCATTTATGAACAGGAACCTGTGCTGCTTGTTGCCACATTTCTTGTGTATACCCATCTGTCAGTAATCTGCTTAAAATGGGTTATAAAAATAGCTATGTTATCTTTGAGTTGTCATAAGAATGCTCTGGAATATTAGTGGGTTCTGTAAAGCTACTGTTGGTTTTATTCAAAGCTGTTTCTATAGTATATTCTATGATAAACCATATGATTCTTAGTGTAAGTGCAAAGGAAGATCTGAGACATCTGCCATTAGGTTGAATATGCTGTACTGTCTTTACTTCATTTGCACTTCAAGTCCTGGAAATTAGGTTATCTGTAACCATTTTTTTATCTAGCTATCGAAATCTGTCAGAGGCTTGCTTGATAAAGGTTTAGGTAAATGATATATGGGTGTTGTGTAGGCTATTTCCTTCTGGTATACTGTTATCATAATTGTTATTAGTGCAGAATTACCAGAAAGACCAATGTTCTGTTTTCAAGTGACAATGCAGATTATCTTCACACAATCTATACTGCTGCTGAGCTTGCAAATTACTTTTTTTAGATGAAGGTGAGACAAAAATGGGTAGCTGTCACTGTATTTTTGAACCTCAGTGTTTTCAGTGCTGTTGTATTTTTAGTGTACTACATCATGATACTAGGTTGGGGGATCTGCAGATATCTGACCACACATTTCCCACCAAAATGGAAGTTAAAATACTCTACTGTAGTTATGATTGCCATTGTCGTCTGCATGTTTGATAGTAATTATGCCACTTTTTGCTATTCTCAAGATTCCTTTTTCATTCTGGTAAAATTACTGCTGATTCTTGAAGAAGTTTGAGATATTCCGCTGTCACATACCACCCTTAGAATCAAGTATGTCTTTATGATTTACTTCTGGGATGGTAGAAATGTTTGTGACTGCCTTCTCATTCATTGGAATTCATTCATAAACTGTTATATTTTGAAGGAACTGTGCATGATCATAGGCTGTAGAACCTGTGACCTGCTGAAGTCACTGGTGCTGTTTCAACATAATATTTAGTACCGGACATAATCAACATGATATCCTGATTGTTACCTACCAACACATGGTGTAGGGACTGTGTTGATTAGTAATTAATGAAATGCATCAGAGTCATTTGAAATTACTATAAACTGTATAGCTGTAGTAATTAAATATATTTAAAATGTAGGGTGTGGGCTGCCAAGTAGCTCATTATTTTCATAGATACGTACTAGGCTAGTTGCCCTTGTGAGACATTTAAGGATAGCCAATTTCCCCTTCAAAGATGAAATCAAACTCTGTACCTTGTGTTTGTGAGGTAAACACCACAAACATTATAACAACCTCCTATTATTCATTTGTTAAATGAATAAGGAAGGTCAATGACCATGAGTGCCTCCTTCTTAGAGTAATCCAGTGGTAAAGTGTCCTTATAGGTAAGTACTAGGCTAGCTATCCTTGAGTGCACGTTTAAACCAAGCCAGTTTCTTAGAGGTGAGATTCAAAACTTTTACCTTTTGTCCATTAAGTAAACACGTCAACCCTTATGCCAATCTCCTGTTATTCATTTGTTAACATTTAACATAGCGAAACAGTAAAAAGCAACGGAGATCTTGCTTTCTCCGTTGCTTTTTTTTTTTTAAACCTGTCTCGCTATGTTAAATGGGTTTAACATAGCGAGACAGCTTTAAAATAAGCAACGGAGATCTCCGTTGCTTATTTTAAAGCTGTCTCGCTATGTTAAACCCATTTAACATAGCGAGACAGGTTTAAAAAAAAAAGCAACGGAGAAAGCAAGATCTCCGTTGCTTTTTACACACTGTGTCGCTATGTTAAAGGAGTTTAACATAGCGAGACAGCTTTAAAAAAGCAACGGAGATTTCCGTTGCTTTTTTTAAACCTGTGTTGCTATGTTAAACTCTTTTAACATAGCAAGACAGTGTTTTAAAAGAGACTTATACTAATGGAAAAAGTCCGGGCGACCGGACCTTTTTCCATTAGTATAAGTCGATTTACAACGTGCACGCTGGCCAATCAGCGTGCACGTTTTGGAATATTAATGGGGGGTCATGGTATAATTTGAATTATTGTTTACAAAATGTTGTATTAATGTTAATGTCAGTCAGATTTTATGTGGAAATTATCTCCTCAGGCCGCCACTGAAAAAGAATACTTTGTCCAGTCGGACTTTCTCAGTAAAAAATGCAAAAAAAAAATATATATATATATATATATATATATATATATATATATATATATATATATATATATATATATATATATACACACATACACATATAGATAGATACAGGTCTATATCTATATCTGTATCTATATGTATCTATCTATATATCTCTATATATTACAATTACTTCTGACCTTTGCAGTACAAGCTATAGTTAAAAAGGGACCAGATTAGATAGATGTACTTCCATATTAGCAAACAAATAAATAAAAACAAGATAATCTACAAAACCTCAAGGACTTAATATTAAAAAAAAAAATGAGGAACAAAAAGAAAATTACCTCCAAGGTGAAGAAAAAACAAACTCTAGCAAACTACTTACAACAAATAAGAAAGTGGCTTGCTACAGTTATAATACTAAACACAAAGTGCTTCAGTGCTTCAGCCATGTCCACAAATATGCCCCCTAACATGTTCTACCCAGAGTAGCCACCCCCTTCACCTTGTAACTATGCCTGTGCCATACATGCTCTAGTTGGTTACATTTGAAACATTTAATCATGATGCCTGAGCATGGATCATAAACTATGGTCCCCTTTAACTTTGCAACCTGCAGTGGTGGACTGCGTTGGCCCCCGCGAACAGAATCAGTTTATTTTCAAAGCATAACATATGACATTGGTCAGACCATCTGCAATCAACAATGCAAAATTAAACATCTGAGATTTTTATGCATGGCTGATATGTGTGCTGACAACGGATACCAGGCTAAGGGAGACAGATTTAAAGATGCCGTGTATTTTTTCTTCTTTCTTATTTCCTGCTAGCAATACATTTAGTTTGCTAAATGTGTATAACCTTGTGACCTTGTTTCATATGAATGTAAAATGAAATGAAAGGAAATGCATAAATCTATAGTTTTAACTGTAAAATATAACTTCTTGCATCTCCTTTGATAGTAGGTCATAAATGTGTCTTTTTTCCCTGTAATGGAAAGTGTTTGTTTAATACAGAGTGAAAGACAGAGAGAGAAATATGGACAGGGCTTGAGCGGAGCTGGTGAAATAGAAAAAGACTGAACCAGTCTAGGTTATTTAGATCATATTTTACTCATGATTCTTTGGATTCAGAGAATTATTTGGAAGTTAATCTTACTGGAGGAATATTTAGGATTATGAAGGAAAAAGCAACCTGAACAGATAGGTAGTCACTGAATGTATCAGGAAATCATTTGATATTTTTAACTTTATATGGGATGTTTATACTAATTAAATAGAAAGTTATTATTTGAAGAGATGTCTGGTAGGGTATGTGAAATGACTATCTGGGTGAGATGTTTTTGGAAAAAAATGGTTAATTTGAAATTTCTTAGCTCCTTGACAATCAGCATTAAAATCAATGTGTTATTCCTTTTGCTTTCTTTTACAATTTCTTTTATTTTAGCTTTGAAAGGTTTTAGAATGTGGTTCTTGTGCACAAATGCAAGAAAAACCTTACAATGATTGCTCATAGATTCAAAAGGTCATAGGCAGTTATTAGGCTGTCTGCCCAAGGACCACTTTAAGTCTAATCAAGCTTAGCCCAGATTTACCAAAATATTGCTAATGTGCCAATACTGCAAGGAATTTTATGAGTCATGATACAGGCTTGTATACATTAAGTGTTCACAGGCTGCCCCTGTCTATTTGGGACATAGTTGCCAAATCAGGGGTAAAACTTTGATTTCTCATCCATTGGCCCATGTTGTGTTTGAATATGATTAGGGTTTAGGTCTTTAGGATGGGTATTTCTGATGCTACTTATTTTGCAGATATGCAACAAATCCATCAGTGTGAGATCAGAGGATGCCGTGTAGGCTAGGCATAGATTGCCATGCAGCAGTCTGTAGGAAACTATGTACAAGTAAAGGGCTTTGAGACAGTCTTAAAAAGACGTGTTGTTTACTCCCTGTATTCTTTTTGTAATTACTTTCTGTGGTCTCTCAAGCTGTTTCAGGTGTCTAGTCACATACATGATGAAAGGTGCATTGCATTCGATGACTGGTCTGATGAGAGCCGAGTGCAGTAGAACAATTACCTCCTTGGACCTGGGTGCCATGCCATGCCCTAACTTATATTATAGATTGAGCAACAAAGAATGATTTTTATCACTATAATAGATAAGTGGTGGCAAAGGTCAAGTTACTGTCAGCAGACATTATCCAAATCCCTGACCACTGGGTCTACTTAAGTACATTATCAGTGTGGTAGTTTCCAGGGATGACTGTCTTATGATGCATTTTTTTTTAGTTGACTGTTAGTCCATGGCTTTAGCATCAGTTGTTTGTCTGAGTGAGTTTCTTTTGAAGTGCATCTCTGTCTTTAGGGGATTCAATGACCATGCCTAGTTTGCAGTAATTTCAGGAAAGGCCCCAGGACCAATTCCTGTGGGATTCTGGTAGTGACTGGCCTCTTTGTAGAGATGGATTCCCCTCTGCTACCTTTTTGTGACCTGGCAGTCAGCTGTCTATTCATTGGGTGACATATGGGTTTACGCATAATTTTGAAAGTTTGGTGAGATATTGTGTCAAATGCCTTGGCCAGGTCAAATTAGGCAGTGTGCACTGTTTTGACCTTGTTTATGGCTTTAGTGACCTTCTTGAGGAAGTTCACCAGGTTACACAGGAATTAACTACCTTTGACAAGTCAGTGACTGCAGGTTTCCTATGTCATTGTTTATCAGCTTCATGATAATTCTTTTTGCATGGCCTTGCTTACAAAATGAGTCAGACTTATGGGTCTGCAGTTCTACAGGTCCATGGAAGGCCCCCCTTTGTGTAGGGGTTATAACCCTTGCAGCCCTCTATTTATTTGGCATGGTGTCTGTCTGAAAACTATGGTTAACTATAGGTTCTAGTGGGCCTGACAGGTTATTGCTAACAGCTAGTGATGCTAAAGCTCATTTGTGAGAGTCTTCATTAGTTGAGGTGGTATTTCTTAAAAGCTTGCTAATTATTATTACTTATATATGTATGTATGTATATATATATATATATATATATATATATATATAGATAGATATATATATAGATAGATATATGTGTGTATATATATATATATATATATATATATATATATATATATATATATATATATATATATACATACATGTATGTATGTATGCATTTATTTTGTATTCAGTTAGTGGCACGATACTTCAGCCTATCTTTAAGCTAGGTTTGACCTCAGGAAATATGAAATTATTTTTGTATAAAGCATGATGGGCAGCTGTTTTCTTTAAGTCAGATTCCACTGATTCCAGGTATACCTGGTCTGTTTGCATTGATCCATGCCTTAAGATAGTCCAGTTTATTTGTAATATTGTATTCACTTTTGCAACCTATTTTATATCCTTTGCAACTTACAGGATAGTGTGGATGTAGAGCTTGTGTTGTAGTGTTAGCAGTATTAGGTAGTAAGTCGCTAATGAAGTTAACAAACTAATTATGGGTAACAGAATCTCTAGTAATGTGATAGTGGGAAGCTACTTGAGGGACCAGGATTAGGATTAATATCACTAGTTCTGTATGCTTTTAGTAAAAGTAACTAGAAAGATGGAGATGTTGACCTGATTTGGTAATCAAAACATTTGTTTTAAGAAATTCTAGACTGGTATAAAATTGTGGTTTTGGAAAAAGTATCCCGCACTTCAAAAGGATGAACTACTTGATAGTTTCTGCAGTGGCTTTGTTCCATAATGAGGTTGGGCTTTGTATTTGCCATGATAGTGCACAGCCGGTTGTATACAAGATGCTCTTTAGTGAAAAAGGAGATGGAGAAATTATGAAGAGCTGAGTGTTTATTAGAGGTGGTTTTGATTTATCAGGTCTTAATGCACTTGCTGTTATTTGGGGAAAAACATATGCTGAGGAAGTTATGAAGGTGGAAGTGTTTGGTTTATTGATTTGGTTAAGCAAGTTTTTTTCTTTACAAGAAAGGAGAAAGGGGATACTCAAGGATGGAGGAGTTATGATTTAGCTGTTAAGTTGGCATTTTGCAATAATTGGTGAGGGATGCATGAAAGCTTGTCAAGCTATAACAGAAATGATGTAGGAGGTGGGCGAGAATGGTGGCAGGGTAGGAAATAAAGTGGAGCCAGGCATTATAAGGCAAAGTGGAGTGGGATTCAGCTGAACCTATGTATGTTTAAAAAACAAAGTAAACTCTGTTGGAAGAGATGTGGACTGTTCATGCAATTATTCCCTACAGCAGGCATTCCAAGGGACTGAATAAGTGATTTTGTTAATTATAAAATTAACTAACTTTGGTTTTATTTATTTATCTTTTGTTGACTGGGTTAGTCACACTAGTCTAGTGAAATCTTTTCAGGGGAGACCTAAGGTGGTATTGATGCTAGTAGGGAAATTTGGCCAGGACATTGGAGATCTTCCCCTACTTGTCAATGTTGTGAGGGGGGTCCATTTTGCAGGAGCACATCCTGTTTCTGTTCCACAAGCAGAGGTGGCTCAAAGAAACAGGGAGTCAGATGGAGATAGAAGGAGATGATGGAGAAGAGAGAGAAATGGAGGAGAAAGCAAATACTGAGATGGGAGAATGTGTGCATGATTCAGAGGAGATGTTTCAATGAAATCTGTTTGATGGAGATGAGTCAGCAAATGATGTATAATTACAACCCTCCAGTTGGGACGGTTATGGGATGACTTATTTAAAGAAATGGTGATGAAGAGTGAGTCAGAAAATGAACGAGATGTTTTTTGAGTGGCATTATGGTGAAAATACAAAAGGATGATGCAGCAAAAAATATTTAGTTATTCACTTTCACAGTATGGTACTATATCAGCCTTGAGTTAGCCACAAATATGCCTGCATTACATTCACCATTTCTGGTATTCATTGTGTCTGATATGTGAATTATGCTGTAGCTCACATAATATAAAGTGATTCTGGTGCATCATGGGCAATATGTATCTTTTATTCATATTTTGTTCAACTACAGCATTTTAAGCACTTTTCATCATTAGAATAGCATTCTCAGAGTATGTGTATGCTTATAGTCATCAACTTCAATGTGACATTAATGGTTTTGTAGCATGAATGGATTTGTAGCATGCATTATTGCAGTACACTAAGTAGGTAGCTGCAACTGGCACATGCAAGCCGCAGATGAATATCACTGCCCTTTCATTTAGTTTAAATCAGTAGAAGTACACATTTATGGCACAAGGTATATGTGAATAATGCAAACAAACAGAATGGGAGCATATATTGGACCTGAAATGTGAAACTATGGGTAACCCATAGGTAGACTCACTTTCAACTGCTTATATTGGTAAGTGTACATTCCAAGCTCTTCAGACCATAATTGCTGCTGTGTTTTGTGTTGTGCACCACCACATGTTGTACTGTACTTCATCTTACCGACTGCAGAGTGCAGTACATTGGGAAATATGCCCTTTAATATGATAATGCCCTGCTGCAAGAAGTCGGTTGTCATGCATTGCACTCTCATCTAGAAAATAGTCAGAATAAAGACCACAGAGAAGTGGAAGACACATCCATGGCATCTGTGATATTTATTGAACATTGTAATGAAGATCCACATGCTTACATACAGGATGTAGTTAGACCGTATCCCATAAGTTACATATGAAGCACAGTATTGCACAGCTAGCCACACCAGTGGTCATACTTGGTAACATACATGTTACTCAGTGTGCCATATAAGATGATTCTGCCATGTAATACATGTCCCAAATTAACCATAATTTTTATCCTGGCTGTACAGCATTGGAATGCCTTCCTTTCTATCTTCATAGTCACCTGCGAAACTAGACATATCAGCATCATGTTATCTTATTAGTAACTGTAATACCTGGTTTCAAAGCTGTAACTAGAGGGGGAAAAGGGGGGGACTGCTCCAGGCAAAAGTTCTTAGGGGGTGCAATCAGCAAGTTAAATGGCACATGAGTATAGCACTGGCATTGATGTATAAAGAAGTAAGGATATTGTAGCTTCATAAATGAATGTCAGTGCATCATTTGCAGTCATAACTGAAGGGCTGAAGTGTTTTATGTTTAGTGAGTATGCTGTTAGCAAAGACTCAAACATATTTTGTTGTTGTTGTCGTGACCCTAATGTTGAGTTGAGGGGCCGTCATTTTGGGATCTGCACAGGGCCCCAGATGATGTAGCTACAATTCTTCTTGATGCACTCTTATTACATGCTTAATCTTACCTTACCTCACCTGTAAAGAAAAATATTGATAATGCCATACTTTCTTTACTGTTTCAAAGAGTTTTCTGTTTTAAAATCTTTTGTATATAATCCTTGTAAAGCTTCTTTTCACTTGTTCCATTTGACAGATGCTCAGTGCCCACAAATAACTTACCTAGTCAGTAAATACATAAACAAGGAAAGAGGTAAGCAAATAAATGAATCATATCCAGTAAAGTTAAATGTGAGCAGTGTCCATGCTGTGTAAAACAGAAGATGTCAAATTATACTGAATACCCTACTTGAAAAAGGCCTAGTAGCACATTGCAACCTCCTGAAGGAATTGGATTAGGTCTACAGCAGCCCAGTCTGTCATGCTATACATGTTTGCCCGGGCAGTATTGCACCTGTTGTTCAACACATTGTCCATACTGTGTATTAATGTTAGTATCCCTGGTCAAAAGGGGTAGCTAGTGTACCGGAAAAATCATACCTTTTGTATGCCACTCCTCCTGAATACTTTTGGTAAGCTGTTGTATAGAGGGATGCAGGCACCATGATAGGGGACTAGCTACACTACTGCAGTATCTGAGATATGAATTATTGTACATATTGCTGAGTGGATACCTTTTCTGCCTACAAAACAGCTGTATCATGTGTCTGTGCATTTATTGTAAACAGTATGCCATGTAGTGCCTCTTAGACATATGGGGACTCATTACTTCTATAAATAATCAGTAGCTGGCTCAATATCATATAGATTTTACTCAAAACTATACTGGCAGTAACAGAGAAGTGGGCTTCTTTGATTGGAAAACCAACTGGAAGAGTATGATAGACTACCCATTGGCCAAGCCATTATTTTTTATGAAATAATGATTGGAATAATTGCTATCAGGAGGTATAAAATAAAAAGTCTACAGGAAGCCACATGGATTTATTTACATGCAAGGGCAAACACAAGGCATACTTAATATACAGAATTGTACATAAGCAAGTCAGATAGAGCAAAGTAGGTAAAAAGGAGGGCAGTAAGCAGAGGTGGAGGTTGTGGCTGGAGCAGAGGCTTTGTGAAAAAAGGAGGCAAAAGTTAGGAGCTAATGCACGAAGATACATAAAAAGTGAATGTAAAGATTAAGTCACTAAAACCTCTGCTGGGCTTTACCATAACAAGATATTCAGCATGCATGTATATCTACTACATCATGCGCCACAGCACTGCCAATGTGACCTGATGTACTAACGTATATACTTCTACCGTTTGCAATACCCATGGGGTTACCTGCTCACTACTGACCTAGTCTTTGTGAGTGTAAATCCATGAAGCTGTGTTTACCCTGCATTTCTTCAACAGCGCTTTTCAGTACTTCACCCTCTGTATATCTCTTTGCATCACAGGTCACACAGTTCTGTAATAGCAGCTTGTGTCAGGCCATACAGTACCCTTCTGTCACACCAAAGCAGGTAGTTCTGGGCCTGTGTTCTTGGGTGAATTATGCTTTGAGCTATGCTGTTCTATTTTTTTTTTTACTTTTCTTTACATTTTTTATCAGCTATGCTGTACTTGAGCCTACTTCACCTGTGATGACAATAAAAATCATGTTGTTGTCAATACTATGTTTTCTTTATTGCTTCAAAGAATTGTTTTTTTTTTGAGAGTGTGTGTGATCCTTGTGGTGCTTTTTTTCTCCTTAAGTCCTCTATGTATATGGTCTGTGTCCACTAGTAGCCTACCCAGCTGTACTTATTTGTTGGAATGTTGGCTACAGATATTTGTTTCTGATCCTAGTGCTTTTCTTGAGTATGGTATAGTGGTTATGCCCTGTTTCTACCTCAAATTATAGCTTTCTAGTATGACTTTAAAATGCCTTTAATATATTTACCTTGGAATCATGTCACTTCTAGGAATATCTAATATACAATATTGTTCTCACTCTGCTGGGGTCATTATATCCCACAAAGAACAGGCTAAGAACTGTCCCAGTTGTTTCATCGGTTCATAGGCTCATATGTGTTTACAACGATAATGATCACAAGGGCCATTTTATGCCTAGCCATGCATCCCAATTCTCTGACAAGTTCAGATATGGACATTGTGGCACATATTTTAAAGTGTAATTGTTTTTGAATTTATTGTGCACAATTCTTAATTAAACATCAAACCATTGCCATGTTGACATTATTTTTTTATAAAAATGGCAGTTGGGACTGTTCATAGACACATGCAACATTTCTATCCATCACAGTGAGGTCTATCACACACAGTTTGTATTTGCACAAGTTGGAACTACTACAGCTAAATCTGGTGGGAAAGGATTGCAGATGATACAAAGGAATTTTCTGTTTTGCCACACATAGGTTCATAGGTAAGTTAGATGTCCTTGTGGGCCATTTTAAGCCTAGCCAGTTTCTCTTTTTATGCTCAAAATAACCTATCCCATTTGGTTATAGATTGGCCTTATCCATCCATGGTCGATAATTATATATTACCTCTATGAGAATAACTGGGTTAATACAATAGATAATTTGAGGGGATGCATGCCTGGAATAAAGCATTTAGGGGCACCCTCTGTCAATTAGTAGCATGGGGGCAGTTCTGGGGGAAATTCTTTGTTTCCCATCCACAGATCCAAGTTGTGCTGAATATGGACAGAGATGAACTTTGTCCACAGCAGCAGTGTCCCCTGTGAGATGTACCTGTCCCTCCAAACTGTTCTGTTGATGTTTCAGAAGAGGTTTAAATCCCTACACTAAGTATTTCTGATGACATTTGACTTGGTGATGTGCAGTAGGTCTATCTGTAATAGGTCAGATGATGCCTTGTATGAGAGACACAGGTCATCTCTTACCAGTCTGCAAGATACTGAATATAGTGACATGGCTTTGAGTCAGTCCATTTGGGTATGTTGTTTAGACCCTGTATCCTTTTAGTAAGGTATCTCTGTGGGCATTCCAGTTGTTGCATGTGTCTGGATAGATACATGCTAAATGGAGCATTATGTTCAATGACTGGTCATACGATGACTTGAGTAAAGGGGGGCAATGACATTCTTAGATCTAGATACAATCTCTTTGTTTATAAGCTGTGCAATTTAGAGGGACTTTCTTATAGCATAGGCACATGTTAGTCAAACATTAGGTCATTGCCCACAAAAGTTCCCAAATCCTGAACAACTGGGTCAACTGTTATGGGCAGCTTGTCAATGTGGTAGTTCCATGGGGTAGATAACTTCCTAAAGGATACAGTAAGGTATTTTTTGGCATTTAGTTTTGGCTGTGATTTTAGCACAATATTTATTTGAGGCAAGCCTTCCTGTAGGATAGCCAAGTTATTTGGGGATTCAATGACTGCTCCTAACTTGCAGTTATCTGCAAACTTAGTCAGCCAGAACCCTTTGGTATTGGCTTTTACTTCAGAAAAGTAGATGTCAAACAGGAGAGGTCCCAGCACAGAACCTTGCTGGACTGCATTGGTGGCTTGTCTCTTTGTGGAGGTAATATCCCCTAGTTTGATTATCTGCATCCTATCTGTGTTGCAACTGGCAATCCAGCAGGTAGCATAGGGGTTTATTCCCAGTTTATTTCATTTTTCTACTATGCCTGAGTATGGAATTGTGTCAAAAGCTTTGGCCAGGTTGAGGTATATGGTGTGTAACATTTTGCCTTCATCCATTGGTTTGGTGACCTTTTCAAAAACTTCCAGCAGGTTGACTAAGCATGACCTGTCCCTGCTGAATCCTAACTGTTCCCTATGTCCTAATTGATTAATTCCATAATAAGTCTTTCCATGGCTTTGCATATGAGGCTGGTCAGACATATGGGTCTGTAATTACCTGGGTCTGTGGAAGGTCCTCCCTTATGCAGGAGAATTACTGTAGCTGTTCTCCATTCGCTAGGCATAAAACCTGTATGGAGGCTGAGTCTGAACAGTGTTGTTAGGGGTGTGGCTAAATCATACTTCATGGTATTTAAGATGCATCCAGTGATATTGCCAGGAGCCATTGATGCATTATTTGTAGTTTTTGATAACACTTTTAGGACTTGGTCTTGTGTGATAGCTATAGCGAAGCTAGTTTCAGCTATATCTTGAGGGACAGGCTGAGGGGATAGAGGGATAAAATTAGAGCTAAATTTATTGTCCAGTACGTTTGCTATGTCTTCATCATTAGTGTAGATAACATCATTCACAATCAGCTCAGCATATTGCTGTGCTTTTGAGATTATGAATGTAACTAAAAATGCGTTGTGATTATCTTTGGCTTGGGTAGCTATTTTAGCCTCAAACTTGGCTTTGGTGGATTTTATTAATCTCATGAGTTGTTTGTTTATTTCAGAGACAATTTAACATTCTGGGAATTACTCTTCTTACTTTTGATCAAAATTCTTTTCCTTTTATTATAAAGCTTGTTGATATTGTGGTTCCAGCATATGGGTTTGTTTCTGAAGACTGTCCTCCACTTGTTCCTACAGGGTACATGCTGCTATAGAGTGGTGCTATACATTTCTATGTATTTAGTGTAGTTAACTGGGTTTGGTGGGGATTTGAAGCTTACCAATGTATCACTTAGGAGAAGGTAGTTTATCTTAAAGAAATTTCTAAAGGGACCTTGGGTGGAATGGGTCTCTGGTTTCAGTTTTATTTCAAAGGAGACTGCTTTATGGTCAGACCTAACAAGTGATGAAGATATGCAAGGGATGGTTCAAGATGTTCCCATATTAGTAAGGACAAGATCCAAGATGTAGTTCCCCCTAGTGGCTACTCTGGCTAATTGTTTCAGAGCATTTGTATTGACAAAGTCGAGGAATTTCTGTACTTGTGTACTAGTATGTTTTAAGTTTCCCAGTCTATAGATGGATACCTTTGATCGTCTAGGAAATGTTATTGGGTTTAATACTGAGTGATTCTAGTTCCTGTAGATAGGCACTGTGGCTTTCTTTTGTCACAGATGGAGTTCTAGAGCTAGCTAATGTATGGTAAGGACCTTTCCGTTGGTTATTTGGATGTGAAGAGGCTTTAGTGCATCATACTGCTTTACCAGCCTTGATGTGAGTCTCTTCTGGATGTAGATTGAGACATCCCCACTTTTTCCCCTCCTAAGCAGTAACTGGTCTAAATGTGAAGAAGGTGTTATAGCTCTGCACAGCCAGAGTGCTCTCCACTATTTTAAAGCAAACCTCAGTCACTAGAAAGATATCAGTGCATTCCAGGTTAAGGAGGACATGTAGACAGTGGAGTTTCTTTTTCAGGCTCCTAGCACTGATCAGTAACTCCTTCATATGTTCCTTTACTTGTTTTGTTATGCTGGTAGGTTTATCAGGTTGGCATTGGCTAAAAGTACACTATGGGAGTGGACAATTGTCTTTGACAATAATCAAAACCCTAGAAATGACAGATGCAGGTCATCCCTGGTGAAGCAGCATGGTCTGTCAATCATATCCTTCCAGGCTGACAGATATTGGACCCCCTATGACCACACTGTACCCAGCCCAAGTACAAGCTATAGTGACCATCTGTGCACACGCCCAAGGTTTGATTGAGATGAAAATTAAAGAGGTAATGACCACAAAATCTGCTGCATCCTAAACAACCCACAGCAACCTTCTGTACATACATCCGAGCAGGGCTGGTTTTAGAAAGTGGTCATATCTACATTTAAGCAAACCCAAAGTCCATATCAAAATCCACTTATACAGTCTGGGTGTGGGGGAACCACCAGATGTCTAGAAGTGGTAGGTGTCTGAATGTTCTGATATGTATCTTATGGCATACTTTTGAAATAAAATTACTTGTTTACAGCTACTCAGACAAGTTATGTATGCACCTGGCAGTATTATTGTGTGCGCACACAGGTAAAATCAGTGAAATATTTTTTCACACACCACACACACACACACACACACACACACACACACACACACGCGCTGCACATACTGTATATTCACCTACAGGGAAATGTCATTTCACTTGCTGCATGCTTCTGAGGTGCTGGGGTTAACCAGAGCACTTGGACAGACACACACAGAAAGGGTTTGCAGATTCCACATAGAAAAAAAAAACATAGTAACACAAACAGGGCAAAGCATTGTGAAATGGCAGTGCTACTCACTGTGTTACAGTGACAATGAACAGTTGCTCTCACACATATCCTCATCCTGACAAACCACCAAATATATCCACCTATCATGTGTAATGTCCTTGTTTGTGATGATAAGTGAAAAAAAATATGGCCACCTTGTTTCTCAAGTACACTGCCCCATGTTACCCCCCCCATGTGCGCGCGCGCACACACACACACACACACACACACACACACACACACACACACACACACACGCATAAACCATAGCAATACTAGCTTTGCATTTATTTCAGCAATTAGTAATACATTGTGCAACACTGGGATGGTCCACAGATCAGCGACTGTTGTTTAGCAATTGTCAGATAGCAGGGGTAAGTCATTTTTATTTACGTCATTGAGGAGTAATGCATACTTGTCACTGATTTTGCCTAATACTATTCTTTAGCACTAATAAAGTTTGATTTGCTGGTAAATCATTCAAGAATACAGATGATCAGTAAAGATATACTAATTATTAGAGTTTCATACTTTGTATTGTTGAAGTAAAACAAGGTACAGCTGCTCTCCAAAGGTCTCGATTCCAGAAAAGAATCCAAACAATGACGAAAATACAGGATAAGACCACCACTACGATGCACATAAAATTCCAAGGTTTTATTGTAGACAAGAATTAGCGCTTTCACGTGCCAAACGCTGCACGCTTCATCAGATTTCATTTACTGATCAACAAAACAGTCTTTAAATATAGTAACCAATTACACTTAATTGAAATCAATCAAGTAATTCATTTAAATGATTCATTCAAATCAAGCAAGTAGTCATGGTGACTGTTATGATGCTATTAGCTCGGGTCATTCATAATAACCATTTATATCAAGAAAAACCTAGAGCCAAATATATATATATATATATATATATATATATATATATATATATACATATTTATACATGTTTATACATTTTTTCATTAGATATATTATTACATTGTATAAAAAAACATATATTTTCAGTTTTATATGGTTTATTAAGCATATATGACCTCTGTACTACATTTTGTTGGTTTGACAAATATGATACAAAATATCAAAATAAGACAACTTGCTGAGGTTGGGGGTACCCCAGGACCAGAATGCCACCAGTGGCTGCAGGGTTTGCCGGTGCCTAAAGCTGGCTATGGTAATTAGACAACATAATTCCCTCCCTCTCTCTATTCATTTGCTTTTGACAATAAGCACATAAGTATCATTTTGGGAAGTCTCTCCCCTTAACCTATTCACAAGGCTAGGCTAAAAGACATTTGATAAAATTGCTTAATATCGAGTGCTCTGACAATGCTTGCACTGATTTTACTATCAAAGTAGTCATTTTATTTAGTATAATTTCTTTACTGCTTCTTGCTATTGGCAGAAACAGTTTATAGGCTAGTTGTTTTGTTTTGAAATATAAATACTCAGTACCAAGTCCACCCAAACATTATTCTAAAACCAAACTCCAAACAGTTATAGCTACTCCTGCCCACTAGAGTCATTCGTGTCACTGTCATGGATCAGCACATCCCCACATCTTGTCTAGCTTGCTGATTGAGATGGGTATCTTGAGACAAGGGTAAGGATTGTCTCATGTTGTCTGTTGATCATCTACTACTCAAACAGCATAAAACAGTGTGCGAGAAAGGTACAAATATAATATTCTTGGAGGGAAAAATCTTGCACACACTAAACTCAGACACCAAAATCATCAGAAGTACACTACACATCACACCTCTCCAAGGCCATCACAACACACATAATCCATCATATGCTGAGGTTCTAAACATTAAACCTCAAAGACCTCCGAAACAGAATACAGGCACAAAGCACATTCAGCCAAATAAACCTACTTCTTCAAATAGCACAAGGAGTCACAGATACTGAGCCCATAAAGCAGGCATCATCCCAACCAAGCATTTTTGTTATAGGAGAATCCATTGTAAGACATACAGTCTGACATACACTCAGTACACAAGAATGAAATCAGAGCTTAATAACAAACAGACCACTTAAACAGCAAAAATGCAGTGCAACTATGTACCAGAATC
>NC_056731.1:70872088-70934588 GCF_019279795.1 Protopterus annectens
GTGTCCATATTCATAAAGGACACCCACACCTCAAGGTTGGTGGCAACGCACGATGCATCGGAGACCATCCAGGTGCAATTAACCATAGGCAAGACTGCTCTGCAATTTGTAGCATGTTACAGGCCACCCTCTCAAACTCAGGAACCTCACATGGCCTTCCTGAAAACATTGGAGGGGATAAATGTATCTCCAAACACCATCATACTAGGTGACTTCAACTACCCTAATATAGACTGGGAACACTACTCAAGCCCGAACACTCTAACCCAAAGATTCCTGGAGTTCATAAACTCAAATGCCATGGAACAACTAGTCACCATCCCCACAAGAGGTGAAAACATACTTGATCTCATCATCACGAACATGGGATCAAAATGTTCAACACCGGAAGTATACCCTCACTGGTGAGATCAGATCATAAACTAATCTCGCTGGAGGTCCTCATCCCGCCCCACCTGAAACAAAAAGACCACAGTGAAAAACTTCTCAAAAGCCGATTTCACACTTCTAAAAACTAGTGTGGTCTCCTTTAAGGCCCCTGAGCCAGTGGTAAACATTACTCAAACCGCTGAATCACTTACAAATGCCTTCTACCAGCACCTACAGGACTGCATGGATCAGGCAATCCCAAACAAAACTAAGACTCTCTGTACCAAAGGCAAGCGTCCAGTCTGGTGGACCCCAGCCATAAACAAGCTCTACAACAAAAGGAGGAAGCTACTACAAGATAGAGCAAAATCCTTGAAAGGTAAGACACCTTTGATCATTATAAGTAAAAAACTAAGAGCTCTCATAAAATCATCCAAGGCAAATTTTGAGAGAAAAATCGCCAAGGACTCTAAAGACAATCATAAGGCCTTCTTTAGCTATGTTAGAAACCTAGGAGGAAACTCCCAGATATGCTCAGAATTAGTTCAAAATGATGTGAAAATTACTGAACCTACACACATTGCTAACATACTGGCTGACAGGTTCAGTGCAAACTTCTCCCCCCCTCCCCCCCCAAAGGAGAGATATCTATTCCAGAGGATTGTAGCCCCCAAACATCTCCAACGCCCAGGTGAGAACTGCCCTCACTAAGGCAAAAAGCACAGCATCCATGGGACCGGATGGTGTCCCCGGCTGTGTGCTTCATGAACTCAACGAGGAATTAAACCCACAGTTAGGACAGCTGTTTAATCTTAGCCTCACCTCAGGATACATACCCAAGGAGTGGCGCACGGCGACTGTGGTCCCACTTCATAAGGGCGGTGCCTCCACAGACCCTGGAAATTACCGCCCCATTAGCTTGACAAGCCTTATCTGCAAAGCCATGGAGAGGATCATAATGGAACTCATAAATAAAGACATAGGGAACTTGCAGACTTTGGATCCAACCCAGTTTGGCTTTGTCAAAGGCAGATCCTGCCTCTTAAACTTGGTTGACTTTTCGAGACAGTCACCAAGGCCATTGATGAGGGAAAGGCAGTCCATACAGCCTACCTCGACCTGGCAAAGGCCTTCGACACAATACCCCACTCAGGTATCATCGAAAAACTCATCAGCTTGAATGTAAACCCATACATCACAAGATGGGTTGCAAACTGGCTAAGCGACAGAACCCACAGGGTCAGAGTTGCTGGAGCCGTGTCAGACTCAAAGCCTGTCACAAGTGGTGTCCCACAGGGCTCAGTCCTGGGTCCACTCTTGTTCGGCATCTACTTTTCTGAAGTACAAGCAAACACAGGAGGGTTATGGCTGACAAAGTTTGCAGATGACTGCAAACTGGGCGCCATAGTCGAAAACACATCTGACACAGATATCCTCCAGAAGGGCCTCACAGAAACGGATAACTGGTGCCAGAGCCATGGCCTGAAGTTAAACGCCAAATAATGCATAGTCATACCCTTCGGGAAAAACAAGGTTACCCCTAGCTACCATATAGGTGACAATCCACTGAGCACAGAAAAAGTCATCAGGGATCTGGGGACCCAAGTTGACAGTAGTCATTCGTTTGACACTCATGTTGCTAAAGTAGTTAGGAAAACCTTCTATATCGCCCACCTGATCATGAAGGGATTCACATCTAGATCAAGGGAGGTCATCGCCCCTGTACTCATCACTCATTAGACCTATGATTGAGTACAATGCCCGTTCGAATGTATCTGATCAGACACCTGATGCAGCTTGAAAGGCCCCAAAAGTTCCTCACGAAAAGGATAAAGGGTCTCAAAAATATGTCTTATGCTGCCCAACTGAAAGAACTCCAGCTTTATTCAGTCTCATACCGCTTGCTCAGAGGTGACCTGTGCCTGACATATAAGGCCATGTCAAACCCAGATTTGATGAATATGCTTCACCTCAAAAATCTAGATCCCTCAGAACCACAAGGGCGGAGACTTAAACCTTGACACGGTTATAAATAGAACATGCTGGAGGGACAGATTCATCACCCAGAGACTCCCTATGCTGTGGAACAAAATCCCGGTACATGTGAGGCAGAGCACCTCGCTGGCCTTGTTCAAGAGGAATCTTGACCAATGGATGGGAGATCGCAGATATACCCCAGGGATTACTTCAGTGTCACTGCTTGACAGAGGCACAGAAAAATGATAGGCATAGTTTTTATTCAAACTAAAGGGGTGGCGAAAGCCACATAACTATGGGCTAGGCTTATAAATGCCCTTGGGCAGATAGCCTAGTATGAACCTATGAACCTATGAACCTATGAAGTACTGCCAAACTGAGTTGTACTGCTTATAGCAAAGTATTAACACGTGTGTAATCGCATCTTGAAGTGCTGAACTTAGAATGAGAATTAGCAGTACTCTGTTGCTCAGTGATGACTTTCATTGAAATATCGGTAAAAGACAGGCTTCACAATGGAAAGCAGGCAAATTAATATATCAGCAGGCTAATACTGTGTTAAGGAAAGGTGTAGCCAACATTTACAGCTACAGCAGTAACCCAAAATATTCTGAAACATTTTTTATCCATCTGGATTTGAACCTTTGCTACATTCCGTGAAAGGCATTTATACATGAGTATTAACTAAACATACCACATAGGAAGCCATACTTCCAGCAGTTAATATTTAACAGGAGTTTTCAGCAAACATAAGTGCATGTATTTCTCCTCATTACCATATTGACCACTGTAATTTGCACATCCAAGACTTCAGCTTGTTGAAAGGTACATTAAACTGCATATACACAGCTAAGCACTGCAGTACAAAAGCGTATCAAAGTAAAGCACATGATGACAATAAAATCACAAGATATTGCCACAAGTTGTGTTGCATTTAGTCTTAACTGTATTTATTGCCTGGTGCCAGACATTGCACAATTGCAGAGCTGGACGAATAATGATACAGAAGGGAGAAGCTACATTGACAGAGTGAGATGGAAAAAAAGGACAAAGTAGCTTATGACAGAAGAAGGATTATGTTGGCTCATAACAATATACAGCCAACAGGTACACATAAAATAATGTACCAAAAACAGTCAGTAACACTTGCTACTGGCTGGGTTACAACCCTTGAAAGAAGTCAAAAATCTATCTATATATGTGAGCATAATCAAATCATGGCAGAAATACAAAATTTAAATAACAAGTAAAACACATTGACAAGTTACTAAAGCAGAAGAGGTGAGCTGAGAGAGATACAGACAGATGCAGAGAGGAACAGCAACAATATGTTTTATGGGACATGTAGGAACATCTGTATGGTGTTTTACTCTTACTTAACATCTGCATGGTGTTTTACTCTTGCTTATTAAATCATCTTTAATCTGTTATGCTCTGTACAATACAGTGCTTGCCACAGGGAGAAATAAGGGGTAGGAGAGTTTAATGAACATGAAGACATAGGCAGGAAAAGGTTGGCTTAATAAGTCTTCCTGATGGGGCTGCAATGTTTTTGCAAATGATGTCTTGCTGTGCTATTCAAATAGTATGCTAATGAAATGTTGTATTGGAGAGAAATACAAATGTTTGTAGATCTATATAGATATATATATATATATATATATATATATATATATATATATATATATATATATATATATATATATAAAATAGAAATATGAAATGACATGAATGTATAAATTGACCTACAGCTGTAATTGAACCCATAACATTATGCAAAAACATCAGTCTATGAACAGGGTAATTATCTCAACACACCACATAGGCAGCCCTACTTCATTACATCCATCAGCCTAAGAACAGTTACAGTAACTGTTCTCCATAGTCTTTACTTCATAGCACAAGAGATTTAAGCACATTTACATAAAGTAGATGGACCACTGTGGATTAAATTTAAATCATCAGCTTTTGCAATAAGAAGTTAAAAAGAATTCACAGTCACTCAGCATTGTTGGCTGTGCCAACCTTAGTATAAATGCTGAGGACATAAATGGAGCCTTTTCCATGGGCCATATATGGCTATATATGTTGGGTTTGAATCTATTTTTGGACCAGATTAAATGTGTGAAAAAGGAGAGGCTAGGACAGTGGTGAAAATGGGGTTGGCAAGCTGGGGTAGGACAAAGGGGAAAGAATACAGGAATTTGCGGGTCTATATCATATGTTCGAAGTTTGAAATCTTCGAACGTTAAATAATCGAATTTAAATGTTCAAAGTTTCAAACATCGAACATATGATTAAAAAAAAATTTAAAGATCGGGGTGTGTAGGGGGTGCAGCCCCCCCCATGTGGTGGGTGCAGGGGTGCTTGCCCCCTGTCTACAACAGTTAGTTTTGGGTTTGGGTTTTTTTTTTTTTTAATCAAATGTTCGATGTTTGAAACTTTGAACATTTAAATTTGATTATTTAACATTCAAAGTTTTCAAACTTCAAACATATGATATAGACCCGGAATTTGTAGGATGGTGGTGGGAGAACCATGCATCAGCTGTTCTTTTTGTCTGAGCTCATTGCACTTATACCTTGTGCCACAGAGAAAGTTACGTGACAGATGTATTTTCCTCACTGTGTACTATCTAGAGTGCTGATGGCTGTGCAATGACACAAGGCTGGTTTGTGCTACATAGAGCAGCCTAAACTAAATTTTCCACTTTTTCCTTAGGTATTGAACTGTGCATGCTACCAAGCAGTGAGTAAATGTAAATTAAAATAAAAAAATACATACTGTGAATAATTGAAATGTGATCTCTAAACAGGATTTGAATGATGCATCATGTGCATTATTTCACTCAGTTTACTTAATTTCCTGTCGTCACACAGAGAGTTACATGACAAGTGTATTTTCTTCATTGAGTACTATCCAGAGAGCTGCTAGACATGCAATGTCACCAGGCATGTTTGTACCACATAAGGCATCCTAAACAAACATTTTCACTTTTTCCTTAGGTATAAACCATGTTTGTATACTGCCAATTGGGCAGCAAATGCAAATTATAGTGATAAAAATTGACATATTGTGAGTAATTGCAATGTGATTGCTAAACAGGATTCCAACAATGCATCATGCATCCTATTTTGCTAGATTCACTTCATCTACTCCTTGTACCACAGAGTTGGACATCTGTCAGGTGCATTTTCTGCAGCCATTACTCTCCATGGTGCTGAGGGCCATGAAATGATGCCAGGTATAGTTGAGCTCCATAAGGCAAACTAAGCTAAATTTTTCACTATTTTCCTTAGGTAGAGAAACATGTTTGTATGCTGCTGAGCAGAGAGCAAATGGAAAAGAATTCAGAAAAAAATACATGATGGAGAAAAAAAGCTGACAGCAAATTAACTGCAATCAATGTGTATATGCAGCAATGACCATAGCAAGAAGGCAAGAAGTGCATGCAAGTGACACATTCATCCTTCTTACATTCATTGCAACATCAGAAATGCACTTTATGAAACACATTATCGGACTTGTTGTTAATGACAAATAATGTAAAAATAAACACACAATAGCTCATATGTTGTTAACAATGCTGAAACAATGGGTCTTTAAAGAACCACTCAATTGTATCATAAAATGTGATTAAATATGTATTCAGACTACCATCTGTAAAAGTATCAGTCAAGTGGATTTGAATCATGTGTCAGCTGTGCTTTTTCTCCAGGCTCACTGTATTTATCACCTTGTACCACAGTGAAAGTTACCTAAACAGGTGTATTTTCTTCACTGAGTACTATCCAGAATGCTGATGACCAAGCAATGCTACTAGACTGGTTTGCACTACATAAGGCAGCCTAAACTAAAATGTTCACTGTTTTCCTTAATGTGTGAAAGTTCATTTCACACTGCCAAGCCATGTGCAAATGTAGATGGCAATATTTATTTATTTAGCATTTATTTACTGGGAAAGTCCGACTTGGAACGGAGCCAGTTTTCAGCAGAGACCTGGGGAGAAATGCTCCAGATATATCAAAAGCATTCACAAAAATTCTCTTGGATAACAATTTGAAGGAACATGAAATAAATCACAGTGTAGAGCTACTACTGCCTTACACTGACACATTCAGCCTTCTCATGTCCTTGCCACATCAGTACCATCTTGTATGCCTCACAATATTAGGATTTTAGCTAATGCCATGGGAATAGAGAAGGACATAGGGAACAGCAGAAATGCTTTCACTTTCACACAGCACCCATGAGTAATATTGACATAATTTCAAATGACATATCTATCTGTAACTTTAGTCAATACTGACCTTACCTGAGTTTCTCTCCTCAACACATTTATGCACCAAAATGAGTATCAAGATTTATTATGACCTCCCCTCAATAAAATGATCTGTAAACTGATTTTGAATCCTACATCATCTGTACTGTTTCTCTAAGCTGAATAAATTTTGACATTATGGCACAAAGATATGCTTGTGACAGCTTGAATTTCTATACTCAATACTGTCCATACTGCTAAGAAAAGTGCAACAATGCCAGTGTCAGTTGCACTATCAAAGTGATTCCAAATAAAATTTGTCAGTTTTTACCTTTGGCAATGAAATGCTGTTCTGATCACTGTCATAGGTTCATAGATAGGTACTAGGCTATCGGCCTAAGGGCCCACATAAGCCTAGCCAACAAGGTTCCCTAGCTTATGCCACCCAAGAAAGTTATTTTCCTGTGCCACTGTCAAGCAGAGACACAGAAGTCATCCCCGGGGTGTATTTCCAATTTCCCATCCACTCATCAAGATTTTTCTTGAAGAGTGCTAATGAAGAACTTTGCTTGACATAGATGAGTAGCCTGTTCCAGAGTATGAGAAGTCTCTGGGACAGCAATCTATCCCTCCAGCATGTCCTGTTTATTGTGGTGACAAGGTTTAGGTCCCTAGAGCATGTAGCTCAGAGGGATTGGGATTTCTTTAGATGTAGCTTGTCCAGCAGCTCTGGGTTTGATATAGCTTTATATGTTAGGCAGAGATCACCTCAGAGTAGGTGATATGCTACGGAGTAAAGCTGGAGTTTTTTGAGGCGGTCAGTATAGGGCATTTGTTTGAGGCCAGTAATCCTCTTTGTGAGGTACTTCTGTGGCCTTTCCAGCTGCTGCAGATGTTTTGTGAGGTACAATCCAAAAGGGGCATTGTACTCTATAATGGGTCTAATGAGTGTCAAGTAGAGGGGAACAATGACCTCTTTTTTCCTGGATGAGAACCCTTTTATGATGAGGTGTGCCACGTAGAAGGACTTCCTGACTACTGTGGCAATGTGACTATCAAAGGAGAGACTACTGTCCACCTGGGTCCCAAGGTCTGTTATCACACATTAGGTGTTAAGTAAATTGCTGCCTATGTGGTAGTTCATGGGTACAGAGTTTTTACCAAAGGAGATGACACTGCACTTTTTGGTATTGAGCTTGAGGCCATGGCTCTGACACCAGGCATCTGTCTCAGTGAGGCCCTTCTGTAGGATGTCCACATCATTTGGGGACTTGACTATGACTCCTAGTTTGCAGTCATCTGCAAACTTCATTAGCCAGAGGCCTTCTGTGTTAGCCTGTACTTCAGAGAAGTAGATACCAAACAGGAAAGGTCCCCGGATGGAACCCTGTGGTACTCTACTTGTCACTGCTTTGAGGTCAGATTTGGAGTTTGCAACTTTTACAGTGTGGGTTCTGTCAGTGAGCCAGTTGGCAACCCATCTTGTGACATAGGGATTTATACCTAGTTTAGTGAGTTTAGCTATAATTCCAAAATGGGGGATGGTGTCAAAAGCCTTGGCGAGCTCAAGATAGGCTGTGTGAACCACCTTACCCTCATCTACGGCTTTGGTGACTGCCTCAAAGAAGTTGATCAGGTTCAGGAGGCATGATCTGCCTTTCACAAACCTGAACTGGGTGGGATCCAGAGTTTGGAGGTTACAAATGTCTTTGTTTATGAGTTCCATGATGATACGTTCCATGGTCTTGCAGACCAGGCTTGTCAGGCTAATAGGTCGATAGTTCCTGGGATCAGTGGTGGCTCCCCCTTTGTGGAGTGGGATAACCGTTGCTGTGCACCATTTGGTGGGCACAAAGCCTGATGTGAGGCTATTATTGAACATGGTGCTTAAGTGGGGAGCCAGTTTGTTCTGAAGTTCATGTAAAACGCAGCCTGGGATGTTGTCCAGTCCCATGGATGCTGTGTTTTTGGCTTTAGAGAGTGCAGCTTTTACCTGCGTAGTTGTGATTACAGGGACTCTGCATTCTTTCTGTATAGATATGGGCCCTTTAGGGGGTGAGGGGGGTAAAGTTAGCACTGAACCTATCTGCCAGGATGTTGGCAATATCAGGTGGTTCTATAATTTTCATGCCTTTGTGTTGTAACTCAGAGCAGATCTGGGTGTTGCCATCGAGATTCTTGCCATAGCTATATAATGCTTTGTGGTTGTCCTTAGAATTAGTGGTGATTTTGTTTTCATAGCTAGCTTTGGAGGATCTTATAAGGGATCTCAGCTTCTTACTGAGGCTGACCAGGGAGCTTCTCCTCCCATGGGATTTTACTCTCTTTTGCAACAGTTTCTTCCTTCTGTTGTACAGTTTGTTTATGGCAGGGGACCACCAGATTGGCTTCTTTTTTTGGAGGCTAGTGTCTTCATTCTGTTTGTGATAGCACAATCCATGCACTTGTGTAAGTGCTTATAGAGTGCATTTGTGTAGGATTCAGCAGTTGTAACTGTATTGTCCATCTGCATGGGTGTCATGAAGTTCACCACTTATGTCTTAAGAAGCATGAAGTTGGCTTTGGAGACATTTTTTACTGTGGTTTCCTTAATGCGGGTGGGGGGTGGGGATGATTCAATGCAATGCCAAATAGTGCGCAAATGATAAAGTGAAAAGAAATTTTAAAAAGTCACATTTTGAAACAAGTACTTTAAATGTGCATTTCTGATGTTTAATCAGCTTTGTTATCTTGCAACAGGAATCTGTATGGATTTGAGCCATCAAATTACGGTATTAAGAACAATTATTGAAGGTTATTTCCCTTATTTGCCACAGACATATATTAGCAAGGAGAAAAGTGTTAAGATGTACTGAAAATGTGACATTTTATTAAATCACACTGAAAGTCCAATAGAAAAAAGTTATGAAAGTTGTCCTTTCTCATTTGACAGTAAATGCATGAATGATTGGGATGTTACCAACAGTCAGGATGCCTGTGTACTCGCACAATATTAAAAAAAGACTGAAAACATTGCAGGTGTATTCCTTTCTTTCTTTATGGTGCCTCATTCCCTTATGTATGCTTTCTTAAGAGCAATTCTATTTCATTTTTATTACATATGTTATCTGTGTCAGTGCTTAATGTACTCCCTTAAATATGAACAACATTTCTAAGTAAAGGGCAGTAACTGTATTCCTTAAAGCCAGCTTTTGAATGTTAGGAGTGTTACTCTCCTCACTCAGTCAATGTACTTTCAGGCTTTATGGTAAGTCTCTTCTTCCTGACATACCCTCAGTAAGTGTTCATCATAGAGATAGAGGAGAGACTTTGAAACATAGATTGTTCTTGTTAATCATAGACATCTACATGACACTAACAGGTAACACTTCTCAATGCTTGTCCTTGCAGTGCTAGGGTGTGTGCATGTAATTCTGTAGCTCCTTACACCATGTTTGCCTTCTATACACTTAGTGCAGATTGTGGTATTCAGGAATGCTAACCATTTAACACCTATTTTTCATACTCAGTGCTCATGTAGCTGTCTCTGCACTATATAAAGGTAATCATGTAGCTAATTCCCATGTATTGTATTGGGGAGCCTATTTGGATCCAGAGAGCTCAATACTGCTAAATGAACATAACTTTTGTAGAATTATTTACTTCCTACACTGCTTTATTGTCAAAAATGTTATTTCTTACATAATTCTTTTAATGTAATATTAAGGGTAAATTGCAATGTCCACTCAAACTATTTATGTATCTTACTGTTTATTTCTTTATACATTACTTTTAACATAGCCCAGGTATATCAGTTATGGCTGCATTATTAAAAGTTTGCTATAGAATTCTATCTAACCCATATTTTGTAGGTTATTTTATTGTGATTTTACTGTGTTCGTTATTGCAGATGAGTATAGCAAGGTAAGGCATTTTACATGTGTTAGCACAAAGGAAAGTTTTAAGTTTGTGATATCTAGCTGGCTGTCCTCAACATCAGTGGACATGGCATTTATAATAGTTGTCTTACATTTTTACTGCAACATTATGATTTGTTGTGTTAATTCTGCAACATATTACACAGTTACACAATAAACCTCTGTGCTCTGCATTACAGAACTGTCATCTATTGTTGATATTATATTTGCAATGTTTTTGGGCGGCTGTCCTAGCTTGTGTTTAGTCACAAGAAACATTAAATTTTAAATTGTTGTGTGCATGATGGATGTATACAGTACATTCATACATAACTGAGTTTACACCCATATGGTTTGTGTATTATATATTTAATTATGTGTCTATTTTCTGTTTCATCTCATACAGGGATATGGCACCCAAGATTAATTTTTTACCATATAAGTCAACATGCACTGATGCAGAAAATGAAATAATTATCCAGGCCTTATGTCACCATGGTACTTTTCTCTTAGAGAGAGGTAGAGGTGATCAATCTGTCTGAGGGAGGATATAGCAGCAGGTGATCAATGACATCAATGTTGTCAGAAGACATGGGAGAAGTTGCTCCCACATACAACACTGGGCAAGTGTTATGATAGCCTCTGCCGCTAATAGAGCAGCTGCGTGTGCCCAGGAACAGTTGGGTATGGGAGGTGGCCCTGCTACCAAACCATCACTAACTGAAACAGAGGATTTCCTTCCCCTGTTAGGGATCCAGTTAGCTCAGCAGAGGGTTCACACAGAAATCTTGGTGTTGGCGCTGTTGTGGATGACAGACCCAGTGTTTCTCTAGCAGAATTTTGAGGTATGCAAAATGCAAGTGTCATTATTAAATCTTTAGAAAATGGTCAACCTGTAGATTGGCACCCTGACTGGAAAATGAACGTTCCCCAGCAGGGTGTTAATCAATAGATAACGCCCACTAAAAAATGAGTCCACAGCTTCATGGCAGCATGTTAAGCTGCTCTGAAGTTTGGACTAAAAGAAAGCTAATGGCTGCATTATTTTATGCTTGCTAAGCAGTGCTTCTGCTGTTTAGCAAGTATAAAATTAAAACAAAAAAACAAAAACATTGAAAAGTGTGTGTGTGTGTGTGTGTGTGTGTGTGTGTGTGTGTGTGTGTGTGTGTGTGTGTGTATGTGTGTGTTTATATGTGCATGTGAGTGTGTGGGTGTGTGCATGTGTGTTTGTGTTTAGATGTGTGTGAATGTATGCATACATGAAAGGGAAAGTGAGATTGTGTTTTACAATCGTTAAGCATTAAAATTAAAAAAAAATGGAAAAGTTTTTGTGTGTGTGTTTATTTTTCTGTCTGTGTGAGTGTATGGGTACTTGCATGCATGAAAGTGAATGTGTGTATGTGTGTGTGTCTGTGTGTGAGTGCTTGTGCATAAGAGAGAAATATTGATTGAGCAGTGCATGCAAGTTATTTAAAATTAAGAGGTATGCATTCCTCTCAACCTCTTAGCTCAAGGAATTCAGATAATGCAATATTAAAAGATAAATGATAAATGATAAAGTAATGTGGGGTAAAGACTCAAAGTGACATGTTTTAAATATTGCTATACTACAATTAAAAAGGTAGTATAATAACAGGATTTGTGTTAAATGCATTTTATGCGAGATATTAAAGTCTGAAACCCAAATGTAATTCATTATTTACTGACTTCAACTGCAATGATTTATGAGCAAACCACAGATTTTATTAGGAAGACACCAAAAAATGAGACAAAAAATATGGATATTCTGTGAATATCTGTACAGTTGAGAGGTATGGGTGTGAAACTTGTAACAGCCGGCATTATTAACTTAGCTTAATCTTGTGTTTTTAGCAGTACTTGTGTGTGTGTGTGTGTGTGTGTGTGTGTGTGTGTGTGTGTGTGTGTGTGTGTGTGTGTGTGTGTGTGTGTGAGGGTGTGTCACAGAGAGAGAGAGAGAGAGACATAGAGAGAGAGAGAGAGAGAGTATGTATACATTAAATACTTAACCAAACGTATAGTTTAGATATAAAGTACTTCCCTCAACAACTGTTAATATACTATAGCAAATTTGAAACATTAGGTGGAGGAACCATTTTACATAAAAAAAATTATATATATATATATATATATATATATATATATATATATATATGTGTGTTTTTTTTAATTAAAAAAAATACAAACACAATTAACAGATATCCCATTCTCTAAGCACAATACTGCTCTCCCGGGTATGTGTTATTGTGGAAATAGCGTCATCGGGCCTCAGAACACCAGTGGGTGGGCATTATTTCCATAATAACACACACCCTATTGGGCATTATTGCTTGCTTATATGCAAGTTTATATATGTACAGCCAGCGATAACTGTGAATCAGATGACATAGTAATAAAGACATAGAGCAAGGTGTTGTGTGTGTGTGTTGGGGGTGGAATCCAGCTGTTTAGTACATTTTTGTATGAGAACATTCTTAATCTGCACATGTAAAGGGAATTGTTCTCTTTTTCTTGTTTCCTTTGCATTGTATCAACCTTCTTTGCTTTCCCTTCCTCACATACAGGGACATCTGGATTGCAGGCTGCAAGTCCACCTGCACATGGTAAGCACACATTTGGTTATTGTTATTACTGTATATAAATTAGATTCAAGTCTAAATGAGAGTAAAAAATTGTATTGCTTGGTCGATAATTATATATTATTCCTAATGGGAATAATTGTGATTATAGCATATATAATTTGAGGGGACACATGCATTGGATAAAGCGTTTAGTATCTGCTTCTGTCCATTAGTAGTACAGGGAGCAGTCTAGGGGTACATCTTCTGTTTCTCATTCATAGATCCAAGTTGCTCTTGAATATAGACAAGGATGAACTTTGTTTTATGTGGATGAAGAGTCTGTTCCAGAGAAGTGGTATCCTCTGTCAGATATACCTGTCCCTCCAAGCTGTTCTGTTGATGTTGCAGAAAAGGTTTACATTAGACGGTGTATTTCTGATGCCATTTGACTTGCTGATGTGCAGTTAATTCATCAGTTTTGAGTTGGAGGATGCCTTGTATGCCAGACACAATTCACATTTCAGCAGTCTACATGATACCAAGTATAGTGACAGGGCTTTGAGACAGCCCGTGTAAGACATGTTATTTAGGCCTTGTATCCTTTTAGTAAGTTATCTATGTGGGCATTCCAGTTTTTGCATGTGTCTGGACAAATACATGACAAAGGGGCATTATATTCAATGACTGGCCTAATGAGGGCTGAGTAAAGGGGAGCGATGACATCCCTAGATCCAAACACAATCCCTTTGTTTATAAACTGTGCAATATAGAACTTTCTTACAACAATGGACACATGTCGATCAAACGTTAGGTCACTGTCCACATAAGTTCCCAAATCCTGAACACTGGGTCACCTCTCAGGGGTGCATTGATAATGTGGTAGTTCTTTTGGGATAGGTAACTTCTGAAAGCATTCTACAATGCAATTTCTTTGGCATTAGTTTCAGTCCATGATTTTGACACCAGTTATTTATTTGGGACAAACCCTCATGCAGGATCGTAAAGTCATTTGGGGATTCAATGACTGCTCCTAGCTTACAGTTATCTGCAGACTTAGACAGCCAGAACCCTTTGGGATTTACTTTTACTTCATACATGTAGATGTCAAACAGGAGAAATTCAAGCACAGAACCTTGCGAGACTACACTGGTGACTGTCTCTTTGTAGAGGTAACTTCCCCTGTTTTGATTTCCTGCATTCTATCTGTGAGCCAGATGACTATCCAGTGGGTGACATAGGGGTTTATTCTCATTTTATTTAGCTTTTCTACTATGCCTGAATGGGGAATTGTGTCAAAAGCTTTGGCCAGGTCAGGGTATGTGGTATGTACCATTTTGCCTTCATCTATTTCTTTGCTAATCTTTTCAAAAAAAATCCACCAGGTTTAGTAAGCATGGCCTGCCCTCGACTAATCCTTAACTAATTCAAACAGAGATGAGTCCAGTGTTTGAAGGTTCCCTATGTCCTGGTTGATTAGTTCCATGATAAGTCTTTCCATGGGTTTGCATATGAGGCTGGTCGTACTTACGGGTCTGTAATTGCCTGGGTCTGTAGAAGGTCCTCCCTTATGCAGGGGAATGCCTATAACTATTCTCCATTTGCTTGGTACAAAAGCCTGTATGGAGGCTGAGACTGAACAATGTTGTTAGGGGTGCAGCTAAATTGTGCTTCATGTTATTTAAGATGCATCCAGGGATATTGTCTACACCCTGTCAAATAGTCACCCACAGAGAATTCTAATGATGAGCATCCCTGCGTGCACAAAATTGACTAGAAGTTACATTCTTCATTTATTCTTAAGTACCTAAGAATTTAATAGTATTAGCAGTAGTGTAAACCGATGAACATTAATTAGGGCAGGTATTATAACAGCACACTCACTCACATGACTTGCCCCAAAGTGCTGGTTTGACATGTTATATTATTCTCCCAATCAAAGCACAAAACAAGTGAATGTTGTGTAGCGAACAAGGAATTTACTTGCTGCCTGTGTGTCATAAAAGTATGTTTTTATTAACATTCAGCAAAAATTATTTCAGCTCTTTTTTATCTGTCACTAACAACCCTCAATCATTTTTTAGGTAGCATACATTTCACAAAATGAAGAGCCATTTGGGTAAACTGTAAATGTGCATGGTAGAAAGTGATGAAAATAATAATTTTCCAGCCCTGAATTCAGCTTACATCTTCATAAAAAAGGTATGTCATCTTTGTTTTTTCCCTGACCTGTTCACTTCTACTTGGCTCATTAGTAAATAATGCTACAGTATTTAACTCTACCCTGATAATATTTCATCATGAATTTCAGTTCTGCTATAGCTGTGCATCCTATTTTAGTTATTACTGCAATGTGAACCTCATTTAATAAAAAGAGAGGTCTAAACCTAGACATGCCCCTGGATTTAATAAACTCAGTGTAGGAATAGTGTAACTGATGCACGGAGTGTATTATGGCCATGTCTGCAGCTCCCCTTCAGCAGCACACCTTACATATTAATGAAAGAGTGTTGTTGAGGGAGAACCATGTACACAGTTACTGAATCAGTGCTAGGGGGTGTGTTACAGTGCTCGCAGATGTGCAACACCCCCCTGCACTGTCAAAGTGCTGTACAGCACTAAAAGAATATTAGAAAGTGTCCTTGGACACTTATGTATTTATATATTTATTTATGTCACACAGGGGATGTGTTACAGTGTCCATAACACACCCCATGCACTGTCAATGTGCCGGACACCACTGAAGGAATATAGAAAGTGTCCTCGGACACTTATGTATGTATATTTTTATGTCACACAAGGGGCATGTTACAGTGTCAGTAACACACCCCCTGTACTGTCAGAGTGCTGTATGGCATGGAAATCAAATGTGCAAATGTGAGTTTCCCTTTTATGTTCATTTATTTTCTTTTAATTTTTTTTTTTATTTTTGTCAAGTTTAAGCATAGATGAACATGTTTGTGCGGTGCAGCACGTTGCTCAGCAGCGCTTAAACATAAGCTATATAGAAATGTATAGCTGAAATCTTTACAGCTGAGTTAGTGGAATGGTTAGAGTCAAGGCTTTGTGTACAGTAGGTGCACAGTTCGAATACCATGACAGACCATTCAACTTTTACATCGGAAAGCATTCTTATTTATATTTCAATTTTTTTATTGCCGTAGTTATTGGTATTTGTCAACCAGGTTAGTGCAGGTGGTCCAGACTCCCACTGTCAGTGGAGATAGGTGAAAACCTCCAGTTAAAGACATGTCCAATACAGTTCAGTCACACAATAAGGTAATGTAATCAAAGTACATAAGGTGAGGTAATGTAAAGTAAAATACAAACACATAATAATAAAGTATCAATAATGAGTAATTAATATCAATATATATCTGTGTTATTATGTAAAAGACTTGTTTGCCCTTAGCTAAATTTTGCTAAGTACTGCTAAGACAAGTTAAGCAATGCTTAAACAGGATCTGTCTTAGCAATAGTTAGCAATGCTCAGCTCCGCTTAGCTGGTTTGAGCATTGCTAAGTAGTCCCATTCTAAGCAGTCCTCAGCTAAGCTAAGTGGCTTTGTGCACTGCTAAGCACTGCTAAGAATTTGTCACTTTAAGCACTGCTCAACTCAGCTTAGCAGGTATGTGCCCTGATGAGCTTTGCTTAACATTTTTAAAAATGGTCCAATGGTGGCAAAGGGTGGAAAAATAGCCTTATTTAAGCTGAACAGGTGGGAATATAACCAGAACCTTTTGGAGATTGACTCATGCAGGAACTATGGCAGGAGATGGAGAGGGAGCATGCTTTCAGGTGCAGCTCTGGGGCATGTTGGAGACTATGGTCATGGTTGGACTCCTAACGATAGACCATGATGTTAGATTGCTGCAGGGCTAGTACCAGGGCTCTGAACACAAGTCTGAGGACTGGGACTGTCTAGCGTGTGGGCTCAACAACGCCACTGGAATCCCTCACACTGGTGAGCAAGTGTGTCATCATTATGATGACCTGAAGAGGAGGAAGGTGGTGCTCTTGGCCCAATGTTTCCAAGATGCTCTGGATGGGAATGCCCCAGAAGTTTGTAAGTATAGGAACCATTGCTTTAGGAAATTCTGAAATGAATATGTGATAGACAGATACGCATAATGGTGTGTTTCCCTTTCCACAGTTGCAGAGGAGAGGACTTGCAACTTAGAGGCCCACACAGGTCATCTAGTGAGGATGCTCTGACAGTGTGGTGAGTACAGACCTATCTTGCAATATAGTACAAGAAATAAAAAGAGTACATTGTTTACTGCCAGTAGGTATAGTGTGTTCTGAGTGTACTGCAATAAATGTATTCTTAGACCCACACTGATATAACTGAGTAATCCCAGGTACTGTGCAATACAGATGAAGGCATCAAACAAGCTACTACTGATGAAAGAAAGCTAATACTGTAGTAATAGTGTATAGGAATGACAGAAGTATATACTGTATTAATACTATGGATCTTGTAATAAAGTACACTCTGATTGCAGCTGTGAAGGTAATAAATTACATTCATTCATCATCTACAGGATATGCAGTACAACTGAAGTCAAAGTTTTGAATGTAATAAACCACTGTGTCATGTCACCCTCAATAACATTCTTTCCACCAACTGTTGTGTTTATTCTGGTCTGTTGCTGAAGAAATACAATTGTACAGGTGCTCCACAGCAAATATGGCTATGGCACCATGAAGTTAGCTAAGTCTGGCTGATAAAGAACTGTTATGCTAAAGTGTAGATGTGGAGCTGTACAAGAAGATACAATGCGATTTGATATATGTTAGTAATGTGTAATGTATTATAGTGTGTTTCCCTCAGGATTGTCTTGTGTTAATATTGCATTTCAGCTATACATATTCCTGAATGTAGGTACCCTGATGCAGTCAAGTATGAGACTGTAATAGGTGGAGACTGCAAATATAGTATGTGCAAATGTATATGGGGTGGGTATGCAACCCAGCATCTCACTATGGTCTGTACTGATCACACATATTCCCATCCACTAGGGGTTAAATGTGTACATCTGCATTCCAAGTATTAATAGACAGTTCACCTACTATATCTGTCAGGCATGAATCTCATGCATGTATGTTCAACTGTCACTGCAGTCTTCTGTGACACTCTACCTATATTACCAGGCCAGACTTTGTAACTAGTGAGTTTTAGGAACAAATCAGTCAAGCAGCACACAGCAGTGGCACAGTAGCTCAGTGTGATAAGAAATAGATATGTTCATTTCTGCACACACAGACCAGGGTTTGAATCCAGGGACTGGTACTAAGATTTATTTACAGTAACAGACAAGTAGTCCTGACTATTTGTAGAAGCAGTCATGTAGTATTAACAGATATTTTCTCCACAGGGCTGACAGGTAATGAAATGTTTGTATTAGCTGTATGAAGGGTATACTAATAAACTGTGTACAGATGTACTGCTGTATGATTGGTGTGTCTGTGAATTTGTGCCGATAGTTGAACCCCATGCCTACACATGACAGCAGGATAGGTATATACACCATGCACTCTTCCTGATACATGTCTTTCAAGTGTCATACTGTCACAGATAGGGATCACTGTTGCCAATAACCTTGGACACAGATATAAATACATTTGAAGTATTCCAGTAGCACACTCACACATCAGTCCAGGGTACACCTTGTTAGTCATAAATGTAACCCTGACATGTGCAAGTCCCCTGTAGTTATGTACCTATAGTTCTCACAGCTTGGTCCATACCATTCCAGGTTGACAGCTTACCAGGTAAGTATGTGCTACAGAAGCTATAGAGCACAGGTAGATGCAAAGTATGGCCAGACCTGTAGAGTATTGAGCAGTACTGTTGTGAAAAGTATAGCCTATATATTTGTTAATGGAATGTTTCTCTCTCTCCTCATCCTTTATCTGCATCACTAATTATTATTCATATGCTATGGGTATGTTCTTCTCAGAAACTAATGTTGGGACTTGTGTTGTTTTATTGTTCGTATATTTCAATGCTTGGATACTAACATACCTTGTTGAAATTCTACTGTTGCTGGCCTATTGCCATAATGGTTACTGGCATGTTGTTACAGCAATGACTGTTATTATATTTATGCATGTGTTCCATTTGGGTTAATTAGAACACCCATGCATGCTGTTATTACTAATATTGAAATTTTTGTTCATGGCTAACCAATACACTGTGACAAACCTCAACACCATAGCACATTTGGGTAGGCTGATCCCAACAGATCTGCCTGTCCTGCCTCATCTGGCCATGGCATATCCTGTTACCTGTAATCAGCTCTCAGGGATGGTGCACAGGGTCATCCAGCAGGATTTGGATGACTGAGCACAGTCACCATCTGGGCCGTGAAGAGGCAGTGGCAACTGCCCATGGGTGGGGACCTCAGTCCCACTGTTTCCATCTGGGGGCACTTGGTCCTCTGATTTCCAACCACCCTTCCCATCTAAGGTGTTGACCCCCCTCATGTGTCATACACCACCCCAATCCACTGTCTTGTCTGTCTTGTCTTTCTGTAAATGCAACCTCTTCTACCCAACTTACCTCCCCAAACATACCTACAACCCTTCACCAACATCCCACTTTCACCTTAAAAAAAGAGAAAGGGCATCTGTCCCAAAAAAATGTCACCCCATACATAGCTCTCCATTTCAACTCCACATGCACTGCCATGAATCAATCGTCCCATCAATTAATCAACAAAGTTATGTCAGCCACACCTCTCCCCTGTGGGGTGAGAAGCTCAAAATTCCAAATTATCCACATCACGCACAGCTGTTGCTGCAAAAGAAATGGAGAGCTATGGTCCTTTCCTAAACTCATGCTGCACATCTCTAGCTGCCTTTCATATTGTTTTTTCCTTGCTTGCCTCCATTTCACAACTTTCCTATCACCCATTTTTCTTTTCTTTTTTTTGGAAATAGAACAAGTTTAAGCGGGAGTAAGCTCTGCCGAGCATCTCGATGTATTGCGCAAACCCACACAAGCCCACTTAAAACTGCTTAAAACTGATTTAATCACTCTATCTGATTCAGATAATGTTCTGCCCAGTAACAAAATAACCAGCCCTAGCAAATGTTAAACTCTGGACCCACTGCACTATAGTCAGAGCAACACACCATTAGCCCAACCCAGCTGTGGAGAATTAGTGTTTTTTTTAATATATCATGCAGTACAGTCATGTAACATTAGGGAAAAAAGACACCACTGCCAATTACTGAACCCGGACCTTCTGACCTATAGTCAGAGCAGTGCACCACTAGGGCAACTGAGCTCTGGGAAATTAAGGCTTTTTTTCTAAATATATCATGCAGTATAGTCATGTAACATTAGGGAAAAAAAGACACCACTGTCAAGTATTAAACCCAGAATCTTCTGAACTATAGTCAGAGCAACGCACCACTAGGACAACTGAGGTCTGAGGTATTAAGGCTTTTTTTCTAAATATATCATGCGGTAGAGTCATGTAACTTTAAGAAAAAAATATACTCTTGCCAAGTATTGGCTCCATAACCCTCTGAACTACAATTCACTGCAATACATCAGTAGACCAACTCAACTCTTGGGAATTACTGGTGTTGTCACCAAGATATCCTGAGTACCACTGACACTACTTCTACATATAGTGTGATAAATGACAGTGTACCTGGGCCTGTAATGCAAGCACTGAACCAGTACACAGCAAAAGACATGTTGATGGATTGATGGAAGGCCCACCTATCAGGTACAGCTGCCAACTGCACAGACTGTTGCAGAACGTCCACAGTCGTGTCACCTACATATGGCATGGTTGTCATCAAAGCTATTCTTTGTGCTGATGTAATGGCAAGGCAGTGCAGATTGATTTCACAAAAGCATGACAAACAGGTCAGTGTAACATGTCATAGAAATCCAAACATACATGTTCATGCCAATCCTGTGTAACACACTGTATGCCTGCACATATGTTTTGCAACTACACCTCCCACATTAATTGCTCCATTGCTCTATCTGTAACATTCCCAGCATGTCTGACATCTGGACACCTACAGTTTAGACCCACAGTCCAGTCTGTTGCACAACAACTACATGCTCAGCAATACAACCTACAAATAACCGAGCCCTGCAATGTCCAACATACGTGCTTGCTGCTACCACAGTCAGTGCCACCCATGGTAGCATGTAAGTACTAGTGAATACAGCTGGCATATCACATCATATACTGTCAGTAAGCCACTCTCAGTCTGTGAATGTCATACAGGCTTATGTCAAAGATTGTCCAGGTGTCCCTGACAGCTCCTGATGTACTCTGGCTAGGTCATTGTGTACTCCACAGCTGTATATCATTGCCTAACACCTATAGCTAGCATACTTGGTGATCCCCGGCAGCATGCCAGCAGGTTATAGGCACTAGTAGTGGGGGACACTGGCTCTGCTGCAGCAGCAGTGTGTACATATTGAACATACAATGTAAGGGAATGAATACAGGACCAGATATTAATGTACCATACTGTGTTCCCAGGGGCTTGGCATGTCACAGACATATTACCCAAACTTTGTGGACAACCATCATGTATTGTCCAACCTGTGTCTGGAAATCCACATTTCTCTAGCAGGGAGTCTACATCTATCAAGCACATGTACACAGCCTGCAAATATCTGGGTACTGCAGCTGTCAGACACCTACAAAGATGACACTTACACCACATATGCACTGCTCTCAGTTATTTTGTAGCACAGCCATTGCTGGAATGTTCACATGCATGTGTACTACCACTCACATATTTGTCAGATGTAGGCTGGATGACATGATACTGTAATGTTGCCCATAGGGGACACCCAACAGTTGATGGCAGTGTTGGTTGTGGACACATAACAACACAGTCTGTCACAGTACTCAGTCCATATGTGGTATTCCTGGTACCATATGAGGTTACTAGGCTATGGGCCCTGAACAGCCATATGCCTAGGCCAGATGCTAGCCCATGTGTATGCAAGGCAGTACCTGATGCCCCAGTCCAGCAGGGACACAGGTGGTATCCCAAGGATGTATATGCAGTAATCCAGGTTATGCCTGCAAAGATGTAAATGGCTACCCTGCCTGATGTGGACAGGGTGGCTATTCCACCACAGGGTGATTGCGTGGGACACACATCTGAGCTACCAACATGCCCAGTTCATGTCACATGCCAGGTTGAGGGAGTGTGTGTGTGTGTGTGTGTGTGTGTGTGTGTGTGTGTGTGTGTGTGTGTGTCTGTGTGTGTTAACAGATTGGAGCATGACTTCCACTCTTGTGGCAGTCCCAGCAATGTGGAGTCTGTGATTGCCTGGCATGCCACACTGAGGTTACCCCTGAGGAGTATGTATGAAACTGGGTAGAGGGTTGCCCATATAGCCTATCGGTGTATGGTAGATGTTTGATGCCCTGGTATCCCCTGGTAGGGAACCTCTATGATGTCTCCAGCTGCTGCATGTGCTGTATGATGTGAATAACATACAGGGAATTAGATACAATAATGGGCCTCACTGGGGGGAATATGGGGATGTGTATACCCCACGTCCCTTGATGACATACCCTTATGTATAACATGGGCCATGTAGAAGGTGTACCTTACAATGGGAACAACATTGTGTTGAAATGTCATATTGACAAACACCTGTGTCTACAAGTCCCTCATGACTGACTGTGTGTCTAGGATGTAGTTAGTACTGTGATAGTATGTGGGGATGTCACTCTCCCCAAAGGGGTTGACACTGCATTGCCTGAAGCCAAATGTTTGGCAACAGTCATGTATCTATGTGAGACCCTCCTAGGCAGATTTTGACATTAGTAGGGCATCCAGTGATGCATACACCATGCACTGGTTTGCAGACTTGGTCAGAGATAGGCTAATGGCTGTTACATACACCTCAGGAGTGTACATCACATATAACAGAGGCCCAAACATGGAAAAACAGGTTACACACATAGTTATGGGTCAACTGCTTGAGGTGGATTCCCCTATGTGGAATAGGTGGGCCATGCCAGTGCACTGGTGTGCTACCCATATGGTAGCATATGGTGTGATGCATACATGGTGGTGTTATGTTTATAATGGCCAAGGGAGTTATACTGTCACAGAGTTTGTCCAGCTCAAGGTAGGCAGTTTGCACTGTCACCCCCTATCCATGGCTTTGGTGACTGTGTCATACAGGTCAATCAAGTGTAACAGACATGAACCCTTCCTTGACAAAGCCTAAGTGTGTGTGATGGACTGTGTGCAGGTTGCCACTGTGTTTATTACTGGGGTTCTCTAGAAACTGTACTATGGCCTTGCAGAACAGCCTAGCTAGGATGCTGGGTCTATCATGTGACTAATGGGGGATGCAACACCTTACTGTAAAGGGGTGACAGTGGTCATCCAACAAATAGCTGGAACAAAGGTTGTACTCAGTCCTCCTTTGAATATGGTTTCTTATGGTGTTTTAAGGTTATGCTTGGGGTCATGTAGGATGCATCCTGTGATGTGATAGACTCCTATGGCAGATGTATACCATGATGTTCACATGACAGTGGTTACCTGTTCCCTACATATAGGAGACAGGGGTGGTCCTGTAGCTATCCTGATATATTGATGGGGAAGACAGGAGGTGAGGCCTACACAAACTCTGTCAGGCATCCAGTATGGTACAGCAACAGCACTGGTGTAACTGGTGTCCTTGAGGACCTCAAGTGAGCAGCTGCAGGTGCTTCCTGTGCTGTTGCAGACATATGTGCAGTAGGGGAGATGACTGTCTCTAGTGACTGTAGACAATATAAGCTCTGTGTTTGTTGTGCAGGTTTGCAGGATTGATCCCATTCTCATGTATACACTATTGCTCCAAATTAGGCACCTGTCCCTACTTTGTCTCAGACAGCAGTATATCATCCCTGTTATGGACACTGTGCTTTGCAGATGTCCACCACACAGGTGTACATATCCTAGCAGAGGATGATGTAGGCTTGTCGGGTATACCTGACTACATGCATCTATACAAAGGCACATATAGCGCTTGTGTGTATGTGTGGATATTGGTGTCAGTCTTTAATGAGGGTTTGGGGGCTGTGAGGCTGTGTATACCACCCCAGAGACCCTAGCTAGATGGGTATTGTGGGAGATGGTGACTGCAAATGTGACCGCATGATGGTTGCTTTGTCATGGAGGATGACACTGTAGGTATGCTGCAGTGGTACCCCCTGTTGTGTAATGTCAGCTGCAATACACCTTCACCTCATGTGGGGGTAGCCCCTGGCTGCACCAAGGTGTTTGTACGTCCACTGTTGATGGCTGTCTGGCCATTTGTGTGCTGGCATGGGTGCATCTGACAATGTATGCTAGGGTCATTCAACTGACCCAGGATCAAGGTAGAGACCATACTCCTAATACAGTTGATGAGGTCCATATAGGCCAGATGGGCTTCCTGGTCACATGTGTTGTCTGCTATCTAGCTGTGATTTGAATAGGTGTGTGCTGGCAATGGTGAACTGCCCCTGCAGTGTCCCCTGTGCATCTTACTGCCTGTACATTGTGGAGGTGTGTATGTGTCTCAAATAAACAGACACACCATGTCCCATGGCCTTACCGGCTACACCTTGGCATCTGAATGTATGATAGGATGGTTGACCAGGTAGGCTGGGGTGCTCTCTGCAGCTTTGAACCATGGTCTGTGTGACTGAACAGATGTCTGCAGTACCCAGGGTTAGGACTACTTGCGATGAGGGCAAATGATGTGTGCACCTCTAGCATTTAGCAGCACAGCTGTCAATGTGTGCTGTACTGACACATGTATGCTGGTAGTGATAGCTTAACTACTTTTAATAATGGAGTCACTATGGTGCTTCCAATAACCAGTGACAGATGCATGAATACCAGTGAAGACAGATGGAGGCCATCTCTTGCAGAGCATCATGGTCTGGTTACCATATCATCCCAGACTCCCAGGTACTGGTACCCCTGAAATATCACAGGATAAATGTGCACATGTTAAGCTTAAGGGTAATCATTCCCTGATTGTATTGTGGCTTTGGTCTGGGTGACAGCATAATGCAGTGTAAGGCTAGGGACATACCTGCCCGTGGCACATAACCAGTGTGCTCAGTCATGTCTCAGTGCATATAGTCCAGGGATGTACATGTCAGGTCAGGCACACCAGCATGTACTGTGACAGACCCATGACAGTACCTGATTTTTTTTTCTCTTCAAAATCTCTTTATTCAGTTTTTCAATAATATCAGTAATATACCACATAAAAAAAACATGAAGCTACAAAACATATAGAAAAAAACATAAACGCTAAATACTAACTATACACAACATATGCACTAGAAGTCACTACATCAGCAAACAGAAGAGAGAAAACTTCTTAACATTAATTGAAAGAAGAGAGATAGTATAGGGGACATAGTTTATAAAGGGATGCAATTAGAAATTTAATCACTTGTTATAGATAGGTATACTAGTGATAAATGTAGGTGTATGGAAGGGAAAGGAGATAAGCTGCTTATAATGCAAGCTTTGCTTATAAAGGTTTGTCTTAATAGGTCAGTGTGAGGTCTATCTTTAATTCTTGAGAATTAAATCTAGTAAATAACCCCAATATTTCTGATAGTAATGTTTTTGTTTTATTGTTGTATAAACTAATTCATGAGATGAGATATATTTAATAGCTAGTTTGCTAAAGTCTTCCCATGTGATTGGAGATGTGACAGTCCAATTTTTTGTTATGTAAAATTTAATAAGGGCATACATTGTGATAAGGATATGTTTTAACATTTTTGGAAGTTTATTTATGTTAGTGTGCAATATAGCTGTCTCCCATGATAAGGTTGTTTTTTTCATATCCCATCTTTTTTAATCTAGCTCTTAAAGAGCACCATAGGTTGTGCCCCTTACTACAGTTCCACATAACATGGAGAATGTCAGCCATTTCGTTTAGGCAGTGTGGGCATATAGGCAAAAATTTGGGATTGAACTTATTTAGCTTTGATGGGGTATAGTATACATTGTTATTAATCATAATTTGTGTGTATAGCAGCCACTTAAAGGGAATAAACTTGATTGTGTTTTCAATGGCTAGTCTTTTGCTTTCTTCAGTAAGTAATTGGCTTTTCTCTTGCCAATAGGTTGAGAATAATAGAGAATTCTGGTATTTTATGTTCACTACACGTTTATATGTCCTAGAGATTGTTTTTCCTTTAGTCACAAGATTTTTAAGTATTAGTTTTGCTAAGTTAATGTCATGCAGGTCGACATTAGTTTGTGAAAATTTAGCATTTATAAGATAATGGATTTGGCTAAGAATTATAGTATATTTCTTAGCAAGACTGAGTTTCATCCTTAGTTGTAATATAACATTCTTTCCATTTGTAAATTTCCCATATTGTATGATCTTTTTTCAGGGGGTAATTTGTTAGATTTAGGGGTTTATAGTTTAGTAGTAGATTAGGATTTAGGTGGAGCAGTTGTATAAAGGCAAGAGCATTGAATAGTTGTATGGATTTGAATAACTTTTGAGTAGTTAGGATCATATGCTTAATTAGTGGGTGTAAGTTCTTTGTGAATAAGCCTTTTTGATTTAGGTTTAAAAAGGGAAGATATTTGGTATTAAATTTAAGGGATTTAAGTTGTTCAAACCAGATTTTGGTCCACTGAGGTGTCCAGGTACTAACATTTGGGTGATGGTTTATTATCTGTATTAGTCTGTAAGCCGTAATTATACTAGAATAAAGTTTGAAGTCTGGCAAACCCAATCCCAGTTATCTTTGGTAAGTACAAGTTTATTATATTTAATTCTGGTAGATTTGGGATACTATAAGAATCTTGATATAGCTTCTTCTATATCAAGAAAAATTTGGGGGGAATATTTGAGAAGGTGGCATTTAATTGAAAGAGTATTCTTGGTAATAGATTCATCTGATGACACTAGCTTTTGAGAGTAAAGACATATTTATATTCTTCCATCTATTAATATAATTTTCAATATTGGTCCATGTACATAAATTATTATTTATAATTCCTTAAAATCGGGGGTAAATAGTATTCCTAGGTATTTTATCTGGTAGTTAATCTTGATCTCACTCTCAGGAAAGTAATATCATTTATGACCTAGAAGATTCAAGAGAAATAGATGGGATTTATTTGAATTTAATTTATAACTAGAGATTTCAGAGAAGCCAGCTATTGCTTTGAGTATTTTTGAGAGATCAGTGGTGGGAAGCTGAAAATATATATTTAAGCCATCCGCAAAGGCAAAGCACATAATGTTTATATTAAAAATTCTAGGTATGTGATGGAAGTTTTTTTGTGAAATAAACAGGAGCAGGGGTTCTAAATAGAAATTAAAGAGGTAGGGGGAAAGAGGGCAACCTTGCCTTGTACCATTGGATATGGGTATAGGGTTAGTTTTGTGCTTATTTATCTGAATAGTGGTAGAAGCTTTCTGATATAGAGCCTTAATTATCTTTATAAATTCCTGAGGAATTCCAAATAAAGGCAATATATTGAATATAAAATGTTATTTAACTGTATCAAAAGCCTTACTTGCATCAGCACTGAGTACATATCTGGGGCACTTATTTCTGTTAAGAAGTCTGATAATGGTGTCCAAGAGGAGGGTGTTGTCGCTTGATTGCCTATTTATCATAAAGCCCATTTGTTCTTGGGAGATGATGGAGGGGAGTATAGTTTTAAGTCTATTTGCTATAACATGAGCTAGGATCTTAAGGTCAGTATTTATCAGGGCAATTGGTCTATAGTTGGCTGGATCTGTTGGGTCAGAGTTTGGCTTGGGAATTAGCACAGTTTTGGAATTATTAAAATAATTATCTGTTATACTGTATTGTATTATATAATTGAAAACTCTTAATAAGACTTTGGAGACAGGTTCCATGAATTGTTTATAAAATTCAGAGGTGTAGCCATCAGGCCCAAGAGATTTATCCGGTTTGAGTTTGTTTATTGCAGCTTTTATCTCTTTTAATTGCAAGGGTGTTTTTAGAAGTTTTTCCTGATCATCTGAAATTTGTGGGAATTTTATATTATTTATAAAATCACAAAATTTATCTGTACAGGGAGGAAGGGGTAAGTTATATAGCTTATTGTAAATGTCTTCAAATGCATTTACAATGTCTTGGTCCTTGTGTTTCAAGAGTCCATACTGTATTTCTTTGATCCTCGGTGGACCATTTTTAATATTTATTAATCTAGCTAGAATTTTTGAAGGTGTTTGTGCCCATTCTGAGTATTGATATATTGATCTTAAGTCTAACAAAGAGATATTTTCTAGATAATGTTTGTGTAATTGCTTTTGCCAGTCAATTATTTTATCATCCAGGTCTTTTGACTATTTATTTTGAAGTTCTAATTCAGCAGTCCTGATTTGGGCCTCCAGTTTATCTTTGATGTTATTGTATTTTTTCTTGAACCATGCAGATTTTTCGATAATGATACCTCTAATAACTGCTTTAGCAGCCGCCCATAGCATATCGTAAGGAATTTGAGTGGATATAATGTCTATATCGAGTTGGGCTAGAATACTTTTGACTTCCTGTGCTACTTCTTGGTTTTGAATGATTTTAGGATTTAATGTTCAATTATTGAAATAGAGGGTATTTTGTTTAAAGGTTTGAACGTTTAAGGAGAGACTAATTTTTGAAGGATCCGATATAGATCTGGGTGATACAGTATATTTTAATCTATAAGAAAGCAAGGTTTGGGAGATTAGAAAAACTTTTATTCTGGACCAAGTTTTATGGGTGGCTGAGAAAAAAGTAAATCTTGATATTGTTTTATCATACTGAAATTTGGTATAGGGGTCAATTAACTCAAAAGTGTTTTGTAATTTTTCAAGTGCTAAAGTAGTATGTTGAGAGTGTCTGTTTTCAGTATGCACCCTATCTTTGTCTGGGTTTAATAAAGCGTTCCAATCCCCATCTATGATGTACAAATGATTTGGGTGGTTAGCTAATATATTAAGATTTCATAAATAAAGAGATGTTGATTTGAGCAGGGGCTGTAAATATTGATAAAGAGTAGGGGTTTATTTAGAGTATGATATTCACTAGTAAATAAAGTCCATCTTCCATTAGGGTCAGTTTTAATAGAAGTGATCTCTCCTTGGAAAGATTGATTTATTATAATGGCTACTCCCCTAGATAAATAGTTATGACCTGCAGCAATTATTTGCTTAATCCACTTCCTTTTTCTTTCCTTATCCCAGAGCTGACTATTCAAGTGAGTTTCTTACAGGAAGGTTACTTTGGACTTATTTTGATATATGAGATGCATGATTAAATTTATTTTTTTTTTAATCCAGTATTCCTTTAACATTCCATGAATCTATTGATATTTTAGAATTTGCTTATAAAGTTATTTGTTGATTGATAAGCAAAAAAGTAGTAATGTAGTATGTCTGTTTTTGTGTTAACCATTAAGATAGATGAAGTGACTTCTACCCTCCTGTACCCTATGTAGGTGCCTAACCACCCATCCCTCTGTATTAGTGAATATGTATGTATTGGGAAGCAAAAGGTTCATAGGTTCATAGGTAGGTGCTAGACTATTGGCCCTAGGGCCTATATAAGCCTAGCCAAATGGTACCCTGGCTTTCGCCACCCAAGAAAATTATTTTCCTGTGCCCCTGTCGAGCAGAGCCACAGAAGTGATCCCCGGGGTGAATTTCCTATCTCCCATCCAATCATCAAGATTTTTCTTGAAGAGTGCTAATGAGAAGCTTTGTTTGAAATAGATAGGTAGTTTGTTCCAGAATATGGGAAGTCTCTGGGACAGGAGTCTATCCCTCCAGCATGTTCTGTTTATTGTGGTGACAAGATTTAGATCCCTAGAGTATGTATCTCAGAAGGACTGGGATTTCTTTAAGTGGAGCATGTCCAACAGCTCTGGGTTTGACATAGCTTTGTATGTTAGGCAGAGATCGCCTCTGAGTACGTGATATGCGACAGAGTAAAGCTGGAGTTTTTTGAGATGGTCTGCGTAGGGGATCTGGTTGAGGCCAGTAATCCTCTTTGTGAGGTATTTCTGTGGCCTTTACAGTTGTTGTAGATGTCTTGTGAGGTACATACCAAAAGGAGAATTGTACTCTATAATGGGTCTAATGAGTGATGAGTAGAGGGGAACAATTACCTCTTTTTTCCTGGATGAGAAACCTTTTGTGATGAGGTGTGCCACGTAGAAGGATTTCCTGACTACTGTGGCATGTGATTATCAAAGTAGAGACTACTGTCCACCTGTGTCCCAAGGTCTCTTATCACACTTTCGGTGTTAAGTAGACTATCGCCTATGTGGTAGTTCATGGGTACAGAGTTTTTACCAAAAGGGATGACAATGTACTTTTTGGCATTGAGCTTGAGGTCATGTCTTTGACACCAGGCATCTGTCTCAATGAGGCCCTTTTGTAGGATGTCCACATCGCTAGGAGTTTTGATTATGGCTCCTAGTTTGCAGTTATCTGTGAACTTTGTTAGCTAAAGACCTTCTGTGTTAGCCTGTACTTCAGAGAAGTAGATACCAAACAGGAGAGGAACTAGGACTGAACCCTGTGGTACTCCACTTGTCACTAGTCTGAATTTGGATTTAGAGTCTGCTACTTTCACAGTGTGGGTTCTGTCAGTGAGCCAGTTGGCAACCCATCTTGTGACATAGGGATTTATACCTAGTTTAGTGAGTTTATCTATAATTCCAGAGAGGGTGATGGTGTTGAAAGCCTTGGCGAGATCTGGATAGGCTGTGTGAACCACCTTAACCTCATCTACGGCTTTGGTGACCGCTTCAAAGAAGTCTATCAGGTTTAGGAGACATGATCTACCTTTTACAAACCCGAACTGGGTAGGGTCCAGAGTTTGGAGATTACCAATGTGATTGTTTATAAGTTCCACGATGATATGTTTCATAGCATTGCAGACCAGGCTCATCAGGCTAATGCAGTGGTAGTTCCTGGGGTCTGTGGTGGCTCCCCCTTTGTGGAGTGGGATAACGGTTACTGTGCGCCATTCAGTGGGCACAAAGCCTGAGGTGAGGCTATGACTGAACATGGTACTTAGGCGGGGTGCCAGTTCATTCTGAAGTTCATGTAGAATGCAGCCTGGGATGTTGTCAGGTCCCATGGATGCTATGTTCTTGCTTTGGAGAATGTTTTTTACCTGTGCAGCCGTGATTACAGAAACTCTGCATTCTTCCAGTATAGAGATGGGCCCTTTAGGGGGTGAGAGAGGAGTAAAGTTAGCACTGAACTTATGTGCCAGGATGTTGGCAATATCAGTTCTGTATATTTAGTGCCATTGTGCTGTAACTCAGAACAGATCTCAGTGTTGCCATTGAGATTCTTGACATAGCTATAGAATGCTTTGTGGTTGTCTTTAGAATCAATGGCAATTTTGTTTTCGTAACTAGCTTTGGAGGATTTTATGAGGGATCTCAGCTTCTTACTGAGGCTGACCAGGGAGTTCCTACAATCATGGGATTTTACTCTTTTTTGCAACAGGTTCTTTCTTCTGTTTTAGAGTTTGTTTATGGCAGGGGACCACCAGATTGGCTTCCTTTTTTTTGGAGGATAGCATCTTGGTTCTGTTAGGGATTGCACGATCCATGCACTCATGTAAGTGCTTATAAAGTGCATTTGTATAGGATTCAGCAGTCGTACCTCTATTGTTCATCAGCATGGGTGTCGTGAAGTTTTCCACTTCTGTCTTAAGAAGCGTGAAGTTGGCTTTGGAGAAACTTTTTACTTTGGTTTCTCTAATGGGGGGTGGGAGTGGGATGTGGATGTCTAGGGTGATTAGCTTGGGGTCAGATCTGACCAACGAGGAATTGACCTCTGGTGTGGAATACTGGTTGCCCATGTTGGTAATGACTGGGTCTAGGATATTGCTGCCCCTGGTGGGGGTGTGGATAAGTTGATCCAAGGCATTGGAATTTATGAATTCCAGAAAACATTGAGCACAAGAGTTGGTACATGAGTAGTTTTCCAGATTAATGGTGGGGTAGTAGAAATTGCCCATTATTAGGGTGTTAAGTTGTACCCTAATATTTTCCAGTGTATCAGGAAATGAGGAGTGGGAATCCTGGGGCATGGTGGGGGATCTGTAGCAAGCTACAATTTGGATTGTGGTCTTGCCCAGAGTTAGTTGCGCTTGGATAATCTTGGATGCATTATGCTGAGCAACTAGCCTGGAGGTGTGGATATCCTTAATGAATATGGACACGCCTTTAGTGTTTCGGTCCAGGTTAGGTGGCCGAAAGCTTAGGTATGAATTATAGCCTGGTAATGCAGGGGTGCTCTCTGGAGCCTTGAACCAGGTCTCTGTCACTGCACAGATGTCAGTGTTCTCCATTTTAAGGAGTGCCTCGAGTGAGGGCATTTTGAGGTTTAGATTTCTAGCATTGAGTAGCATTACCCTCAGATTTTGCTTGCTTGTACCTGTTACGGTGGTGAATTTGTCATTTGAACCTTGCCTAAAAAAGGCACTATAGGGGTGACAAGAGCTTTAGCCAGTATCTGGAATTTGAACTAAAGTGATATATGCATTGAGCAGAGGGATGTCAGAAATACCCAGAATGTTCCATACATAAACAATCATCAGCTAAAAACTGTGCAAAACCTGCTCCTTTTGTTATTGGTATTTACAGTATGGTTACTATCTGACCTGTTATGTTAATGTTAGTTGTTTAAGTACATAGCATGTATAGGGTAAGAGACAATAAATACCTAGAAAATGTTTATATCAGCAGGCTTTTATATGTTATAGTTCTTAACATTGCTAAAGATATTATAAATTAACCAAACACCATTTTATATAATTCAGGTCTAAAATATGCACTTTGGGAAAGACGAACCTTGAAGTTCCAAACAATATATATATTCACATTGTAAAAGACATATTGTAAACTTTAGGGCTACTACATATTTTCACATTCATGTCTACATATAACATCGCCTGTCCTTCATTAACAAAAAACAGTAGTCAAACTTAGAGAGAGTTCACATCCAGGTCCACTCATCTGTTTTTCCACTATACAGTGTCACATTCTCATTTATGCATGAAAGAAAAGTTGTTTTGCAATTCACTGTTAACCGTATCTCTAGTATAAAGACTAACTGAATAATAATCTTTATGTCTCAGTATATTCAATTATAATATCCCCTCCCCCTTCGTTTTAGGAGAGAAGAAAGATATGCAAAACAAGTGAGATAAATTCAGTATTTCTAGTATTAATCATGCTGTGCCATAGTATTTGTTAATATAGCTAATAGCCACTTTGTGTGTTAGAACTGAGATATTGTAACCGTTGGTGGCTGAGAACATGCAAAACAGTAGTATACTTGATATTGTGGGATCCCTGTGTCACGGGCACTACCAAATACAAGTTAGTCAGCATGATATTGGAGCACTGTTAAGTAAATATATGAACTTACTAATCTATAAGTAGCATATTAATTAGGCTGTTGTATGCAGATGTCTCAACCAGAATTACATGACCCTGTTTTAAAACATTATTCAGTGTAGAAATAAGATTTGTTAGTTTTTATATATATATATATATATATATATATATATATATATATATATATGTATATATACATACATATATATATATATATATATATATTTTCCCCTAGATTAAGATTGTTCATTTTGCACGTATAGTTGAATAATACAGGAAACCACAGTTATAAAACATTGAGAAGTGTTTAAGACATGGCAGTATATCTGAAACCCTTTGTTTCAGATGCCATTAAACTCCTTATTTCTTCACAGCTGCAGTGACATAAGGAAAGACACCTTGAACCATTTAAGTATGCACATAAAAATGGGGATCTTTACACCATTCATAGGTGTAAGCTGATGCTAATAAACAGTACCTTTAGTTGTCCTGTGTAGTAGAAGGTCTTGCAATACTGCAGGGAGGAAGGCAGAGTTGCTAAAACCAGTTACAACATTTTCCTTTTTGGATTTGGTAGACGACAGGTAACTTCTTCTAGAGCTTTCTTCTTGGTATTTAGAGCAGTGTAGTCGCTTAATATAGTCGATAGAAGGTTCATCTGATGAGAAAAGGAATGCTGTGTTAGAAAATAGTTAAAAATTATATTTTCAGCTTTCCCAACCCGTTTTGCCATATTTTCCATTCCCAGTGATGCACTGAGGGCAGGAAACAAGTCAGTGATGACATCATTTGAGTTGAGAGGCGAAAGGCTCATGAAACTTCCTGGTTTTTAAGAGGATTATGGGAAATGGAAAGCTAAAATGCTAAACGGAGCTCGAGGCCTGCAAAATAAAACAGAGGTTTTGTTTCTACACAGATTTAAGATAGAAACATGCAGGATACCTTGCTGAAACCCTCCTAGAATTGTCGTTGGCTTCAAAGAAGGTGAATTGGGTTGTTTCAAGCTGGATTAACTTTGAAGAGATGCAGAAAAGTGGATTTTGCCTCCTCAGGGGTTTTAGGGGATATTTTTTCATCTTTGTGGTAGAAAATTAAGGTAACGAGGTTTTTCATTTGAAAACGAATGTTGTTTTCTGTAAGGTAAGCGCAATATTTACTAAGTTTTTGGCGGTTTTGCTTAATTTCAAGAGGGAGATCTTGAGTTATAGTGAGTTTATGTGCGCTGCATGTAAAGTTCTTCTTAGCACTGTATGCTGCTAGTATTAGTTGAACATGTGCTGAGTTTAATAGTCTGATATATATTTGCCTTGGAGATTCATTTGTTTGTGAATGTCTTATAGCTCTGTGGGCTCTTTCTATTACTATGTCATTCAGGAGGTCTTTATTGTTCAAGAGAGAGCTTAATATTTCTTTAACTATTGGGTTGAGTTGAGCATTTTCAAAGGTATCTGGAATTCCTCTTATAATGAAATTATTGCACCGGCTTCTAGCTTCCAAGTCTACCATTTTTTGTTGCAATTCTTTAATAGTGCCATTGCTGGTCTGAAGCTTTTGCTTGAGTTCATTTATTTTTAGTTCATTGTCCATAGCGTTAGCTTCATACTGTTCAAGTCTAAGCATAATTTGATCCATATTAGAGCCAAATGTGGTTAGTTAATGTGAAAAACCTTGCACTTCTGTTTGTAATGGTTGCAATGCATTTTTAAGGTCCTCCAATGTTAAAGATTGTTCCTGCTTTGATCTGAGGGCCAGCTTAGTAGCCTCTTGTAGTTTATTAGTTTTCTGCCTTTTGGAGGTGGTGTCCTTTCTCATGAGTAGATATCATAGATAATTTAGTTTTCGTGGTTAAAGTTTCCATTTGATCTGGTTGATTCTCCATTTGATGTCCAAAATTAGAGGCTTGGTAGTAAAAAAGAAGTTTTTATTCAGTAAATCTTATTCTGAGAGATGCCTTTTTCTTATTTTCCTTGTTTTAGGCCTGTATGTCTGGAAGAATCCACACCATGCGGTTCAGGGCACATCTTCCAGTAAGTAGTATTTTTATTCAAAAAGAAAGGATTCTGGCAAAAATATAGATGAAAGAAGTATGTACTCATATTCCTGCTTTAATCATTTGATGTTTAGAGTATTTTCTTTGAGCGATGAGCTGGCTTAAGGTCAGATGATAGTTTAAGGTTTCAGGAGCTCAACAGTCAGTGTGCTTACAGTCTGTCCACCATTTTGGAATCCCTCAGACCCATGACAGTGCCTGTTGGTGAGAGATAGCACTGTGTATGCACTATGGTGGAACTTGCTATGTAACACACAAGTAACTGTCACCATCCACATACACAACCAGGTCAGAGAGACAAAAGTGTGTCTCCACTGGAGTCCCCTATGTATAACATGTTTGTCATGGGTTGATGCCTGCATGGCTGTGGGACACAGGTGTGTGTCCATATGTGGTATGTGCTGTGTACAGCTGTGGAATTCATGCATGGCTCTGACTTGGATATCCACTTTCTTTGTGAATATGTATGTTGAGGACCACTGCAGATGTTTGCATGTGTTGTGTAGGTGTGGCTGGCATGTGAGGTGTACTGATTGTGTTGACAGCTTGTTTGGGGACAGATATGTGGCCTTGACAGGGACAGAGCATGGACTGCAGGTTACTACTGTCATTGCATTTCTCATACGGTGTGTTCCTTGCTGGTGTTTGTAGATGGCTGTCCATCAATGCACATGAGGCAGGTGCTACACAGTGTCAGGACACCCATATCAACCACACTGGCTGTGGAAACTGTAGAACATCTTCAGCCATATAGTCCAGAATCTGAGGGAGGAAGGCCAGGGAAACCTGAGGGGTGGGCCTACAGACCACATGATTACTAATACAGTAGTAGGCTGACAACATAGCAGACCATGTCGACAGGCTATGAACAGGTAGTAATAGGTGCAACAGGTACATGCATTGCAACACCTCATAGCACATGCAGCAAGTAGCATGAAACATCAGGATCAAGGGGGCAACACATGCTGTATTGCACTGTGTTGACGATATCCACAGACATACTGTGCTGATGGATGGCAGGGTTATGATGTGGGGGTTAGCGGTGGATAGTGCTGACAAAAGTGGATGTGCATGGTCTGTACATAATGGTGAGCAATGTATGTAGCCCTGTGATGTGTTTCCCTGTTCATGTCTGTCAGGTGGGATGTACACACATCGCAACCCACCCTTCTCAGAAGCTGACACCACTGCAATTCATGATCCCCTGAGACTCCATCAATGGGTGCTGTTGTCAAGGTTTTGCCACAACCAGCAACAATGCACTGCACTGTGGGCAGACCTGGTAGCAACAATGAAAGATGTGGGCCACTGGGACAGGAGCTAAGTACAGGCCCAACAATGTGCCACTGATGTCATACAACATGCATGGCAAAGGGTTGCAGCTGTGGCCAGGGACAGTGCTGGCAAAGGGGTAGGGCCTGCTACACAACCACCACTGTCAGCCACAGAGGAGTTCCTGGTACACCTGGGTTCAACCACCAGCTCAAAGGAAACCATCACTACATATGTCATGGAGGTGGGTGGCAGAGAGTCCACAGCTGACCAGTATCCAGATAAGCCTCCAGTGCTCATCATGTAGCATTCATAGTGGCAGCCTCTGCATACTTGTATGCATATGTGAGGTCAATCAGCATTTGTGTTTGGAGATTTGTAATACACACATGTGCACACGTATTGTGAATGTCAGCAATTTGGGTAGTATCACAGCTTGTACAGTATGTGTTCATAAATGCACATATTATCCTGTACCAATGCCACATGTATGTGTCCTGACAATACCTCTCCCCCTCAAATCCATAGGTACCTCTGGTGTGGCTGGGGTACATCAACCTGTAGCCAGTGAGTGTGGAACTGTCATGTAATGGCTCACCTATACCCTAGGCATGTTAAAGGCTGCCACTTTGTCATGCCCATGACTGTTAAACATATCCATGTTGCAATACGTGCATGTTCATTTGTGGTGGGGTTCACTGCAGTGCATCACATTGATAATCACAGTAGCATATCTGCAGGAGCTGTAATATATTAGCATGTAGTTTTGTATAGGTGTAGCCAGTCTGCTATACAGGGGTGCATTACTGTTGTGTAAAAAGGTGCACTGTGTGTTAGGTGAAGATTCATCCCATACTCTGACTTGTAATGTATCTCACAGGTGTATAGTACTACCAACATTAACTGCATGTAGCTGCACTGCATGTTGTTCAGGTCCTGTTCAGAGTGTGTCTGTGGCACCTCACGTGCGTGTGTGTGTGTGTGTGTGTGTGTGTGTGTGTGTGTGTGTGTGTGTGTGTGTATGCGTGTGTGCGTGTGTGCGTGTGTGTGTGTGTGTGTGTGTGTGTGTGTGTGTGTGTGTGTGTGTGTGTGTGTGTGTGTGTGTGGATCAGCAAATATTATAGTGCAGGTATTCATGTACTCATGTTGTCTTCCCCACACAGGGGAACATGCGGGTTGGAGTGTGTCCCCCTCAGAACCTGATGTCAGTGTGTCATCGAACTCTAATTACAGTGGCCATTGTGAGTCACAGATGGGGTTGTTGGGGTTGGATCTGTCCCATTGTTTGACATCACACTTCTAGCCCCAGTGTCCCCACACATGGTCAGTATGCCCACACTTACCCAGTCCCCATCAGCCACATATATTTGGCAGTCGGAGGGTTGTGGCATCGAAAAGAGGAGTGTGGGGACTATGGCATCTGTAATTGTAGACACTAGCCATAGCCAGAGGGCTGGTGAGGTCCCACCCAGACAGATTGACATGGGTGCTCAAAGGAGGACTGCTGCCCATCCAGACATTGTCAGTCCTTAGTGCAATGTCTGTGCTTGAACATGTAGTGGGAGTAGGGTGTTGGACACATGGATGTAGGTTAGCAACAACATCAGCCTACATGGCCATGCACAGTTACACTACTGTAGTGACAGTACCACCAGCACTACTGACAGGAGGGTGCTGTCCACACCACAACATGGCAGGCCATGGGCACGTTGTCCTAGGTGGTCTTGTGAAGGACACAGACCCTCTAGACACTGGTCACCATCAGGAAGTAGTACTGCATCTGGCCTTGGGCATGGTGTTGCCAGTGCCATACCTGGCAGAACCAGATGTTCTTCGTGTTTCTCTGTTGCAGTCATAACTTTTGGGTTATCTGCTTGCAGTAGCCCTCAGTTGGCCTAATTAACAAAGTCTTGGGTCCTGCATTGGTTGCTGTCCCTTCTTCCATGATGTCAGGTTGTTAGGGGTATAAAACATGCAGCCTACGTCATTACATCAGTCATTCTTGCTGTGCGGTGCCTGAAGCAGAAGCAGTTCGCAAGTGCCGGTCTACCGACTCCTGAAATTTTCATTTTCGAGTTTTAGAACCGAAGTCTTCAACTAAAGCTAAGTACCCCGTTGAGGAAACTTTTTCCTGCTTCTTACCGATGTCAGTAAAAGTTAATAATTGCTTTACTTGTGGAAAGCAAATAACTCATAAAGATTTTCATTCGTACTGTATTCCTTGTCTAGGCCATGACCACGATGTACCTTGCTGTCGGTTTTGTGGTTTATTTAATCAACGCACTATCCATTGTCGGTATATTTTCACCTCTAAATATTTCGGTTCTCAGTTTAATTTTCCAGAAATGTCATCGGTTAGCCATCCGACTGTTGGGATTCCGAAAAAGCATAAGGATAAAGACAGAAACAGGCCGCCAAGGTCTACCGCTGCCGACTACGCTTCTCCTAAGCCAGTCACCAGTTTGCCGGTTCTCAGTGAGGTGCTTTCGCAGCCCCTGATACCTGCTACTTCTGATTCGCAGGCCTCTGCTGAGACCCATTTGGAGTCTGGTATGCTGCGAGATGCTTCAACTATGGCACCTGCGGATGTCTATCCCTTGGATGGGTCCAGAGCCGCTGTGCAGGCACCGGCTTCTGAGAGTGTATTCAGGCCTACAGACTTGCATATTAAACTGACGCCTCCTTCTTCTTTTAGGCCTACATCTAGAACCATACCTAAAAAACGATACCCAGGCTGCATGCTCAGGCCTCTTTGCCTAAAAAACAAATGATAAGAATGGCTGAAGATCTTATAACTCTAATCAGGGGAAGCCAGCCTCACCCTTCTAAGAGACCTAGGACTAAAGTTGTTTAGGATTTCTGTGACCAGGATTCTGATTTTTCTGATTCTTCTGATGATCTGAATTTGCCCTTTATCTACTTATGAGGATTCTGATGCAGAGGGCTCTATTCCCTCTGCTTCCCCTCCAGAGGATTTTTCTTTTGGTGAAACCTTAAATACTCTAAGGGAGCATTTCCACTGGTAAAGCCAGGATTTTTCTGATTCAAAAAAGAGGCTTAGGGATTTCTTACTCCTGCCTCAGCATAGGCCTTTAGCTATTCCTCCTGTACTAGACATTGTTGATGATGCTTTCTCAGAATCTAGTTTGCCCCCTGATTCTTTGCCTCCCGCTCCCAGAAAACCTGACAGATATTACAGGGTTCCTGATTGTCACAAGTTCCTTTTTAAAAATCCTATTGTGGAACCAGAGACTATTTCACAGTGACCCAAGGGCATTAAGGTTTCTACTGCTAAAAATCCTACCCCTTCTGATAGAGACTCCAGGGCGCTGGATAGATGGGGTAAGAAGCTTTACACTTCTGCAACCTTGGCCATTAGGGCCTTAAACTGCCAGTTCATATGTTAAAGTATCAACAACATGTTATTGGATTGCTTAAACAGAAAATTATGTTGATTCCTGACTGTGTGGAAAATAAAGAATTACAGGATTTAATGCATTCTGCAGAACAGGTTGGAAAACATACTTTGCAATGTGGATTTTATTCTTTAGAGGTTTGCTGGGCTGCTGTTACTGGGTCTGTGCTCAGAAGGCATGCTTGGTTCAAGGAGCAATCTTTACCTGATCATGTTAAAGTTAAATTGTTGGATGCTCTCTTAAACCAGGATCGCCTGTTTGGCAACAAGGCTGAGGAAGTTCTTAAAAGATGGAAGATAAAGCTAAATCTATTAAAAATGGTTAAAGATTTCTTACAAGTTCAGCCTTCGAGATTTAGTAGGTACTGGCTCTCTAAGAATTGGTCCTTTCCAGCCCCTTCCAGGCCTTCTCAAGCCAAACCCAGACATAGCAGAAAGCCCAGGTTTCAGTCCCAAGGGATCTAACAAAAATGATCCAGCAAAACGGAGAAAAAGTGCCTAAATCAATTTATTGTGGCATAAATAATTCTGCAATATTTAAATCTGCAAACCGGTTTCGGCTATGTATTCAGCCTTCCTCAGTACAAAATGAAAGTTTAGATAGCACATCCTGGTATCTCCTTTTATAGCAAGAATTTAAAGGTGTATGCATATACAAAGAAAAGGATATCTCAAAAACTTAAAAATCCATATAAAACAAATATTAAATGAAAATAAGAAATAAAATGGGAATGAAAATATTAATAATAACAAAATAAATCATTAACAAAGAAATCTCCAAAATACCTTAAGGCTTACTCAGAAACTGGCTACAATTGATTAACATATTTCATTTAACCCAGGTTTGAATACAGCTCCTAACCTGGTAATCCATGAGGATTCCATATTATTTAATCTGTCATGCCATCCTGCTTTTATACTTCTATGCATATCAATCTTGTCAATAATGGTAAAGTTGAATTGTGCACTTTTATGAGTCATGGTATGTTTGTACAAGGCATTTGTGATTTTATGGGTTCTGATAGCACTAAGATGTTCACTTATCTGATGTCTGAATGGTCTGGAAGTTTGGCCCACATAAAAAGACGAATATGTACAAGTTGCCAAATAAATCACCCAATCCATACTGCAGTTTCCAAAAATGTTTATCTGATATACCTTTGGAGTATTACAACTGAAAAATGCTTTAGTCTTCATGATATGTCTGCATGCACTACAGTGGCCACACGGAACACAGCCTATCAGAGGTTCACCAAATAAGGTGGTCTGTATAGATGTAGAAGGGTTATATCTTTTGTAGTGTGTAAAATAAGAATTAATGGTCCTACCCCTACAATAAGAAAAAGCGCACCTGTTTGGTAATATATCATTTAAATTATCATGAGCACGCAAAATGTCCCAATGATTGTTGATTATATCTCTAAATGAGAATGTGTTGCTGCCACAAGTAGTGACAAATCTAATAGGTTGAGGTGTGGATGTATTTGGTCCCTCCTAGGCATGTTTGTATTGTAAAAGTTGTGATCTAGCCACATGTTTGACCTGATTAGTAGTTTGAGTAATATGACATCAATTGTATCCCCTACTTATAAGTCTTTTGCTCATATTCTGTTCACATTCTAGGTTTAGAAGAACAAATACATTTCATACGGAGGAATTGAGATTTTGGAATATTATTGATGATGTGGCGGGGATGATTACCAGATGCATGCAAGAGTGTATTGTACTGTGGAAATTTTCTATGTACCCAAATAGCCAAAGTGTGATCAGGCAGTCGAGAAATAATCACATTAAAAAAAAACATTTCCTGGTATTGCATATTCAGAGTGAACTGAATATCCCATGTGTTATTGTTCAAGAATTTAACAAACTCTTGTACTGAAGTAGAATCAGCCCGCCACACCATACAACAATCATCTAAGTATCGTCTCCATATGTCCAAATACTCCAAAAAGATGTTATTGTGTGATCATGTATGAATTGTTCTTCAAAAAATCCCATAAATAAATTGGCATATATGTGAGCAAAGGATGCTCCCATAGCTGTGCCTCTTACTTGCCAGTATGCTTGACCTTCAAAATAAAAAATATTTTTGGTCAACACATATTCAGTCAGTTTGATCAGAAAGTTATTAAATCCCCTCGTATATAGTTGTGAACGATCAAGCCAATATGTAATGGCTGATAGGCCAGCATCATGGGGTATTATGGTATAAAGTGAAGTGACATCCAAGGTACATAACCACCAATCTGATTCCAGTTGAGTGTCTTGAATAATATTTAGGAATTCGGTAGTGTCTTGTAGCCTGGATCTAACCATGGGTAATAATGGCTTTAGATAGTAAGTAAGGAATGCTGATATTGGTTCTGTAAGGGAACTCCTTTCAGAGACAATAGGTCTTCCTGGTGGGCAAGTCGGATGCTTGTGGATCTTTGGAAGTAAATATAGGTACTGTGGAATGGGCTCAGAAACTTTAAGTTGTTTGCATGTATGTTTATCCATGATACCATGTTCCATGGCCAGATCCAAAAGAGAATCAATATGTGTTTTAAAATTGAGTGTTGGATCAACCACCATGTGTATGTAAAACCTGACATCCGATAATTGTTTAAGGGCTTCCTTTTAATACATACTCCAATCCATTACTACAATACCTCCCCCTTTGTCTGCTGGTGCAATAACTGTTATGATTTGAACTGAGTTCTTGTAATGCCTGTCGTTCTAGTGAGGTTAAATTATGTCTGATCAGCTGAAAACCCCTAGTGAAATGTAAGTCCTTCATAACACATTCTTTAAATATGACAACGTGTTTGTCCATTGGGGGTTGAAAGTCGGATTTCCCAAATTGAAACCCAGTAAATCTTTGAGAATTGTCAGAATCTGCAAAAAATATTTTGAGATTAATCAATCTACAAAAATCATTAAGTTCATTGGCAAGTATATGTTCTGGTACAAAAGTGGTCAGCACAAAGTTTAATCCCTTGTTCAAAAGTTTATTATGGACCGGTGACAATTCAATGGAAGAAATGTTATGCACATTATTTGTTAACTCACAATCCTTTGTAACAGTTGTTATAGACTGTGTGTACCTCCTCCTATGCTTCCTACCCCCTCTGCGTTTCCTGGACCTAAAGGGTCTGTAGTTGGCTGGTGTTTGGCCACTGGGGACCCCTGGTTGGAAGGGCAGTCATAATCTGTGGCAGAGGATGTGTCATCTTCTGAGGTGCCACTGGTTACTTGAGTGTTTTTCCTCAGGATTGACGTGGGCCTTTTTCTCCTATTGGTGGCTTTATTACCAGAGTCAAAAAAATCGTACACTTTTTTGAGTGACAAAGGGTTTACCCTTTTCATAGTCGGCTATGTCACGTTGAAATTTTTGTGTTTTCCTTCTGAGTAATTGCTCTTCCAGTATAGCTAAATCTTTAGCCAGATTTGTAAGGCATGTGTGAAAAAAGTCTTCAGCCTCAAAAACTTGAGCCTCTGAACAATTATTCTGAATTTCTATAATCTGTGAGTCGATCATATGTTCATAATAGGAAATAAGGGTGTCAACAAACAACATGGAAGCCTGTTGTTGCATCTGTGCCCAATCCTTGGACAAATGTTCATCAATCAAACCAACCAGGGGTTGAATGCGGATTCTTAGTCCACGGGGTGTTATATTTTTTAACTTGTATGCTTTGAACAACTTTAAGTGCCAAATATTGGCTCTTAGAGTTCTCATATTTATAGTTATTTTTTGGAACAGTATGCCAGAAAGGTGTTTGGCATCTCCCTTATTTGTGTTAGGATCATCATTACCAGATATATTCAAACCAAAGGCTTCAAAATTGGCCTTATCCGCAGATAATCCTTGCAGAATCCCCTTAAGATCCATTTTACCTCTCATACCTACACTTTTAGAAAGGAGAGAGCCAACACTATATAATGTTTGTGTCAAAGTCAGTAGCCCAAATGTGATCAGGGTGCATCAAATAATAACAAATCCAAAGCTTTGATATTCAATAAAAAATAGAATTGTTGTGCATACCAATTCAAGGTAAAAAAACAATGATCTCATAACCATGAAGGTGTCAATATCCAAGATATAGTCACCTCAATCAAAGTATAAAGTCACATTAGTAGTACAGAGTGTAACACATCCGGTCACAATTAATCCTATATATTGTAAAGAGTATAATAGGTTATGAAAACACCACAATAGCAAATGTACGCAGCCGACCTTCATCTCAACTGCTGTATCATGAAAGTTGCTCAATACCCTTCAATAGTGAAACCATATTATATAGTAAAAAGAAAAAAATCTTGGCCGACTTGCGTCTCTGCCTCTGTCATCCAGACTGATTGGGGTTTAGCACATTATTTGGTTGAAAGCATATCAGCCAATATCATGCTTAACTGTACATGCTATGAATAATTAACCAAATCAAATATTGATAATAGTCATACATAAGCCCCAATTTCTATATGTTATAGAAATATGAAGCAACCGTACCATAGTGACGGGCCTTGTTACACTCAATACATTCCATTTTGGGGCATGATCCCATACACCACATATGTATAAAAGTTGACTAGGTTTCAATATGGTTCCAGATCAAAAAGAGGGAAAGACACCTGGTATGGAATCACAGGTCACTACCAGAACAAGCATGTACAGCATATATAAATCTTATACATATAAACCCTTATTCAAATACTATATCCCAAAAATGCTCTGGATGTGTTATATGCAAGGAAATCCTCAATAATATGATCTATGTATATTATTAAAATACATAAACATGAAAATGGTTGAATTAGGACCAAAAAAAATATCAAGTTTAGAGAGTAAGCCTAATTCCTTAAAACAAAAATATAGTGAAATATATAGGGTAAAGAAGGTGACTAAATACACCCGATGTAAAAAAAATATGTATCACAATCTGAATTACTTGAACAGGATTAGTATCCACCAATATAGATGTATATATATATATATATATATATATATATATATATATATATATATATATAAAAAAAACTCTTTTTAAGTTAAATAACAATTCAATACATTCAGAAACTGAAAATGTGTAATAATACCAAAATGTATCAAAGATGCTTATGTACAAATAGTTATGGCACACGAACCCATAATCCTTATGCTGCTAGTACATTTAGGAACACCATTTATGATAACAGATAATGACTGGGTGGACCCATCATGAATATAATTCCTATTGAAGTATGGCCAAAATTAAATGTAACAATCTGCTATATATTCCAATGGGTCTATCTTAGTACATCGACATTTCAAAATACCGAAAACGAATTAACCGACACCAAAACATCGAAAGTCATTTAACCGACGCCAGAAGATCGACAGTTCACAAACACGACATCGCATACACCCGACACATCATACCAACAAACAAAACACATCCCCTATCCAACACCCACACACACAACACAAGCACACCAAAATCCTTACAAACAAACACTAACCCATACATACACAACTATCTACAACCCTGACCCAAACCCTTACCCTAAGGTCCGTCACTATCGCACACTCACCCAACCCGCCCTAACCCTAACTCACTTATCCCACCCCTACCCCTACAAAACACCAACATCGCACACTTACCTTACTCGCACTCACCTAACCCGCGCCCTAACCCTAACTCACTTATCCCACCCCTACCCCTACAAAACACCAACATCGCACACTTACCTTACTCGCACACTCACCTAACCCGCGCCCTAACCCTAACTCACTTATCCCACCCCTACCCCTACTAAACACCAGCATCGCACACTTACCTTACTCGCACCCTATCGTCCGTCACTACCGCATACTTACATATCCTTTCCCCAGCGCAGCTTCTCAGCGTCGGTGTCTTCCTCCATCGGTCTTCTGCCTTGTCGATCTTCTGGCGTCGGTAACGTGACTTTCGATATTATGGTGTCGGTGAATCCGTTTTCGGTATTGTGAATTGTCGATGTACTAAGATAGACCCATTCCAATATATAGGCCGAAAAAGTTGCTCCCAGCTTAGCAGTTGAGGCACACAGTTTGGTATTATATTTTAATCCCAACAATTTCCAATTAGGTAGAAACAAAGTCAAAAAGTGTACCTTATATAGTAACAAACCCTCATAAAAACTTATAAGTACTGCATAAGTCCAATATAGTCATACAACACCATATCTTCCGATTTTGAAGAAAAAGGAATGTTCCCAATGTCGGAATAGCTGCAGCCAGTTAGGTCTTTATACTCACAGTGAATACAATGTCCAAAAAATTGGCGTTAACCCCTCATACACTCCTCTTAAGTCCGATAAGGCCGAAAGAGTCCATGTTGTCACTTGTCCGTTTCCGCATAGAATGTCATACTGGCGATAGAACCAATACTGCCCAAATTCAGTATAAAATATATCCTTACCAGTTGCAACCACTCGAAAACACTACACTGGCAAGGCCAAAACTGCTAGGTTTAACTGACCTAAGTCTCAGCATAGCCTACCATCCATGTTGAAAAATGGCATGCTGATGAAAGTACACAATGTTAACCAAATCCAGACGAAATATGATTAATCCTTAGAGTTATGCTACCCGAATGTCCCAAATAGAAAATACAATTCCACCATACCACGTCGGTCAATTCAAACAGATGTTATAAAAATGGAAATCCAGGATGAAAATCAAAGCCACAAATTCACTGCCATTTCTCCCAGGCGTCCCCAGCGTGTAAGAGAGCAGAATAGAACAAACCAAATGATACGCAAGGTGGACTCAAGTGCACAGATCAGAAAAATTGTAGAAATCTAACAAAAATGATCCAGCACAACGGAGAAAAAGTGCCTAAATCAATTTATTGTGGCATAAATAATTCTGAAATATTTAAATCTGCAAACCGGTTTTGGCTATGTATTCAGCCTTCCTCAGTGCAAAATGAAAGTTTAGATAGCACATCCTGGTATCTCCTTTTCTATCAAGAATTTAAAGGTGTATGCATATACAGAGAAAAGGATATCTCAAAAACTTCAAAATCCATATAAAACAAATATTAAATGAAAATAAGAAATAAAATGGGAATGAAAATATTAATAATAACAAAATAAATCATTAACAAAGAAATCTCCAAAATACCATAAGGCTTACTCAGAAACTGGCTAGAATTGGCTAACATATTTCATTTAACCCAGGTTTGAATACAGCTCCTAACCTGGTAATCCATGAGGATTCCATATTATTTAATCTGTTATGCCAGCCTGCTTTTATACTTCTATGCATATCAATCTTGTCAAGTTGAATTGTGCACTGGGAGAAATGGCAGTGGATTTGTGGCTTTGATTTTCATCCTGGATTTCTGTTTTTATAACATCTGTTCGAATTGACCAACGTGGTATGGTGGAATTGTATTTTCTATTTGGGACATTCGGGTAGCGTAACTCTAAGGATTAATCACATTTCATCTGGATTTGGTTAACATTGTGTACTTGGCTATGCTGAGACTTAGGTCAGTTAAACCTAGCAGTTTTGGCCTTGCCGGTGTAGTGTTTTCGAGTGGTTGCAACTGGTAAGGATATATTTTATACTGTATTTGGGCAGTATCGGTTCTATCGCTAGTACGACATTCTATGCGGAAACGGACAAGTGACAACATGGACTCTTTCGGCCTTATCGGACTTAAGAGGAGTGTATGAGGGGTTAACGCCGATTTTTTTGGACATTGTATTCACTGCGAGTATAAAGACCTAACTGGCTGCAGCTATTCCGACATTGGGAACATTCCTTTTTCTTCAAAATCGGAAGATATGGTGTTGTATGACTATATTGGATTTATGCAGTTCTTATAAGTTTTTATGAAGGTTTGTTACTATATAAGGTACATTTTTTGACTTTGTTTCTACCTAATTGGAAATTGAATAAAAATTACTATGGCGTGGAAATCGCTGTCACGCCATTGTTTCCTGGGATTCCAACTCAGCCAAACCGCTATTTTGAAGCAGGTCTAAATAATAAAGTCTCCGAACTGTTTAAAAACTTCCACTTTATTAACAGAATAGTAACAAGGTTAAGCGCTTTCACACACAAATAGTGTGCTTCCTCAGAACAATGTTTTCAAATTCCTCATTCGTTATATACATAAATTGGCGCCAAAAATATTCAAAACTACTTAAAGCTACAATAACATCCTAAACAAAATATGTTTGAAATGTTTCATTTCGTTTTCCCTACTTGTTTACTAGTCATATATTTCAGATGTAAATGTTTAAATATAATCATAATTTCATTCTATAATATTCCAAGTGGTTAATATTAAAAACCAGAGCCTGTGCTTATTACATTCTACTAAAATATTTTTTCACACTCTTATTAATTCAATACAACTATTACTATCTAATGATCTTTCAATACATATCCTATTAAATTGAAAAAACATAAAAAATATATGAATACAAATATTAAATGTACATATTACAAATATGTATTACTAAAAATGTTGCTAAAAAATTACTAAAATCATGTCAAACTGCTAATATCGGTTTGACAGAAATAAAATCGTTAATTCCAGGTGGGGTAGTGGCATCCGTCAATATCTGCCAATAACATTCTCTATAAGACAAATGTCCCTTAACATTACCCCCCCTAGGATTTGAGAGTACTGTTTCTAATATACAAAATTTGAACTCATGCTCACTTCCTCTGTTCTTAATATGTCTTGCTAGTGCATTTTTGTCATCCTTTTTTCTGATAGAATATGTATGTGCATAAATTCTTTTTTTAAACTGTTGTTCGGTTTTTCCGATATAGTAAGAAGGACACTTCGTGCAGATAGCCAAATAAACTATATTCCGTGTGTTACAATTCCCTTTTTTAGGGAATACTTTAGTGTTGTTATAATTCATTAACTCTATCTTTGTCTCTTCCGTTATATACCTGCACTGGTTGCATGAACCGCATCTCTTGGTACTGTTTGCAATTTCATTTTTACTTTTTAAACCATTTTCTAACAGTAGTTTGATGTTCTGCCCCATCCTATATATAAATCTGGGCTGAATTCCTAATAGTCCTACTATTTCATCATTAGCTAATAGTGTGTGCCAATGCTTATTAAGTATGTCCTTTATACTATTACTGTATCTGCCAAATTCTATCACACATGCTCTACTAAAGTCTCTTGTCTTTACTTTCTCAATAGGTGTGTTGTTGTTAGATGTGATAGTATATTTGGTTCCCAACATAGGGGTATATAAACTCCCCTTTTGTTCAATGACCTCTACCTTGACACTTTCCATCATTCTCCTGTCATCCTGATGGAAAGTGTCAAGGTAGAGGTCATTGAACAAAAGGGGAGTTTATATACCCCTATGTTGGGAACCAAATATACTATCACATCTAACAACAACACACCTATTGAGAAAGTAAAGACAAGAGACTTTAGTAGAGCATGTGTGATAGAATTTGGCAGATACAGTAATAGTAGAAAGGACATACTTAATAAGCATTGGCACACACTATTAGCTAATGATGAAATAGTAGGACTATTAGGAATTCAGCCCAGATTTATATATAGGCAGGGGCAGAACATCAAACTACTGTTAGAAATGGTTTAAAAGTAAAATGAAATTGCAAACAGTACCAAGAGATGCGGTTCATGCAACCAGTGCAGGTATATAACGGAAGAGACAAAGATAGAGTTAATGAATTATAACAACACTAAAGTATTCTAAAAAGGGAATTGTAACACGGAATATAGTTTATTTGGCTATCTGCAAGTGTCCTTCTTACTATATCGGAAAACAACAACAGTTTAAAAAAGAATTTATGCACATACATATTCTATCAGAAAAAGGATGACAAAAATGCACTAGCAAGACATATTAAGAACAGAGGAAGTGAGCATGAGTTCAAATTTTGTATATTAGAAACAGTACTCTCAAACCCTAGGGGGGGTAATGTTAAGGGACATTTGTCTTATAGAGAATGTTATTGGCAGATATTGACGGATGCCACTACCCCACCTGGAATTAACGATTTTATTTCTGTCAAACCTATATTAGCAGTTTGACATGATTTTAGTAATTTTTTAGCAACATTTTTAGTAATACATATTTGTAATATGTACATTTAATATTTGTATTCATATATTTTTTATGTTTTTTCAATTTAATAGGATATGTATTGAAAGATTATTAGATAGTAATAGTTGTATTGAATTAATAAGAGTGTGAAAAAATATTTTAGTAGAATATAATAAGCACAGGCTCTGGTTTTTAATATTAACCACTTGGAATATTATAGAATGAAATTATGATTATATTTAAACATTTACATCTGAAATATATGACTAGTAAACAAGTAGGGAAAACGAAATGAAACATTTCAAACATATTTTGTTTAGGATGTTATTGTAGCTTTAAGTAGTTTTGAATATTTTTGGTGCCAATTTATGTATATAACGAATGAGGAATTTGAAAACATTGTTCTGAGGAAGCACACTATTTGTGTGTGAAAGCGCTTAACCTTGTTACTATTCTGTTAATAAAGTGGAAGTTTTTAAACAGTTCGGAGACTTTATTATTTAGACCTGCTTCAAAATAGCGGTTTGGCTGAGTTGGAATCCCAGGAAACATTGGCGTGACAGCGATTTCCACGCCATAGTAATTTTTATTCAGTTTTGTTTTCGCTGCCAATTCAGTTCTTTTGTAATTGGAAATTGTTGGGATTAAAATATAATACCAAACTGTGTGCCTCAACCGCTAAGATGGGAGAAACTTTTTCGGCCTATATATTGGAATATATAGCAGATTGTTACATTTAATTTTGGCCATACTTCATTAGGAATTCTATTCATGATGGGTCCACCCAGTCATTATCTGTTATCATAAATGGTGTTCCTAAATGTACTAGCAGCATAAGGATTATGGGTTTGTGTGCCATAACTATTTGTGCATAACCATCTTTGATACATTTTGGAATTATTACACATTTTCAGTTTCTGAATTTATTGAATTGTTATTTAACTTAAAAAGAGTTTATATATATATATATATATATATATATATATATATATATATATATATATCTCTCTCTCTCTCTCTCTCTCTATATATATATATATATATATATATATATATATATATATATATATATATGGTGTTGCCTAAGTATGTTTTTTCCAACAGTAGGGCTGATGTGATCTAGATATCTGGGACTTTTCTATATTGGTGGACACTAATCCTGTTCAAGTAATTCAGATTGTGATGCATATTTTTTTTACATCGGGTGAATTTAGTCACCTTCTTTACCCTATATATTTCACTATATTTTTGTTTTAAGGAATTAGGCTTACTCTCTAAACTTGATATTTTTTTTTGGCCCTAATTCAACCATTTTCATGTTTATGTATTTTAATAATATACATAGATCATATTATTGAGGATTTCCTTGCATATAACACATCCAGAGCATTTTTGGGATATAGTATTTGAATAAGGGTTTATATGTATAAGATTTATATATGCTGTACATGCTTGTTCTGGTAGTGACCTGTGATTCCATACCAGGTGTCTTTCCCTCTTTTTGATCTGGAACCATATTGAAACCTAGTCAACTTTTATACATATGTGGTGTATGGGATCATGCCCCAAAATGGAATGTATTGAGTGTAACAAGGCCCGTCACTATGGTATGGTTGCTTCATATTTCTATAACATATAGAAATTGGGGCTTATGTATGACTATTATCAATATTTGATTTGGTTAATTATTCATAGCATGTACAGTTAAGCATGATATTGGCTGATATGCTTTCAACCAATTAATGTGCTAAACCCCAGTCAGTCTGGATGACAGAGGCAGAGACGCAAGTCGGCCAAGATTTTTTTCTTTTTGCTATATAATATGGTTTCACTATTGAAGGGTATTGAACAACTTTCATGATACAGCAGTTGAGATGAAGGTCGGCTGCGTACATTTGCTATTGTGGTGTTTTCATAACCTATTATACTCTTTACAATATATAGGATTAATTGTGGCCGGATGTGTTTCACTCTGTAATACTAATGTGACTTTATACTTTGATTGAGGTGACTATAGCTTGGGTACTGACACCTTCATGGTTAAGAGATCATTGGTTTTTTAACCTTGAATTGGTATGCACAACAATTCTATTTTTTATTGAATATCAAAGCTTTGGATTTGTTATTATTTGATGCACCCTGATCACATTTGGGCTACTGACTTTGACACAAACATTATATAGTGTGGGTTCTCTCCTTTCTAAAAGTGTAGGCATGAGTGGTAAAATGGATCTTAAGGGGATTCTACAAGGATTATCTGTGGATAAGGACAATTTGGAAGCTTTTGGTTTGAATATCTGGTAATGATGATCCTAACACAAATAAGGGAGATGCCAAACACCTTTGTGGCATACTGTTCCAAAAAATAACTATAAATATGAGAACTCTAAGAGCCAATATTTGGCACTTAAAGTTGTTCAAAGCATACAAGTTAAAAAATATAACACCCCGTGGACTAAGAATCCACATTCAACCCCTGGTTGGTTTGATTCATGAACAGTTGTCCAAGGATTGGGCACAGATGCAACACCAGGCTTCCATGTTGTTCGTTGACACCCTTATTTCCTATTATGAATGTATGATCGACTCACAGATTATAGAAATTCAGAATAATTGTTCAGAGGCTCAAGTTTTTGAGGCTGAAGATTTTTTTCACACATGACTTACAAATCTGGCTAAAGATTTAGCTATACTGGAAGAGCAATTAATCAAAAAGAAAACAAAAAAATTCCAACGTGATATAGCCGACTATGAAAAGGGTAAACCCTTTGTCACTCAAAAAAGTGTACGATTTTTTTGACTCTGAAAAAGGCCCAGGTCAATCCTGAGGAAAAACACTCAAGTAACCAGTGGCACCTCAGAAGATAACATATCCTCTGCCATAGATTATGACTGCCCTTCCAACCAGGGGTCCCCAGTGGCCAAACGCCAACCAACTATAGACCCTTTAGGTCCAGGAAATGCAGAGGGGGTAGGAAGCATAGGAGGAGGTACACACAGTCTATAACAACTGTTACAAAGGATTGTGAGTTAACAAATAATGTGCATAACATTTCTTCCATTGAATTGTCACCGGTCCATAATAAACTTTTGAACAAGGGATTAAACTTTGTGCCGACCACTTTTGTACCAGAACATATACTTGCCAATGAACTTAATAATTTTTGTAGACTGATTAATCTCAAAATATTTTTTGCAGATTCTGACAATTCTCAAAGATTTACTGGGTTTCAATTTGGGAAATCCAGCTTTCAACCCCCAATGGACAAACACATTGTCATATTTAAAGAATGTGTTATGAAGGACTTACATTTCACTAGGGGTTTTCAGCTGATCAGACATAATTTAACCTCACTAGAACGACAGGCATTACAAGAACTCAGTTCAAATCGTAACATAGTTATTGCACCAGCAGACAAAGGGGGAGGTATTGTAGTAATGGATTGGAGTATGTATCAAAAGGAAGCCCTTAAACAATTATTGGATGCCAGGTTTTACATACACATGGTGGTTGATCCAACACTCAATTTTAAAACACATATTGATTCTCTTTTGGATCTGGCCATGGAACATGGTATCATAGATAAACATACATGCAAACAACTTAAAGTTTCTGAGCCCATTCCACAGTACCTATATTTACTTCCAAAGATCCACAAGCATCCGACTTGCCCACCAGGAAGACCTATTGTTTCTGGGAGGGGTTCCCTTACAGAACCAATATCAGCATTCCTTACTTACTATCTAAAGCCATTATTACCCATGGTTAGATCCAGGCTACAAGACACTACCGAATTCCTAAATATTATTCAAGACACTCAACTGGAATCAGATTGGTGGTTATGTACCTTGGATGTCACTTCACTTTATACCAGCATACCCCATGATGCTGGCCTATCAGCCATTACATATTGGCTTGATCGTTCACAACTATATATGAGGGGATTTAATAACTTTCTGATCAAACTGACTGAATATGTGTTGACCAAAAATATTTTTTATTTTGAAGGTCAAGCATACTGGCAAGTAAGAGGCACAGCTATGGGAGCATCCTTTGCTCCCATATATGCCGATTTATTTATGGGATTTTTTGAAGAACAATTCATACATGATTCACACAATAACATCTTTTTGGAGTATTTGGGCATATGGAGACGATACTTAGATGATTGTTGTATGGTGTGGCGGGGCGATTCTACTTCAGTACAAGAGTTTGTTAAATTCTTGAACAATAACACATGGGATATTCAGTTCACTCTGAATATGCAATACCAGGAAACTGTTTTTTTTTAATGTGATTATTTCCCGACTGCCTGATCACACTTTGGCTACTCGGGTACACAGAAAATTTCCACAGTACAATACACTCTTGCATGCATCTGGTAATCATCCCCGCCACATCATCAATAATATTCCAAAATCTCAATTCCTCCGTATGAAACGTATTTGTACTTCTAAAGAATCCCACCTAGAATGTGAACAGGATATGAGCAAAAGACTTATAAGTAGGGGATACAATCAATGTCGTATTACTCAAACTACTAATCAGGTCAAACATGTGGCTAGATCACAACTTTTAAAATACAAACATGCCCAGGAGGGACCAAATACATCCACACCTCAACCTTTTAGATTTGTCACTACTTGTGGCAGCAACACATCCTCATTTAGAGATATAATGAACAATCATTGGGACATTTTGCGTGCTCATGATTATTTAAATGATGTATTACCAAATAGGTGTGCTTTTTCTTATCGTAGGGGTAGGACCATTAATTCTTATTTTACACACTACAAAAGATATAACCCTTCTACATCTATACAGACCACCTTATTTGGTGAACCTCTGATAGGCTGTGTTCCGTGTGGCCACTGTAGTGCATGCAGACATATCTTGAAGACTAATGAATTTACCAGTTGTAATACTCCAAAGATATATCAGATAAAAATTTTTGGAAACTGCAGTATCGATTGGGTGATTTATTTGGCAACTTGTACATGTTCGTCTTTTTATGTGGGCCAAACTTCCAGACCATTCAGACATCGGATAAGTGAACATCTTAGTGCTATCAGAACCCATAAAATCACAAATGCCTTGTACAAACATACCATGACTCATAAAAGTGCACAATTCAACTTTACCATTATTGACAAGATTGATATGCAAAGAAGTATAAAAGCAGGCTGGCACGACAGATTAAATAATATGGAATCCTCATGGATTACCAGGTTAGGAGCTGTATTCAAACCTGGGTTAAATGAAATATGTTAGTCAATTGTAGCCAGTTTCTGAGTAAGTCTTAAGGTATTTTGGAGATTTCTTTGTTAATGATTTATTTTGTTATTATTGATATTTTCATTCCCATTTTATTTCTTATTTTCATTTAATATTTGTTTTATATGGATTTTGAAGTTTTTGAGATATCCTTTTCTCTGTATATGCATACACCTTTAAATTCTTGATATAAAAGGAGATACCACGATGTGCTATCTAAACTTTCATTTTGCACTGAGAAAGGCTGAATACATAGCTGAAACTGGTTTGCAGATTTAAATATTTCAGAATTATTTATGCCACAATAAATTGATTTAGGCACTTTTTCTCCATTGTGCTGGATCATTTTTGTTAGATTTCTACAATTTTTCTGATCTGTGCACTTGAGTCCACCTTGCGTATCATTTGGTTTGTTCAGTCCCAAGGGACACACAAGACTAAGCAGTGGGGGGTTTCTGCTCCCAAATCAGGGAGTAGTAAGGCTCCACCCTATGGAAAACAGTCTCAATTACTTGCTTCTAAAATTTCCAAGCACTTCCCAACAGAATGCTCCTTTAGTTGGAAAGATTGGTCTGCAGGCCAAAAACTGAAAACTCATTACCCAGGACAAATGGATTTTAAATATAGTGTCCCAAGGATACAGATTTCATTTCCACACCTTACCAACACCAAATGAGTGGCCATATCTACCCTCAAATCAGTGGCAGAGGCCCAAAAACAAGTACGTTCTCTCTTAAGCATGGGGGCTATTCAGTTGGTACCAGAAGAGGAAAGGGACAAGGGTTCTATTCAAGACTTTTCCTGGTACCCAGAAAAGGAAATTCATGGTGTCCTATCCTGGACCTTTCTACTCTAAATACCTTTCTGGTGATTCCAAAATTTAAGATGCTGACTCTTCAACAGCTGCTTCCTATGCTATGCAAAGATGCATGGTTGGCAACACTAGACTTAAAAGAAGCATACCTACACATCCCTATCAGGGAGTCTTACAGAAGATACCTATGATTCAAAGCAGGCTACATGCACTATCAGTTCTCTGCACTGCCCTTTGGCTTATCTACTGCACCCAGGGTATTCACAAAGTGCCTAGCTCCAGTCATTGCATTCTGCAGTCAAAGAAATATTCAAATATACCCATACCTGGACGATTGTCTAATTCAGGCAGAAACCCAGGACATACTTTTGAAACATCTGGCCTTTGTTGAAAGGGTACTGACTTGTCTGGGGTACACCATAAACAAAAAGAAATCACACTTGGTGCCCTGTCAACAAATTATATTCCTGGGAGCAAGCTTGAATACAACTTCCAAGATGGCTTTCCTCACGCCAGAGAAATGGATTCATTTGACAACCTACTTCAAACAAGTGGCCACAAAAACCCAGTTATCTGCAAGGCAAATTCTAGAAGCCTTGGGGTTTATGGCCTCCTGCATTCTTCTAATTCCATATGCAAAGCTGCATATGAGGAAACTGCAATGGTATCTCAAAAACCTAAGGTGTCAACATTCACAGGATCTGGAAGCAATGATTCCTATCATACCTTGCCTATGCCTAGAATTCCTTTGGTGGGCAGACGCCTGCCAGCAGAACAGTGGACTACCATTCACACTACCCCCTGACACCCAAGCCTTAACAACAGATGCATCAGACTATGCATGGGGGGCTCACCTGGCAGGGAAGTGCATTCAGGACAAATGGAACCCAGGTCAAATGCACCTGCATATCAATCAAAAAGAAATGTTAGCTGTACAGAATGCTCTGACAGCATTCAAGGATCACATTCTTCCAGGAAAATTAATGATAAAGACAGACAACACCACTATGTGGTACATAAACAAGCAGGGGGGGTACACATTCTTACCCCCTCTGCAGACTAGCCATGGCATTGTGGAACACAGCCCTGAGCTATCAAGTCCATCTACAAGCTCAGTTCCTGCCAGGAGAACTAAATACACTGGCAGATGAACTAAGCAGAAACCTCATGGACCCACACGAGTGGAAAATGGAACCAAGTATTTTCAACATGTTGACAAGCAAATGGGGGAGCCCAGATATAGACCTGTTTGCCTCCCCCCAAAACTAACAGTTGGACAAATTTTGCACAAGAACTTCCCACAAACAAGCTTGGAAAGTGGATGCTCTATCCTTCAGCTGGAAACACCTATCAGTTTATTCCTTTCCCCTCTGCCTCTGCTCTCCAAAGTACTACTAAAGATCAAACAGGACAAACCAAGGACGATTTTGATTGCACCAGACTGGCCATGCCAACACTGGTACCCCCTCTTGCACAGTGTGGCACTGTTGGCCCCATGGCACCTGCCTCAGACTCCTACTCTATTGTCTCAGCAGAACCAAATTCTACACCCTCAACTTCAAACACTGAATCTAGCAGCCTGGCTAATTATATAATTTCTCCTTTACCATCCCTCAGTAAACCGGTGATGGATAGCATTTTAGAGGCAAGGAGGCCTAGTACTAGAAAGTCTTATGCTGAAAAATGGAAAAGATTCTGTGCCTGGAACCAATCTCAAGAGATGAGCACAGCAGTGCCCAATTTAACTCAGATTTTACAATACTTAACTGAGATGCTTCATAAGGGCCTGTCTTTCTCCTCCATCAAAATTCACGCCTCAGCCATCTCAGCTCATTATAACACAGTACCACCCCTCTTCTTTCATCCACTGCTTAAGCAGTTCCTCAGAGGGGCCAAGAATCTATGACTACTCAGGAGAGCTCCAACTCCAGCCTGGGACCTCAACTTTGTATTGGAAAAGCTCACTCTTCCACCTTTCAAGCCGGCTGCCACTGCAGACTTAAAATTCCTTTCTTGGAAAACAGCCTTCCTTTTAGCAATCACTTCAGCAAGAAGGGTATCTGAATTATAGGCCCTCATGGCAGTGGAGCCTTTCATCATCTTTCATGTGGACAGGGTGTCCCTCAGGACCAATCCCTCCTTCATGCCCAAGGTGGTATCCAGTGTGGCCCTTAACCAGTCCATACATTTGCCAACCTTCTTTCCTAATCCACAGAACAAAGAGGAATGGATTCTGCACTCTTTAGATGTGCACATACAACTCAGATTCTACTTGGACAGAACTAAACCTCTAAGGAAATTTAATCAACTGCTGGTGGCATTTGCTGTAGGGGCAGAGGGAAGACTATTTCAAAGCAAACTATTTCCAAATGGATAGGCCATTCATTAATTTCTGCTACAAACACCATGGAAAACCTATCCCACAGGGGATCAGACCCCACTCTACCAGGGCTGCATCTACCTCTACAGCCTTTCTCAGAGGCATCCCTACCAGGGACATCCTTGAAGCTGCTACCTGTTTTTCTGTAAATTCTTTCACCAAGCATTACCATCTGCCAATTTTCTCTAAATCTGGAGCTGGCTTTGCCACTGCAGTCTTGCAGGGCCTTTTAGCTGGTCCTAATGGGAGGTTGGCATAATGGTTAAGATGTTTACCTTACAGACACAAGGTGCATGGTTTGATTCTTACATGGGTTAACTGGCTTGGCTTAAAATGGCCCACAAGGGCAGTTAGCCTAGAACTAACCTATGATCCTATGATCGTATGATTTAAATTCCTCCTTCCATCCTTAGCTTTGGGATCTACGCAAAAGTGATGACTGCAACAGTGAAACACGAAGAACATAGTACAGTTGTGTACACTTAGCATAAATGTAGATGTTCAAGTGTATTCACTGTTGCAGTCCTGGTTACCCTCCCTCCAGCCCCCTTCTTATTTTGGATATACCTCTACTTTCCTTTGCTATCTTCAAAAGCTTGTTGGGTGTATTTGCTTTTTTGTTGGAGGTATAACCTTGTATATTTATAGATTTAATTGCTTCCCATTATGGGGGCACCTGACACCTGGGGCAAGAAAAACTGATGTAATGGTGTCGGCTGCACGTTTTATACCCCTGATGACCTGACATCATGGAAGAAGGGACAGCAACTGACGCAGGACCCAAGACTTTGTTAATCAGGCTGACTGAGGGCTACTGCAAGCAGATAACCCAAAAGTGATGACTGCAACAGTGAATACACTCAAACATCTACATTTATGGTAAGTGTACACAACTGTACTTTCCCATGTTCATGTCCAGAGATAGTGAACTGTACATTCTGCCATGTATGGTCCACGGCTGTCCAACATACCCTTGTGTAGGGCTAGCACATGGTTTAACTGTGTGCATGCACACACACACATGACTGTCACATGCAGGTCATTGACAGATGCACACACTCCTCTCCATGGCTCAGCTGACCAGCACGCCTCTAGACACACACACACACACACACACACACACACACACACACACACACACACACACACACACACACACACACACACACACACACACACACATACACACACATACACATGATAGCAACTGTAGGGTACAGCTTAGGCCTTTGCCAACCCTACACCTCACCCTGTGCATGTGATGATACCGATGCCACATCCCTGTTATCCATACCATCAATGCAGGGACATGCTAATATGTGTCTGATGCACAAGGTGAATATAGTACAGGTAATGGCAGTGTGTAGTGTAGTAGTGTTATGGCTTGTAAGGTGCTGTCTGCTGGCAATTGTCATGTGTACACATCAAAGTGTATGTACCTTTGTGCCATGGTGTATTATTGCTCTTAGTACTGCTGACTGACTGTTGTCTCACATACCTTATTCTGTTTCCATTCCAGGTGTCAGTGTGTCTATCTTGTGGTAGGCTGCTGCCATTACGGTAGCTAAGGATGGCAGAGTGGCAACACAGAGACCTTTTCATCAGCAAGATATGGCTGTATGTATCCATGTTTACCTAGATGTGTATGCGTGGACCAGTGTGTGAGGGATAATGAGAGCAGACATTGCACCTTGAATGCATTCCCCTTGACACAGCATGCTACTCTTGCTACATGTCACTTGGGAGTTCTGTAGGATCCCAGGAGGTTACTACAGTACTGGCCCTGGATCCCTTACAAGCCTATCTAGTACTCTATCCCCAACAGACTCATCTATCAGCATCTGTTGCCCCTGTCATTACTTGACACAATTTGAACCCCTGGGACAGATTTTTTTTTGGCATCCACTCAACCTTGATGCAGTTGATGAGTGTCTGCATGCTACTCTGTTTGACATTTTTGTGGAGTGCATTCCTAACACAGGTTAGCCTCTGGGAGACAAAGCTGTCTCTCCAGCTGTTTTTTTTTTTTTTTTTGCTGTGTCATGTGATTTAAACCACAAACACGAATAAGGCTGCTTCAAGACAAACACACCAGGGTGAAAAAATTCTCAAATGATTTATTTAATTCCTTCCATATTACAGTTGGATGATTCCTTGGCATTCAAAGCATACTCCACCAACATAATATTCACAGAACCACCACACTTCATCTCACAAAAACCACAAACATGAATAAGGCAGCTTCAAGATAAACACACCAGGGTGAAAAAAGTCTCAAATGATTTATTTAATTCCTTCCATATTACAGTTGGATAATTCCTCAGCTGTCAAAGCATACTTCACCGACATAATATATGAAGTGTGGTGGTTCTGTGAATATTATGTTGGTGGGTATGCTTTGACAGCCAAGGAATTATCCAACTGTAATATGGAAGGAATGAAATAAATCATTTGAGAATTTTTTCACCCTGGTGTGTTTCTTAAGCTGTCTTATTCGTGTTTGTGGTATTTGTGAGCTGAAGTGTGGTGGTTCTGTGAAATCACATGTGATTTAAGCCTGCCATGCTGGTAATATGCACAGAGTTGTACTGCTGATATATATGGGGCAGCTGTTGAAAGACCGAGCACAACATTACCATCTAAGCATGTCACAGTCCACTTGTAAACAACCTGCCCCATAATGAGTGGGGCAGTACAGATTTGAGGCTGTCTGCATGGCACAGGTGTTGAAGGTCATGGATAAGCTTTGTGAGTGTTAATATAGCCTTTCCATTTGGTGCAGATGTCTGCATAGGTACATACCAGACCAGCCATGCTGATAATGTGTTGTTGTACTGACTGAGGACTATACAGAGATAATGTCCACATTTTGTCTGGATGCAGTCCCTTTACCTATATGGTGAACCACGTCCAAGCCTTTTCTGACCACTGCCACTACTTCAAGGGTGCACGCAACAGCGTTATTAACCTGAGTAGCCAGGTCTGTCAATGCAGTTTGTGCGTGTATGGGGTTGTCATTGATGTGGGAAATAGTGGGTCCATGTCCTCACCATATGGTATAATGGCACTGTTTTCTGCATTCAGCTGGAGGCCAGGACCTGACCACAGCCACCATTCCATACCTGCTGTATGACCCCATTGCAGTGTGTTAACATCGGTTTGTGGGTCAGTAACAGACAGCACACTGCTCACAGTTGCCACAGCTTTAGGTAGTACCTACATATTTGGGAGGTGGCAGTTTGCATTCGTGCCTTCATACAGGTTCATCATTGTGGGTGGAAGCTACTCATATTGCACAAACGTAGGCAACACAGGGTAGGGGTGCCAGCTTATCAAATGTGTCATGTGGGACATGTCTTGTAGTATTGTGACAATTGGCAGGACATACCATAACCCACGGCAAGTGCACCAGACAGGACGTCCCTTTGTTTGCCAATATGACTGCTTCTTTGTGTCACATCACCATAGGTTATGCTATTTCTCATACCAGTAAGGTGCTTTTGATGTGAAGTAACTGCTTTATGCAGGTAGTAGACAACCTTAGAAGATGTTTGTTGTCCTACACTCTGGGGACCTCTGCATTGTTTGTGTCATTGTCACAGGTCACACCTGGCTAAACATGGACTGCAACCTGCAGGGTGGGACAGGTGGTGCCATAACCTCCACCTCTACAGATGTCTTAAGAATGTCCTGATGTTTGCCACATATTTTGTTCCGTTTGGCATAA